>NC_090335.1:70766215-71129770 GCF_035084215.1 Heptranchias perlo
AATGTGTGTGTTTCACCAAGATAAAAGAGAGAAAGAGAGAGAAAATTTGTCTTCTCTCTTTTATTCCTGCACATACTATAACAATAGAGCAGAATCAAACAGTTGTTAATGAAATTGTGAGTGTGCAACAATCCATCCTTATCAATTTGAGTGAATCTGGATCTACCTTTGGACTCCAACCTTCATATCAGTCTCCACATCAGTGGGACCTGCTCCTAAACATCTTTCCTTTATTCTTGCCACTTTTCTCCACTTTTTAATTCTCCTCTCCATGGGAGCTAACTTTTGATGAGATACAGATCCCTGAGCACTGGAATCCCTTCAATACCATGTCCCAGTGCCCACTCTCCGTGGATGAGTCTGGAAAGTGAGAATCAGCACGCAATTTGACTCCGGGGCCATCACAGCCAAACTCAATCCTGAGGTCCAGCAAGGGACTCTGGATGGCAATCAAGAACAGTATTCCTGGGTGATTACTTTTTCTTTCCCTGATCCAGAGGAGCTGAGACTAACTGTAGCATTCCTTTATCACTCAAATGATCGGAATTTTCACAGGATTAAGACCAGCAAGCAAAACACACATGCTAACTGTTAATACCCAGCGCCATCTATTGGTTCATCCTTTACACATAAGGCGATGTATAAAGAGATACCAAGCTCTGAAATCAGGAATTCCAGCCACATAATCAGGATTAATTTTCCATCCTTTCACCTCTCTCCCAGTTCACATTGACATTCCTTGGTCAAGGGAATTCAGGCTGCTGAGGATGCTGAGGAAGTACGTGTCTGTCCAGTTGGGTCAGTGGTTAGTGTCTTTCCCCTACATTTCATCAGGATAGAAGTTAATGTTTGTTCTCTTTTTCTCAGTCTTCCTTCCATCAATTTCTCCCTCCCCTTTCTCCTCTCCTGAAGACGCAAACTCTTTCCTGAATGCTGATCATGCTCCGGTAACTCGCTCAAGGCCATTCTTCATGTGTGAGCCTTGCCAGTGAGCGTCAGAAGGCTATTTGACGATGGAGGACATCACAGTCAAGACCATTCCTGTCAAGAGCCAACATACATATGTGCATACTTCAACCAGGAGTTTCTGGATAGTGATCAGGGAACCCTGCCTGATTATCTATTCTCCAACCCAGGGACACCAAGGATAATTGCAGTGCTCCTACCTCTACCCTGACTGAGATCAGCTAACTCAACATAATTCTAATGGCTCAGCTACTGGATAAACTGAGCGAACAGCCAAAGGGTTATATTTACTGGAACTATTTGTCCTTTTAATAAGTTCCAAAATAAAGAGCCAGCAGGCAGGTCACTACCAAAGCTGAAAATAGTAAAAAAAAAGACTAGATAAAGCAGGAAACAATGATTAGCTAACAGAAAGCTTGGGTTTTATAAATCATTGTTAAGAGGAGGGAAAGATTAAGGGAGAAAAGGAATTCCACAGTTTTGAGGTCCTGGGAAAGAACAACAAGGGTTAGCAGATTGTGTGATGAATTTTGATTTCAACACAGTGGGGATATGGAGGAGCATCCCTAAACATCTCAACCTCTACACTTATCTCTCTTCCTTTAATACGCTCCTTAAAACCTACCTCTTTGACCAAGCTTTTAGTCACTTTTAGAATTCAATGTAGACAAATGTGAGGTCATCCACTTTGGATCAAAAAAGGATAGAACAGGGTACTTTCTAAATGGTAAAAAGTTAAAAACAGTGGATGTCGAAAGGGACTTAGGGGTTCAGGTACATAGATCATTGAAGTGTCATGAACAGGTGCAGAAAATAATCAAGAAGGCAAATGGAATGCTGGCCTTTATATCTAGAGGACTAGAGTACAAGGGGGCAGAAGTTATGCTGCAGCTACACAAACCCTGGTTAGACCGCACCTGGAGTACTGTGAGCAGTTCTGGGCACCGCACCTTCGGAAGGACATATTGGCCTTGGAGGGAGTGCAGCGTAGGTTTACTAGAATGATACCCGGACTTCAAGGGTTAAGTTACAAGGAGAAATTACACAAATTGGGGTTGTATTCTCTGGAGTTTCGAAGGTTAAGGGGTGATCTGATCGAAGTTTATAAGATATTAAGGGGAACAGATAGGGTGGATAGGGAGAAACTATTTCCGCTGGTTGGGATTCTAGGAGTAGGGGGCACAGACTGAAAATTAGAGCCAGACCTTTCAGGAGTGAGATTAGAAAACATTTCTACAAACAAAGGGTGGTAGAAGTTTGGAACTCTCTTCCGCAAACGGCAATTGATACTAGCTCAATTGCTAAATTTAAATCTGAGATAGATAGCTTTTTGGCAATCAAAGGTATTAAGGGATATGGGCCAAAGGCGGGTATATGCAGTTAGATCACAGATCAACCATGATCTTATCAAATGGTGGAGCAGACACGAGGGGCTGAATGGCCTGCTCCTGTTCCTATGTTCCTATGTACCCATCCTAATATCGCCTTCTTTGGCTCGGTGTCAATTTTTGTCTGATTACACTCCTGTGAAGCGCCTTGGGATGTTTTACTAAGATAAGGTGGTATATAAATGCAAGTTGTTGTTATTGTTGGAGGAAGAGAAGACATCATGACATAGTTGGAGCCTAGAAAGAGCGAGAGAGGAAAGTTCAGAGGAGCGCTTAACATAGTAGCATTGATAAATTGAGAAAGGCATGAGAGGTTTTAATGGAGAGAAAGATTGGAAGCTTGTGAGAGACAGATCACTATCAGACAATGCTTTTTCTTGTCTCATTTCTAGGAGTGCAAGACAGGTGCTAGAAGAGCCTCTCCAGGTATGGGAGCAATATTCAAGTTTTGGATGGACTTGAGCTGTTAAGAGTGGCTAAGGGGAAAAGAAGTGGTATCAATTACTGAAAAAGCTATGTCCAACTTCCTCATTATATCCTTCACCACCCACATCGCACTACCTCCTTCGAACCCCAATTCCTTTGGTATCCACTCCTGGAAAAATGTCTTCCCAAGTCACTCACAACTGCACTTTCAAACTCCTAACTACCTAGCCTTTGGTCCTCCATTCACCACAATAAATCTGCAGCTGTTGATTTGCTAAATCACTCCCTCAACCCCATCTTTGATGCCTTGGACCCCATTGAAACCTTCAATCTCTCATCCCAGTTGTTATCATAGAATCATAGAACATAGAATCATAGAAGGTTACAGCACGGAAGGAGGCCATTCGGCTCATCGAGTCCGCGACAGCTCTATGCATGAGCAATCCAGCTAGTCCCACTGCCCCGTCTTATCCCCATAGCCCTGCACATTTTTTCATTTCAAGTATTTATCCAGTTCCCTTTTGAAGGCCATGATTGAATCTGCCTCCACCACCTCCTCGGGCAGCACATTCCAGATCCCAACCACTCGCTGTGTAAAAAAGTTTTTCCTCATATCACCTTTGGTTCTTTTGCCAATCACCTTAAATCTATGCCCTCTGGTTCTTGACCCTTCCGCCAATGGGAACAGTTTCTCTCTATCTACTCTGTCTAGACCCTTCATGATTTTGAATACCTCTATCTAATCTCCTCTCAACCTTCTCTGTTCCAAGGAGAACAATCCCAGCTTCTCCAGTCCATCCATGTAATTTAAGTCCCTCATCCCTGGAATCATTCGAATAAATCTCCTCTGCATCCTATCTAAGGCCTTCACATCCTTCCTAAAGTGCGGTGCCCAGAACTGGCCACAATACTCCAATTGTGGCCGAACCAGTGTTTTATAAAGGTTCATCATGACTTCCTTGCTTTTGTACTCTATGCCTCTATTTATAAAGCCCAGGACACCGTATGCTTTTTTAACCGTTTTCTCAACCTGCCTGCCACCTTCAATGATTTGTGTACATATACCCCCAAATCCCTCTGTTCCTGTACCCCTTTTAGGACTGTGCCCTCTAGTTTATATTGCCTCTTCCCATTTTTCCTACCGAAATGCATCACCTCGCATTTTTCCGCATTAAACTTCATCTGCCACATGTCTGCCCATGCCACCAGAGTGTCTATACCCTCTTGAAATCTATCACTATCCTCCTCACTGTTCACTACCCTTCCAAGTTTTGTGTCATCTGCAAATTTTGAAATTGTGCCCTGTACTCCCAAGTCCAAGTCATTAATATATATCAAGAAAAGCATTGGTCCCAGCACTGATCCCTGGGGAACACCTCCCTCCTGTCCGAAAAACAACCATTCACCATTACTCTCTGTTTCCTGTCATTTAGCCAATTTTGTATCCATGTTGCTATTGCCCCCCCTTATTCCATGGGCCGCAATCTTAATAGCAAGCCTACCATGCGGTACTTTATCAAATGCTTTTTGAAAATCCATATACACCACATTAACTGCATTGCCCTCATCTACCCTCTTTGTTACCTCATCAAAAAACTCCATCAAGTTGGTTAAACATGATTTGCCTTTAACAAATCCATGCTGGCTTTCCCTAATCAATCCACACTCATCCAAGTGACTGTTAATTCTGTCCCGGATTATCGTTCCCTTGGTACAGCCCCCATCTTTGTTTCTTCAAGTCCAAGGGGCAAAGACTTGAATATATCTGGCACACTCCTGGCTGAGATGTCCATTGCCATATCTGGCTAGACCACATCAAGCTCTACTGGGCCTCATTCTCCTCTGCCAAAACCATCCACTCCTTTAGGATCATCCTGTTGAGTAAAGATTCTCAGCTTCTTTTCTCAATTACCAACCATCTCCCTAAACCCCTGTCTCCTGTCCCCTCCACCCTCACTTCCAACAGAAAGTATGATGAGCTCATGGATTCCTTTGACACCAAGATAGATACCATCCATTCAGCTGTCTCTGCTGCTTTCTCCCTTTCCTCGCCCACCAAACTAAACCTCCCACACATTTCCAAGACCAGCCCTGAACCCCCGTTTCTCCCTAGTTTCTATCCCATCACCACCTCCCCCACCACCGCCCCCCCCACCCCGCCATGCCTTCTCCAAGCTCAAAACCTCCATGAGATCCACCCAATTCCCACTAAGCTGCCGACTACCCTACTTCCCCTTCTGGCCCCCATGCTAGCTGAAATAGTTCTCTCTCCTCAGGCAATGGCATTCCCCCTTTCAAAACTGCCATCATTACTCCATTCTTAAATAAATCCACCATAAATTCCTCTGTCCTTACAAACTATTGCCCCATCTCCAACCTCCCCTTCCTCTCTAAAGTGTAAGGGACTACCCTTTGCTTGGTTCCACTCTTACAGCCAGAGCATCTCCAGCAATGGCTTCTCTTCCCAGCCCCGCACCATCACCTTGGAAGTCCCCTCGAATCTATCGCTTGGTCCCCTCCCCTTCCTCATCTAAATTCTGCCCCTTGGCAATATCATCCATAGACAAGGAGTCAGCTTCCATATGTGCACAGAAGACACCCACCTCTACCTCTCCACCACCCCACTTGACCCCTCCAATTCTTCTATGCTGTCAGACTGCCTGCCCCACACCTAGTCTTGGATGAGCTGCAATTTCCTCCAGTTAAACATTAGATAGACCAAAGTTATAATCTTCAGGGGTTCACAGTTTGAAGAAAATTGATAAATGTAGAATGGAATCCACCAAAAGAGTGATAGGGTTGGCTGATGAGTGGAGCAGTCCGTTGATATGGAGAGGAACAGAATGGGACCTTGGCACTCAACCAATGCATCATGTATTACGCACTGAGAGAGCCATCTAAACATTTATATTAGCTGACATCATATTATGGTGTAAGGTCAGCTTGCAGCCCACAGGCACCCAAGTGTCAGATGCTCATTTGTTCTGATGTCACTACACTGGGAACACATTATCAGCCCCTATTAATGATAAGTTGTTTAAAAATTTGTAGTGTCAGATCATGTCAACAGCTTTGGAGATGGAGATAGATGATTTATCAAAGTGTTCAAGGGCAGAGTTCCAGGTACTTAATGTAGATGACACAGTCACCAGTAGTACATGTGTGCTGAAAATTAGTCTGGTGATTGATGAGTATCATAGTATCATAGCAGGTACAGCATAGGAGGGGGCCTTTTGACCCATCGTGCCTGCGCTGGCTTTTTGAAAGAGCTATCCATTTAGCCCAATTTCCCTGCTCTTTCCCCATGGCCCTGTAAATGTTTTCCCTTCAAGTATTTATCCAATTCCCTTTTGAAAGTTACCATCACCCTTTCAGACAGTGCAGTCAAGATCATTACAACTCACTGCGTAAAAATATGTTTCCTCTTGTCACCTCTGGCTCTTTTGCCGATCACCTTAAATCTGTGTCCTCTGGCTATCGACCCTTCTGCCACTGGAAACAATTTATACTTATTTACTCTGTCAAAACCATTCATGATTTTGAACACCTCCCCTTAATCTTCTCTGTTCTAGGGAGAATAACCCCAGCCTCTCCAGTCTCTCCACATAATTGAAGACCCTCATCCCTGGCACCATTCTAGTAAATCTCTTCTGCATCCTCTCTAAGGCCTTGACATCCTTCCTAAAGTGTGGTGCCCAGAATTGATACAATACTCCAGCTGAGGCCTAACCAGTGATTTATAAAGGTTTAGCATAACTTCCTTGCTTTTGTACTCTATATGCCTCTATTAATAAAGCCCAGGATCCCATATGCTTTTTTAACAACTTGTCCTGCCACCTTCAAAGATTTGAGTATGTGAACCCCTAGGTCTCTCCATTCCTGCATCCCCTTTAAAATTGTATCATTTGCCTCTCCTCATTCTACCAAAATGCATCACTTCACACTTCTCAGCACTAAATTTCATGGGCCATATGTCTGCCCAATTTACCAGTCTGTCTATGTCCTCCTAAAGTCTATTACTATCCTTCATATTGTTTATTACATTTCCGAGTTTTGTGTCATCTGCTAATTTTGAAATTATGCCCACCATACTCAAGTCCAGGTCATTAATGTATATCAGAAAGAGCAGTGGTCCAAATAAAAAGGGGAATCAAGGGATATGGGGATCTGGCAGGAAAGTGAAGTTGAGGTCATAGAACAGCCATGATCTTATTGAATGGCAGAGCAGGCTCGAGGGGTCGTATGGCCTACTCATAGAATCATAGAATCACAGAATGATAACAGCACAGAAGGAGGACATTCGGCCCGTTAAGCCTGTGCCCATTCTCTGCAAGAGCAATCCAGCTAGTCCCACTTCCCCGCCCTTTCCCCGTGGCCCTGCAGATTTTTTTCCTTCAAGTACTTATCCAATTCCCTTTTGAAAGCCACAATTGAATCTGCCTCCACCACCCTTTCAGGCAGTGCATTCCAGATCATAACCACTCACTGCGTAAAAAAGATTTCTCTCATATCACCTTTGGTTCTTTTGCCAATTACCTTAAATCTGTGTCCTCTGATTCTCAACCCTTCTGCCAACGGGAACAGCTTCTCTCTATCTACTCTGTCGAGACCCCTCATGATTTTGAACATTTCTATCAAATCTCCTCTCAAACTTTTCTGTTCTAAGGAGAACAACCCCAGCTTCTTCAGTCTAGCCATGTAACTGAAGCCCCTCATCCCTGGAATCATTCAAGAAAATCTTTTCTGTCCCTCTTTAAGGCCTTCACATCCTTCCTAAAGTGCGGTGCCCAGAATTGGACACAATACTCCAGTTGTGACCAAACCAGTGTTTTATAAAGGTTCATCATAACTTCCTTGCTTTTGTACTCCATGCCTCTATTTATAAAGCCCAGGATCCCGTATGCTATTTTAATCGCTTTCTCAACCTGCCTTGCCACCTTCAGCGATTTGTGCACATATACCCCCAAGTCTCACTGTTCTTGCACCCCCTTTAGAATTGTACCCTTTAGTTTATATTGCCTCTCCTCGTTCTTCCTACCAAAATGTATCACTTTACACTTCTCTGCATTAAATTTCATCTGCCATGTGTCCGCCCATTCCACCAGCCTGTCTATGTCCTCTTGAAGTCTATCCTCCTCACTGTTCACTACTCTTCTAAGTTTTGTGTCATCTGCAAATTTGGAAATTGTGCCCTGTACACCCAAGTCCAAGTTATTAACATATGTATCAAGAAAAGCAATGGTCCTAGTACCGACCCCTGGGGAACACCACAGTATACTTCCCTCCAGTCTGAAAAACAACCATTCACCACTACTCTGTTTCCTGTTACTTAGCCAATTCTGTATCCATGCTGCTACTGTCCCTTTTATTCCATGGGCTTCAATCTTGATGACAAGCCTATTATGCGGCACTTATCACTTTTGAAAGTCCATATACATCACATCAACTGCATTGCACTCATTTATCCTCTCTGTAACCTCATCGAAAAACTCTTATCAAGTTAGTTAAATACGATTTGCATTTGATAAATCCATGCTGGCTTTCCTTAATCAATCCACACTTGTCCAAGTGACTGCTAATTCTGTCCCGGATTATCGTTTCTAAAAGTTTCCCCACCACCAAAGTTAAACTGACTGGCCTATATTTGCTGGGTTTATCCTTACACCTTTTTTGAACAAGGGTGTAACATTTGTAATTCTCCAGTCCTCTGGCACTACCCCCGTTTCTAAGGATGTTTGGAAGATTATGGCCAGTAACTCTGCAATTTCCACCCTTACTTCCCTCAGCAATCTAGGGTGCATCCCATCTGGACCAGGTGATTATCTACTTTAAGTACAGCTAGCCTTTCTACTACCTCCTCTTTATCAATTTTTAGCCCATCCAGTATCACAACTATATCTTCCTTTACTGAGACTCTGGCAGCATCTTCTTCCTTGGTAAAGACAGATGCGAAGTACTCATTTAGTACCTCGGCCATGCCCTCTGCCTCCATGAGTAGATCTCCTTTTTGGTCCCTAATTGGCCCCACTTACTACCCGTTTACTGTTTGCATGTCTATAGAAGACTTTTGGATTCCTTTTTACATTGGCCACCAGTCTATTCTCGTACTCTCTCTTTGCCCTTCTTATTTCCTTTTTCATTTCCCCTCTGAACTTTCTATATTCTGACAAAAGGTCTTGGACCTGAAATGTTAACTTTGTTTCTTTCTCCACAGATGCTGCCTGACTTGCTGAGCTTCTCCAGCATTTTCTGTTTTTGTTTCAGATTTCCAGCATCCGCAGTACTTTGCTTTTGATTTTCTATATTCAGCCTGTTTCTCACTTGTATTATCAACCTGACATCTGTCATACCCACCTTTTTTCTGATTCATCTTACTCTCTATCTCTTTTGTCATCCAGGGAGCTCTGGCTTTATTTGCCCTACCTTTCTCCTTTGTGGGAATGTACTTAGACTGTACCCAAACCATCTCCCCTTTAAAGGCCGCCCATTGTTCAATTACAGTTCTGCCTGCCAATCTTTGATTCTAATTTTCCCAGGCCAGATCTGTTTTCATCCTACTGAAATTGGCCCTCCTCCAATTAAGTATTTTTACTTTAGAGTTGTCCATGTCCTTTTCCATAGCTATTCCAAACCTTATAATACCTTATATGATTGCTGTTCCCTAAATGTTTCCCCACTGACACTTGCTCCACTTGGCCCTCCTCATTCCCCAGAACCAAATCCAGCAATGCCTCCTTCCTCGTTGGGCTGGAAATGTGCTGGTCAAGAAAATTCTCGTCTACACACTTCAAAAACTCCTCCCCCTCTTTGCCCCTTATGTTATTATTATCCCAGTCTATATTAGGATAGATGAAGTCCCCCGTTATCACTGCTCTATGGCTTTTGCACCTCTCTGTAACTAATGCTACAATAACCTGGGCAAGATTTTTTTTAACTGACTGAAATTTGCCCTCCTCCAGTTAAGTATTTTCACATTTGATTGTTCCTTGTCCTTTTCATAATTATTCTAAACTTAATGATGTTATCATCACTGTTCCCCAAATGCACCCCCGCTGAAACATGCTCCACCTGCCCCAATTCATTCGCCAGAACTAGGTCCAGCACTGCTTCCTTCCTGGTTGGGCTGGAAACACACTGTTCCAGAAAGTTCTCTTGAACACGTTTCAGGAATTCCTCCCCCTCTTTGACCTTTACACTGTTACTGCCCCAGTTTACATTGGGATAATTGAAGTCCCTCATTAGCACCACTCTATAGTTCTTGCATCTTTCTGTAATTTGCTTGCAAATGTTCTCCTCTATCTCCTTCCCACTATTTGGTGGCCTGTAATATACACCCTGTAGCGTAATAGCTCCTCTATTGTTCCTTACTTCTTACCAAATAGATTCTGTCTACAAAACTACATCATCCCTTTCCAGTGCTATAATAGTTTCATTGTTCAATACTGCCACCCCCATCACCCCCCACCTTTCTTTTCTTCCCCATCTTTCCTGAATACCTTGTGGCCAGGAATATTAAGTACCCAATCCTTCCCTTCTTTGACCCAGGTCTCTGTTATTGTCACTATATCATAGTCCCAAGTGGCAACTTGAGCCTACAGCTCACCAACCTTATTTACCACGCTACGTGCATTTACGCACATGTACTTAAATCTCATCTTAGACTGTCTCATATTTGTTCCCTGTCTGATCCCTCCTATTTCTGAACTACTCTACTCTAGTGCTTCATATCCCTGCCAGTACTCTGTGCACCTTATTTCTCCTCTCTAATGTTTCCTCCTGGTGCCCATCCCCCTGCCAAATTAGTTTAAACCTTCCCCCACAGCAGTAGTTAACCTCCTCACGAGGATATTGGTCCCAAATCTGTTAAGGTGAAATCCGTCCATCTTGTACAGATCCCTCCTGCCCCAGAATTGGTCTCAATGCCACAGGAATCTGAAGCCCTCCCTCCTGCACCATTGCTCCAGCCATGCATTAACCTGTCTTATCCTGCTATTCCTACGCTCACTAGCACGTGGCACTGGTAGTAATCAAGAGATTACTACTTTTGAGGTCCTGCTTTTTAACTTCCTCCCTAGCTCCTGAAACTCTGGCTACGGGACCTTAACCCTTTTTCTTCCCATGTCATTGGTTCCCATATGGACCACAACTTCTGGCTGTTCCACTTCCCCCCTCTCAGTGATGTCCTTTACCCTGGCACCAAGGAGGCAACACACCGCGCGGAACTGACGTCGGTGGTTGCAGAAACACCTATCTATCCCCCTGACTATCGAATCCCCTATAACAACTGCAGTAGTAGCCAGAGCTTTGAAGCTAATAGATAATGTGAGTTAACAGCAGCTTCCAAAACTTTAGAAACCATTGATGTAAGGGCAGGCAGTAACCCTTTACAGTTTCTGGTGCTCGATAATCTACCCCACAACCTTGTAAAGTTAGAGGGATCATCTTTCTTAGGGACAGAGCAAGTACGGGCAAATTTCAAGATGGAAAGACAGCCCTGGAATAGGAGAGAAAAGAGTGATGCATAAGAAAGTTCTACGTCTCACATCTAGAGTGCGATGGGGCAGGTTCCATCATACCAGAGGTCTTACTGCAGTTCAGTGAGTGGAGGATCCAACAGATCAAGTAGGGGTAAAACTCAACTTTGGTCATAATTGTAAAGCCTGAAGATTCTAAAAGGTATACTCTGTGTGTATGTATGTATGTGTGTGTGTGTGTGTGTGGGGGGGTGGAGGGGCTATATGTCTGATCATCGATAATTTGGTGGGTATGGCGAGTAGGAGGTTGTACAGAATTGAAGATTCACTTTACAGCAACTGGTCCTTACATTGAAAGAAAAGTCACAAACATTACTGGAATTAAAATGTATTTCATAACAGAACGACACAGGAAGCTAAAGAAAAATAATCACTCAGGATATTAAACAGAAGAAAAACACTGTACTTTCCTGATAGTCACTACTTACCATCAGAGGATTGTTTGTGTGGCTAACAGTGTTGTTCTTTCATTGCTTTTCTCAATATTCATCTCACATTACCATCAATTATCCCACTCCTTTTATTTTTAAAGCTTTACTCATTGTTTGCCTTTTGATGTGTATCACTTTATTTTTTTTTTAATTTTCTCTGTGACCACCACCCCCCCCCCCCCCCACCCCACCACCACTGAACCTCATTGGGATGTGCCAAGACCCTCCGTCACCTCATCTAAATAGCCATTCTGCAAGGATGGCAGACTAAAGTCCTCAAGTCGAAGTCGTGCATTTCCTCTCCCCCACCTAAAATGGATTGGCAGTGTCTACCCCACATGTCCTGAGAACGGCAATCATTTTGGGACTACTAATAGTGATGACACTCCATTGGTACAGATCCTGGCTTTTATCCTTGTTATTTGCCCCCTCCAGCTCTCCTTGCCCATACCCAACTGCCTCCATCACCTTTCGCTGCTAACTTTCTTCCTTCAAGTGTGGAACTGGATGGTCAGAGCTATGAATCTTTTCACAGCCAAAGTGACAGCCATCAGAGTAAAGCTAGATCCTGTCCTTACCTGACGATCCTAGCCCAAGGGCATTGAAGCCAACTGTAATACCCTTACTACTGCCACCACTGAGATCAACTAACTCAGCACAAATCAGGAATTGAACCTCACCATTCTCATATCAATCAATGCGTTTATACACTCAGCCATTGGAGTAGCTCCATTTTAAAAAGCTGATAACCAACTTTTTTAAAACAAGATATCCAAAGGTTTCCCCCACCCTCATGGCTCAGTTGGTGTGAGCACTGGTCAGTTTAATACTGAACTAGGAAGGTCCCAGGTTCAATCCCCAGTCTGTCCTGAGTCAGCTCATCCTAGCCAACAGTAACAGTAGAGGTGCTACAATTGGTGAGTTATAACATCCCTGCGCCATCTTGGGTGATATCAGAACAGACCAGAAGTCAAGCCTGGGATTTTATGATCTGTATGGCTCGGTACATAGAATGCACATCTCTGATTTTAATCGCTCCACCATTGGTGGCCATGCCTTAAGCTCTAGAATTCCCTCCCTAAACCTCTCTATCTCTCTCTCCTTCTTTAAGATGCTCCCTAAAACCTACCTCTTTGACCAAGCTGTTTGTCACCTGTCATAAGGAGATATCCTTATGTGGCTTGATGTCAAATTTTGTTTGATAATCGCTCCTGTGAAGCGCCTTGGGACGTTTTACTACATTAAATTCACTATATAAATTCAAGTTGTTGTTGTACCATACCAGGCAGTACCTGTATTCATGTGGTTAGTGTTTTTACAATTCATTCTCGGGGTGTGGGCGTTGCTGGCAAGGCCATCATTTATTCCCCACTCTTAGTTCCCCTGAGCAGTTTGATACAACTGAGTGGCTTGCAAAGCTGTTGTAGAGGGCAATAGATGACGGGCAGTTTCCTTCCCTAAAGGACATTAGTGAACCAGTTGGATTTATGACAATCCGACAGCGTCATAGTCACTTTTACTGATACCAGTTTTTTTATTTACAGAATTTTTGAACTGAATTCAAATTCTTAAGTGCCATGGTGGGATTTGAACTCATGTTCTCTGGATTACTACTCGTCACAATTTGTTGACGAATTTCCTGGATGTGATCCTGCATCTGCTGTTATGATACACAATTCAGTGAATTAGTCATTAAAGCATCAAAACTGGTCCAAAACTTTTAGACCTTGACAAATCTGTTCCTGAGTATTAGTCTCATGGGGTAGTGGTGTCGCGTCACACAGTCATTCCAGTCACTGGCTTTGAAGAGCTAGAATCTGGTCATCTATTGCCACCTGGTGGACAATGAACATAAGGCTACTATAAACTATTATTTAACCTCTAATTGCAGCCACGTTGAATAATGGATACCCAGGAGTGAGTTATAGGGTAGAATGCAATCGAGGGATTCAGGTGGTTTATATATAGAATAATAAATACCTGGGAGTGAGTTACAGGCTGGAATATAATCGGAGGGTTCAGATGGTTTATGTATAGAATAACGGATACCTGGGAGTGAGTTACAGGCTGGAATCTAATAATGGGGTTATTGGTTTAATAAACATACAAGAAAAACATGACTAAGTGGTGATTTAAAATAAAATGTTGAATGGGTTTGTTGGACCCCACATGTTGCTCCATAATAACATGTCCACTAAGCGAGCATCAGCGGGCTCTAGAACTTGCTCATACGTTGCAATGGAGTTATGACGTTGCCTGCGGAGTGCTAGTTAAAGCATTGACAGAGGACTGGCAACAGGTTGTCGTACATCGTAGGGTCAGGTGGGAGAAGGGAGACCGGGAAGAAAATAGATGTTTTCTCCCCTCACATGTAACAAATGTTCAAATGGCGCCATCTCCTGGTAAAATTTATACATTGACTAAGGTTCAATACATACACAAAGGAGTTTGGCTGCATTGCAAATGTCATGTGCAATGATATTTCAACAGGACCAATATCACAGTTAATAAGGAATTATTCATCACCTATAATGCAGAAGATACACTATAGTTCTGTGATAATTGGTACAAATCGCAAGACTGAAGTTTGTAGCACACAATGCAATCGCTGCCATTTATTGTTGGAGGTTTCTTCCGTTTCTTTTCCCCTTCCCCATAATTATTGATACATTTTAAACAATGCAAAAAATATATATATGATTCATAGGAAGTTCAAAAATACAGATGAACAGGAATACATTTAAATCACAAAAATGAGCTGAGAAACAGAGGAAAACTTGGAACTACAGAAAAAAAAGACTTGGATATATATAGCACCTTATCACATGTCTCAGAAGTGTCTAAAGGGCTGCACATGCAACAAATTACTTGTGAAAGTGCAATGATTGTTGTTATGTAGGCAAACATGGCAACTATTTTGTGCACAACAAGCTCCCAAAAATAGAAATGTGATAAATGACCAGCTTATCTGTTTTTGATGGTAATGGTCAAAGTCAGAGAAACAGACCAGACCAAATCAATTTCTTGTCAGCTCCCCAAGGCCGGAGGAAACGGCACTGCTGCAGGAACAGGAGTGGTCAAAAGGAGTTACATAGAAATTACAATACGGAAACAGGCTGTTTGGCCCATCCAGTCCATGTTGGTGTTTATCCTCCTCATGAGCAATAGTCCTAATCCCATGTTTCTGCCCTGTTCTTATATCTCTTTATTCCCCCACTTTCAACTACCTATCTAACCAATTCTGAAACATTGCCATGGTCTCTGCCAGAAGGATCACCACGGCCGCAAGATGCATAGACGTAAGGGTCAGCCAAGGAAAGACGAACGATTGTGAGAAACTAGAATGAAATGGAAAAAGAGGGAGATAATCTCCACAATTACTTTCTGCAGTTGTGTATAATACATTGAGCAACAACAATAATAAATGGTCAGCACATATAGAAGCGTATTTTAAGGCAGTAATACATCGAGGTCTGTGACATCATCTGGACCATATTAATGAGTTTCTGCCACATAATTATGCTGCAATGCCCTGTGTCTGTTAAAAGTTACCTCTGGCACTGAGCTGAAGATCAGTTGCAGTTCCTGGTGAGAAGGAATCACAGTGGGACTCCACTTCTATTAATTGATATTAAAGGTGCAACTTTCTCGTTTTCTTTTAACTTTTGCCCCCATTCTGTGCACCACCTGTGAGTAAGCAGGCAAGAGGCTAGTCGTGCAACCAGACCCTCCGCACACAACCACTGGGGTGGGGGTGGGGGGGTGGGGGTAGGGACTGTAATTCTTGCCTTCACTAATTTGAGAGAAAAGGGTAGCAGTGGGTAAAAAAAGTGTTTCACCACTTTAAGTTCACATTTTTAGTGATGACTGGAATTTCACACCCAAAGAGGTGTGTAAGATGAGCACTAGGGGAGGGAGAAAAATCCCTCTGTTTTCAATTTCTCCCTACTGCCCCCATGACAAAACACCTGGCATCTACCTAGTGCCTTGCAACAGTAAATGTGAGGGAAACTCAGCACAATGTGAGGAATCATAGGCATGAACTCAGTTCCACCATTCCGTGGCACTTTATCCTGATATGCTATACTGAGCATCTCTTGTGATTCCTTATTTTTTTAAAAAAAGCTTTTTTTGAAGTTAAATTTTGAGCTTGTCAAGGTGATGGTTGTCAGTGCTGGACATTAAAAGAATATTTTCCAATTTCAGGCCTTATTCGGAGTTAAGGTATGGAATGGTTAGATGTGCCTCAATCACAGTCACAGAAGAGCGCCATCTAATGCATCAATGTGACATTTTCTTCCTTTTCCCACACCAGCCGTCCTGCTGTCTTTGAGAGAGATTGAGAATTTAAAGAAATTTATAGATCCCAAGTAATCTTCAACAAACAAAATGTATCATAGATAAGCAAAATGTAATCATTTATTGTAAGCACCTAGAAGAAAAATGCTGAAATGCCCTGAAGATTGTAAATTAAGCATCTTCAAGGTTCTGCCTGTTTCTGCCTCCAGTTCACATCTGTATATTAGGTAAATATAGGCTCTAAGTGAGAACTCTGACTTTCAAATGATAGATGAAAGCAGTTGTCAGATCTAACCTGTTTGCTTACACTGGAATCATCAAAGGCTCTGAGTTTCTGTTTATTGACCTATAACTGTTCTATTGCACTCCATCCAAACACCACAGGTTGGCTAAAAAAATGACACAGGTTGATAAGAGTTAAGGAATATAGTACAAGTGGGGATGAATATGTGGTTAAGAGTCGCCATCTGCTGTCGGTTTTGTTCCATTGCAAGTTTTCAGTAAAGTTAGCTGCACAATTAAGTTTAACAAAGAGCACTGGAAAAAATAACATTGAAAACGTGCGCATCTGTCTTCTTCCATATTATAACGTCTACAGATGCACACGTTGAATGGGCGTAAAAGTTAACCTGGAAGAATTTTAAACTTGTATATTTGGAATTAATGTTTCTTTTTATTTTCAGTATTTTACCTATCTTTTTAGTGCAGTTCCCTGATTAATACTGTACTATAGTGGATCCTTTTATAGCCAGTACTTAAAATGGGAAAATGATTAACTAACTTGTAGTGCCGAGGCAGGGGGATCATTAATCCAAAACTGAACAAACTGTGATTTGTTTCATTGCAATATGCCTGTTGTTATTGAAAATGCTACTGATGTAAAAGCTGGAGTTGAGGTGAAAGATCAGTCAAGATCTTATTGAATGGCGGCGCAGGCTTGAGGGGCCGTATGGCCTACTCCTGTTCCTAATTCCGAATTCTTATGTTCTTACGTTCTTAAAAGCTGAGGTGTGGGCTGATGTACGTAGCAGCATGAACACAATCGCTTTACAAGTTGAGGTCCCGTTGCAAGTTCGAGGGAGAGAGGTTGCTGGGCTGTTGATAGAATTACATAGAATTGTACAGCACAGAAACGGGCCATTCGGCCCAACAGGTCTATGCTGGGGCAATAAAGTGAAATGCACTCGAAATCGAAAGTGGCATCAATTCCCAGAATCACCTGAAGCACACACTGTTAGTAGAATATGGTATCTGATAAAGGTTAGACACAAAGTGGTACCGAGATGGAGTCCAGCCAAGACAACCGTGGCTTTATCGTATCCACCCCAATATTGTGTAATAAATGAACTGGACATCAGTATTGGGATTCTTAACAAAAGGCCCTTTTTTATTTCATTTTGATGTTTTTTAATTACAAAGAGTTAATCAACTCGTTAAAATCATTTTTAGGAAAGGAAGGTTCCATAGAATGAATCTTTCAAAAACAAATCTTGTCTATTTAAGGTTGGTTTCCGTTCGGATATTTAATTGCTTTTGTTTTTAATTCAGTAATACACTGTTACATTGATTCGGGCCGCACAGTCAACCCGGCTCGCGAAACTTTTTTTTTAAGGTGGAGAAGAAAGGAGACACTGATTTAACAGCGAATGTCGCTCCAGCCATTTAAAATCGAGCCTTGGCTTCTGTGTTCAGAAAAATACCTTCTTAAAGTTACAAAATAGAAAAGTAAACGTATAATATCTGCCTAAGGGCACTTCTTCTGCTTATTTAAGCGGCCGATTGTAGGTGTTTCATAAAATATTGGGCCTGGAAAGTTGCGTTTTACTATGTTTCTAAACAAGTCTTCTTCTTCATTTGACTTTTTAACGAAAAAAGTAAAATGTATTATTACAACTTTTTAAATAATGATATGATTTTTTTGTCTACTTTATCGGCCGTGTCCACCTTAAAAGGCCGGTCGCTTTGGATCCACCCAAACTCAGAACTGAACTTGTTTTAAAAAAAAAGTTTTTGAAGAGCTTTCTTTTTGATTCAATGTGAAAATTGTTTCTAAACGGTTAATGCCCATTACGTACGTTCCGTTGGAGGAGGAAAGAGAGAAAATGTCAGATGGTTTGAAACGGGATAATTAAAATAAAATTTGAAATTAACGATAGATTTTTTTTCGGAGTCACATTGAGTTAAATGGAAACTGAAATATATATAATCTGTATAAAGGAGAGACAGAGATCCCTGGTATTCCCGTTGAGTTTACCCAGAATTTCAGCTGAGGAGTATCGGATTGGCAATAATTTGGAACTTAGATGCAAGTTTTAATGAAGGAAGAAACTGTAAGAAATGAGAGATTTACTGCGAATGTGGCATTTATATCTGTGATACTTTGTGTTTCGCAGAACTGGTCACATAAGCGGCAACGGGGCTACCTGGGGGCGGGGGGGGGGGAGGTGCAAAAGAAAATTGAGAATTGCTTGTTCAGTAAACTTTCCCCACCCAAATCCCCAGGGGCATCGAGAGCCCTTTTCCTGGCCTGGTGAACGCACCGGGCTCGGGGCCAGCTGGACTGATCCAATCCTCAGTTACGCACCGAGCTGGGATAGGCTGCAGAGTCTTTCATCAGGGAAAGGAAGGGGCCAGGGTGAGGGGCTGCCAGCGAGTGAGGCGAGCTGGCGGGGTGTATAAAAGGAGCGGTAGGAGTGCGGAGTACAGCACAAACCAAAGAAGCGTTAGGAGGGGGGGGGAAAGAGCAGCACTTGGAAAGGAAAAAAAATAATCCAGCAGCAAACTCCACAAGGGAGGGGAAAAAACTTATCTACTGCTGCAAAAAAAGAGGCAAAGCAGAGATTGGAACTGTGATCCCTCCGACTGACTTTTTAAAATATTTATTTCAAATCCAATCGTTGGAAAAAGTTGCATTAAAATTTTATTGTTTTTTAATGCATTAAATTCTAAAAGTGCCCGGAAGTTTTGCAATTGACTTGCGGCTGCTGGAACTCTCCTGCTCGGTTAAACTCGTCAGGATTTCTCGGCGATCCCATCTGAAGATGAATGCGGTGGTCAGGCTGGTTTTGCTGCCGCTTTTAGCCGTCCTCTCCCCCGGGCAGGCTCTGGGCAGTCGCCCCGAGGAGAGTCTGGTCTACCCGGTGCGGCTGGATGAAAAGTTGGAGGAGGTGAAGGAAGGAGCCGGGAGTTTCCGGGAAAGGAGCGCCCCGGAGAAGTGGCAGGAGCTGGGACAGAAAACCTTCTACCGGCTTCAAGCCTTCGGGCAGCGGTTCATCTTGGAGCTTGAGCCCGATCCAAGCTTCCTGGCCCCGACTGTCACCTTGCAACGACTGGGACAACCCAAGCCTGGCAAAGCCGAGAAGGAAGAGGAGGACCCCGACCTGCGCCAGTGTTTCTATGCCGGCACGGTCAACTCCCTGCCCGGCACCTTGGCAGCCGTCAGTCTCTGCGGTGGGATCCAGGGCGCTTTCGTGATCGGAGGAAACGAGTATCACATTCAGCCGAGCAATCAGACAGGGCCGGGGGAAATCCAGCCCCACTTGATCAGAAGGACAAGACTGAGATCATCAGCAAGCTCTGGCGGCACCAAGTGCGGGGTAAGCACCGCCCCGGGGTTCAATTCACACATTTTCTGCTTAACATCATTTAGATTCTCGTTAGAGTTGTTCTCCAGTTTCTGCCCTCTCTATAACGTCCCTTAAAGGTCACTCTTTTTGCAGCTCGAAATCAATTCAATTTCATTTTTTAAAATTCACTTTTTTGTGTTAGTTTTATTGAATATTTTTTTCTTGACTACAAGAAAGTGTCTGGCTGCAGTGTGAGGTGCCGGATCTGCTAAAAAGATTGCATTCTTTTAGTGCTAGATTCCTTCAGGCTGCAGATGTCAGACAGCCAGCAGTCGAGCAGAGCTCCCCGTACAGAAGTCTCGCTGCAAGGGGCTCCGATGAGCTGGCAGCTCCTGTTGCAGGGCTGCCTTCTATGTTTGATACGGAACCTTGAGGTTCTAACTGATTTTAAATAAACGTCTTATTTCACTTTTTTTAATGTGTGTCTAGGTAAGTGATCAGGATACACCCCAGAGCACCGAGGGCACCCAAACCCAGCAGCCTGGAGCAGAGGGAGAGTCCACTCCATCAGCAGCCTTTGGGCACCGAAGAGCCAAGAGGTTCGTCTCATCCCCTCGTTACGTGGAGACCTTGTTGGTGGCAGACCAGTCCATGGCAGAATTCCACGGCAGCGGACTCAAACACTATCTCCTGACCTTAATGTCGGTGGCTGCCAAATTGTACAAGCACCCAAGTATCAAGAACTCCGTCAGCCTGGTGGTGGTGAAGATCCTGGTTGTCTACGAGAAGGAGAAGGGACCCGACGTGTCCTCCAATGCTGCCCTGACCTTGAGGAACTTCTGTACTTGGCAGAGGCAGCACAACCCAGTCAGTGACCGTAATCCAGAGCACTATGACACTGCTATACTCTTCACCAGAATGGTAAGCCAGGGCTTCTGTCCAAACCGGTCTATTAGTATGCACATCCAATCTGTTTAATGTGCATGCAGAGGCCTTTCACAAAGCATCTTTTGAGAATCACATGATTTTTTTTTAAGTTCTTGGTAAAGAAGGATGCCAGCATTTATAGTTAACCTTTCTTTTCCTATGAATTTTCTAAATGCTGCCCTTGTCTATTTTAAGGATCTGTGTGGAGCCCAGACTTGTGATACCCTTGGGATGGCTGATGTTGGGACAATTTGTGATCCCAACCGAAGCTGCTCGGTCATCGAGGACGATGGTCTACAAGCCTCCTTCACTGCAGCTCATGAGTTGGGTAAGTGTTTCCCCCCCCCCCCCACAATGATGAATGATTATAGTCATTTTTTTGAAATCTACATCCATTTTCACTTGCTACAGATGGAGTTCCTCCTGCAGTTAGTGTTCATTTTGTAATTCCTGCTTAGCTCATTACCTGTACTCTCCGAGGGTAGTGGGGAGGCATATTTTTAATCAATCAGTTGTGTTAAATATTAACTGTGTTAACTTTTAGTAACCACATGGCATAAATTTAGTTTATTGATTGGGGAGAAATTTGGACAGATTATTAGTTCATGACTAAATATATTCTACAGAACATCTGGGATGGGGGCACGTTCACAGTATTGTCTGAGGCACGTCTGATGTTAGGACAGGTGCAAGGGGGTGCACGTGGCATTGGAATGTGGCATAGTTTGGCATCAGTACAAGTGTAACTTCAAGCGCTTGCATCATCTGAGACATGAGTGATTTTTTTTCCTCCTCTTAGGCCATGTGTTTAACATGCCCCACGATGACGCAAGGCAGTGTCTCCATACCATTGGTCTAACTAGGAATTCCCACATGATGGCATCAACGCTCTCCAACTTGGATAGGAACCAGCCTTGGTCTGCCTGCAGTGCTTACATGATCACTTCCTTCCTGGATAATGGGCATGGTAAGAACCACACCCCCGCCCCAAATAAAGTTTATGTTTCTGGGAAATTTCAATTTAAAAAATCATTTTGAATGTGCAGGGTTAGCAACTGATTTGATTAAACATACACCAACTATTACAGACAGATATATTTATTAATAAATATGCAATAATAAATTAAATTTTGCATGAAAAGGCACATTGTCTTTCTTTTTAATGCGGGACTAAGTACAAATTGTAGTGCACTTTAACCATTATAAGCACCATTTTTTTCAATGTTTCTTCCCTTTCTAGACCAAGGGACCCAGTAATATCTATAATTATATAAATTAATATTTTTTCTTAATTTTAATCTAATATTAGCAGGGTTTTTCCATTTTATTTTGAAAGCTCAATTTTTGGCAAGTATGCCAATGAACCAATAAGATTTTATGTTGTGCTGTTGTATATTGTGCTGTTGTTATCACAAGGTTACAATCAATTCCCATCTCTGTTTTCAGGAGAGTGTCTGCTGGACAAGCCCCAGAAGCCGCTACAGCTTCCCAGTGAATTGCCAGGAAGCACCTACAATGCAGACCGCCAGTGCCAGTTCACCTTTGGGGAAGAATCAAGGCTTTGTCCCGATGCTGGCAACACTTGCTCGTTACTGTGGTGCACTGGAATGTCCGGTGGGATGCTCATCTGCCAAACCAAGCACTTCCCCTGGGCCGATGGTACCAGCTGCGGGGAGGGAAAATGGTGCATGGAGGGCAAGTGTGTCAACCAGACAAGCATGAAGGATTATAATGTAAGTATTGCATTGACATATTTTGCTTTGGTTACTCCCAAGTTTCACACTTGATCTTGATTGCTTTATTTACTCTTCCAATGAATTAGTGTCTGTCTTCTGTGACGCTGCATGCTAAAATGCCCTGAAATGAAGGGACAACTAGGTGGGACAGGGGGTTAGCAGACAGCCATTTCACTTTTAAGACCCGGGTTTAAATATGGCCTGAATGATAATGGGTGAAAATTTTCTCTCAAGCTCTCTTATTGTTGCTCAATCAGCATTTGAGATTTCTAATGCTCTCGTCCTAACTGAAATTAGGTTAGGTTATCCCTGATGTGATGATAAGTTCTCAGAGGGCTGATGGTGCCTGAGAAACTGCATTTCAAAATGATCCCCCTCAGGACAAGAGAGGAGGACAGATTAGGAAAGGGGGAATAAATAATGGGAGAAAAATCATTGCAATGACTGCTTGGAGAGAACCATTGTATATTTAACTGTGATGTTACCGATTTTATTTTATTTTTCTCTAAATTATCTTTACAGACTCCAGTGCATGGGAGCTGGGGCCCATGGGGATCCTGGGGTGAGTGTTCAAGGACATGCGGTGGAGGAGTACAGTACTCGTTTAGGCACTGCAACAATCCAGTCCCAAGAAACGGTGGGAAGTACTGCGAAGGAAAGCGGGTGCAGTACAAATCATGCAACACCATGGAGTGCCCAGATAACAATGGTGAGTTCTGTAAAATAAATTGTTTTCTTTACTGCAGTCAGTAGTTTCAGTTCAGAGGGATTTAATCCTTTTCCAACGGTACTGACAATTAGGATTTGAGAAATTGAATATTTCTTTATAAGTCCTTGTTTTGACTTTCAATCAGTTCAATGTATTTGATCTTTAGTTTGTTTGTTTCTGTTAAATACAGGCAAAACATTCCGTGAAGAGCAATGCGAGGTGCACAATGACTTCTCGAAGTCCACCGCCTTTGGAGGTATGCCCGCAGTCGAATGGATCCCAAAATATGCTGGAGTCTCTCCTAAGGATCGATGCAAGCTCATTTGCCGGGCAAAAGGCACAGGCTACTACTTCGTGCTTCAACCCAAGGTATGTTTTCCAATTGCTTGACAATTCCATTGGGCTTCTCCCCAGTAGATTTTTTTTGCCAGATCCGAAAAGAAAGGGGTAGTGGGATCATGGTTTGAGCTCTGATATTTATGGAGGAGGGGAGTAAGACTTATCACCATTACAACAGTCAAGAGTTCAAGAAATCTTAAATTAAAAGTATTGCAAACATATGAGCCAGGGCTTTTCCGCTTCTGCGCTTGCCAGCCTGCAAATTCTGCCCAATCATTTTAATGGGTAGAAAATTGCCAGCTAGTGAGCACTGGGGCAGAAAACCTACCCATGGACTATTTTACTCTGCCAGAACTACTATTTACTTATCCCTTTTTTAAAACTTTCAATAATTTGATACATTATAGATTTCTCAAAAAAACATGAAATCCGCATTGGTAAAAACACGAGAAAGAAAAATTTAGTCAAGCCCAAGAGAATTAATATTTTATCAAAATAATTCTGATATAGGCTGTGAGTAATCACCTCAACCCGGTTTCTGTTTGGTGCTCTATTTTTCTGTGGTGCTTATTTAACACTGGGATACTTTTTTCCAGAATTAGTAATAAGTATATTCCTTTTCCTCACAGGTTGCCGACGGCACCCAGTGTAGCCCAGACTCCACTTCTGTCTGTGTTCAAGGACAGTGTGTCAAGGCTGGTTGCGATAGAGTCATCGGTTCCAACAAGAAGTTTGACAAGTGCGGTGTGTGCGGAGGCAAGGGCTCGACTTGCAAGAAAATTGTCGGTTCACTTGACCGTTCAAAGTGAGTAGAAGCTCCTTGCTTATGCTGAAATTGATTAAATGCAAAACATCCAGCTAAGTTTACAGTTTCACCATAAGTCCTAATGTTTAAACTGTTGGGCTCGATGTCAGTAAACAATTTGAATGCCACTTTAAATTTTCACTTTCAAGCTGCACTGGTTTCATGATTTCAGAAATCTATTCCATTCAAAGCAGTAACTCTGGCTGCAGAGCATTAAACTGTTGTTCAAACAGTTCAGTAACTCTAGCAGCAGAGCATTAAGACCCCTGTTGAAACTGTCTGTTAGTGCTATGGTTGGACTGCCTTTCAGAATATGACGATACAAAGCTAGTTGGGAAAGTAAGCTTTGAGGAGGACGCAAAGAGTCTGCAAAGGGATAAAGACAGGTTAAGTGAGCAGGCGAGAAGGTGGCAGATGGAGTATAATGTGGGGAAATATGAAATTATCCACTTTGATAGGAAGAATAGAAAAGCAGAATATTTTTTAAAAGGTGAGAGACTAAGAAATGTTGGTAGTCAGAGGAATTTGGGTGTCCTTGTACTTGAATCAAAGAAAGTTAACATGCAGGTACAGCAAGCAATTAGGAAGGCATATGGTATGTTAGCCTTTATTGCAAGGGAGTTGGAGTATTAGAGTAAGGAAGCCTTGCTGCAAATATATAGGGCTCTGGTGAGACCACACCTGGAGTACTGAGTACAGTTTTGGTCTCCTTACCTAAGGAAGGATATACTTGCCTTAGTGGGGGTGCAACAAAGGCTCACTAGATTGATTCCTGGGATGAGAGGGTTGTCCTATGAGGAGCGATTGAGTAGAATGGGCCTATATTTTCTGGAGTTTAGAAGAATGAGAGGTGATCTCATTGAAACCTATAAAATTCTTAGAGAGCTTGACAAGGTAGATGCTGAGAGGCTGTTTCCCCTGGCTGGAATGTCTAGAACTAGGGATCATAGTCTCAAGATAAGGGGCTGGCCATTTAGGAACGAGATGGGGAAAAATTTCTTCACTCAGAGGGTGGTGAATATTTGGAATTCTCTACCCCAGAGGGCTGTGGATGCTCAGTCGTTGAGTACATTTAAGACTGAGATCGATAGCTTTTTGGACATTATGGGACATGGGGACAGGGCGGAAAAGTGAAGCTGAGGTAGTAGATCAGCCATGATCTTATTGAATGGCGGAGCAGGCTTAAGGGACCGTATGGCCTACTCCTGCTCCTGTTTCTTATGTTCTTATGAAAGCCGTCATATTAATGTGACTTTTTTCTTTCGATCTGTTTCTGTAGACCTGGATACCAGGAGGTTGTCACCATTCCAGCTGGGACGACCAACATTGACATAAAACAACGCAGTCTGCGTGGTGCAAGACATGATGGGAACTATCTGGCATTGAAGAAAGTTGATGGCACATACCTCCTCAACGGAGAGTACACTTTGTCAACAATGGAACAAGACATTTCATATCAAGGCACAATTTTGAGATACACTGGCTCCTCAGTGTCGCTGGAAAGAATTCGTAGCTTTGGTGCCCTCAAGGAGCCCCTGGTTGTTGAGGTACTCACAGTGGGAGATTCATTGCGCCCAAGAATCAAATTTACATTCTTTGTGAAGAGAAACTTACAGCATCACCCAACTAAACGCAACCCCAAAAAGGAGTCCTTCAATGCCATCAAGGAAACAGTGACCTCTGAGTGGGTTATTGGCGAATGGGGAGAGTGCTCCAAGTCATGCGGCCTGGGGTGGCAGCGCAGGTCAGTGGAATGCACAGACACCTATGGGAGGCCGGCCACTGATTGTGTGAAAGAACTGAAGCCTGATGACCTCCGATTGTGTGCGGACGTCCCCTGCCCACGGTGGCTGTTGGGAGAATGGTCCGCCTGCTCCAAGACATGCGGGAAGGGCTTTAGAAAAAGGTCATTGAAATGCATCATGCGTGATGGCCAGGTGCTGCCGCAGGAGAGCTGCAACATTTCAAAGAAACCAAAACATTTGATTGGCCTTTGCACCATACGGGCTTGTAGTTAAGGAACCAATATAAGCAAAAGACAATTCAGATATGTTTTTTATTCAACCTAAATGCACTGAAAGTAAGGGTGTCCCGATCCATTTGTCATGTGATAGTCATCTGACCCATTTTTCCTTTGACAATGAATGTTTGATTTAGTCATAACGGACCAGTAGGTGGATAATGTTTGGGGGAGGGGGAGCGGGGGGAATTGGGGAACACAATGCTAGCATTGTTTATTTCTCAAGTTAGTAGTCTTGTTAGTAACTAGAGATGGATTTTTAAATACCAGGATCTCTCACTGTTGACAGTGAAATCAGAGGTTTTTCTCTTTCTTTGATAAACTTGTAAGACCCTAATTCATGAGTGCCGCAGGCGAGCGTAGATGTGACCACCTTTTGTTACAAGTGAAAGAACACCCAGAGACTCGCTCTCCACGACGAGATATTCTCTTATTCTCTGAGATGAAACATTTCCTGGAAATCGCAGGGCACCTTTTGTTTGAGATTATTTCTAAAATATTCTGCTAGTTCACAAATAGTGTTATTGTGGGTTGAATCCTTACACCACTGGGTGTTGTAATTATTGTTCGATCCTCCATAGAATAATATCTAACATTGCCGTTGGTACTAAGAGGAAATAAAGTGGGTATCAGTCAATTGCTGTGCCACAGATTGGAAGCTGAAGATTATACCCTTCATCCTGTGCCCCAAATCGGGTGATTCTGCAATCTTGTGCTCCCAGGGAATGTGGGTCAGAGATATGGTGGCCCGAACCTTCCAACCCACTGTGCCTGTGAGCAAGACTCCCGAGAAATCCGTATGCTCAAGCTCAGTTTATTTCGCATATGCTGACTTATCTATGATTTTGCCAGCTATTGGCTTAAGTCCTTGCATGCAGCGAGGTTATGTAGCTGGCATTAGTTGGAACACTGAAAATCCAAAAGGTGGGCACAGAACCTTGGAAAGAGAGCTTAAAAAAAGAGATGAAAGCCAATATTGGTTCCATTCCCAGTCTGTGCTGAGTTAGTTGATCTCTGCTGGGACACCAGTAAGGGCTCTATATTTGCCATCACATCCTAGGCTGGGGGTGGGGAGATGGGGGAAATCAGCCGGGATTCCCACTCCTGATCACTATCCAGTGATTTGTGCTTCAAAGTGCATGGGTGTGAGGATAGGACCAGGTTCAGCTGTGATGCCCCTCAGTCAGAAGCCTGCCGAGACGTGCGAGCCTAGACAGAGAATGAAGAATGGCCACATGAGCAAGATAACGGAAAACCGTCCCCTAACAAGAGTCAGTGCCTTCAGGAAAAGAGGGGTGAAATTGGATTGGGGAGGGGGGAATTCTTGTTACAACATCCTTGCTTCAAGTATTGTCGGGTAACATCCCAAGCTCCTGGCACACAGCTTGGTACTGGTCGTTCTCTCAGCTTGTGGCCAAGGCAGTCCCCACCTACCTCAGTGATAAAGGGCAAGATTTATTTTATTAAAAAAGGAAATAAAACAGCTTAAACTATGCTATACACAGGCTGCTATTAATACAAAGCTACAGATTTGAAATCCGCAGAGTTACGTGAAGAATGTAAATATTAAACTAGCACCAAGGCCAACGAGGTGTACTTTATAAGTAAGAGTATTTAAATTTCTTCTGTGAAGGATTTACCATTTTTGTACAGATTTCAAATAAACTTATTTATTTTTGTAAAGCTTTGTATAATATAATCTTTAAGTTATCGCTTTTTTAAAAAAGGAACAAAGAACATTTAACAAGAATAGACTATTTATACAGTATAATGTGTCACTAGGAGGTAATAAAAGTGAGTGAATTCTCCATCCTTGTGTCTTGTCTTGTGTTTGCTGTGTTTGTCTGATGGAAGTGGCAAGTAAGGACTATAAAGTACTCCAATCTGATGAGAACAATGGTAGAACTACACTTGCTGGTTTTCAGTACTTTGGCCATTAGGTTAAAGATCCCATTGCACTATTTGAAGAGGAGTAGGGAGATCGCCCAGTGTCTTGGCCAGCATTCTTCTCTCAACCAAAAACAAATTAACTGGTCATTCATCTTCTCATTGCTATTTGTGGAATGTTGCTGATGCAAAATTGGTGCCATGTTTGCCTGCATAACTGTCACTGAACTTCAAAGTGATTAGTTGTATGAATTCTACTTCCCCATCAAGGACTGATCTTTCAATCACAGCACCTACCCCAGCACTTTGAAAATTTCTCCTGAAAACCACTTCACATCACTATATCTCCTTTAAAAACTTCCTTTAAAAATCTCTCTGTGCAGGGATTTCTTTATTTTTCCTGTCTTCTGCTTGGTGTCCCCCTCTGCCCCTTATAAAGTACTCTGAGACTGAAGCTAGTTGTTAATTGCATGCCCTTACCCCTTGACTTCCTTGAGTAAAAACTATCAATTTTTTTTAACTTCAACTGAGCTAAGGTAACAATCCAGAGAGTTTTATTTTTCTCTTAAAACTGTTGACCTGTACTTTCTTTTTCCATGGTGAAATCAGTTCCATTTTTGCCCATAAGCGTCCTCATTAAGAACCACCATGCCCTAGACAGATTGGTTAGACAGTGTAAAGTTTCCATTACTCTGCCCTAATGTGTCTTGATTCAAACCCTAGAAGATGACCCTCCATACCCTCAACTTCAGGAGAGGACGCCACCCCTACTGCATCAGTATATATTTTCATTTTGCATGAGAACTATCCTCTGATTGAGAATGTGTTGAGATGAGATTGGTTCAAACTCATTTCAGTTATGCTTATAGTCTATCCAATCTAATCTTGAATGTTGATATGGTTTCTGCTTCAAGCACTAACCATAAAAGTGAATTTCACATCTTCACAATTGTCTATGTAAATAAGTTTCTCCTGTACTCAATTCTAAATCTCTTGTATGCACTGTTCAGGGTAAGATAACTCTGTTCCACCCTTAGGGTCCCCTTTTCATAAAACCGCTGAATATTTCGGACTTCCATTTTGCATATTCCCCTTTATAACGCAGTTAACAATGACACACACATTCCTCCTGTTTTAAGCAGTTACTTTTAAGCATACTGAGATTGAATGGTGCCATCTGCTCAATGTTTCATTAAGTAAGTGCAGCAAGCTATGGCCTGCTGAACCACACAGACCAAGAAAACCTCAGGTTCAATCCCACTGCTGTGATGATCTAAGTCAGGGAGATAAATGGAGTGCTAAAACTTACTTCAGTGGGTCTGAGCTTGGGAGGGAAAAAATGAACCAGATATCCTACTCCTGATCCGCAGTCCTTCATTCCTGATGCAAAAGATGTGCACAGGCGAGGACAGGTTTGGACTTGATCTTGATGGCCTCATTTAATGAGTAGCCCACTGACACTGGAATAGAATCATAGAATCTTACAGCACAGAAGGAGGCCATTTGGCCTGTCGTGCCTATGTCGGGTCTTTGAAAGAGCTGTCCAATTTAGTCCCACTCCCCAGTTTTTTCCCCATAACACTGCAAATTAGTCCTCTTCAAGTACACGTCCAATTGCCTTTTGTCAGTTCCTATGGAATCTGCTTTCACTACCATTTCAGGTAGTGCGTTCCAGATTTTAACAACCCTCTGTGTGAAAAAAATTCTCCTAATTTCCACTCTAGTTCTTTTGTCAATTATTTTAAATTTTTGACCCCTGGTTACCGACCCACTTCCCAGAGGTAATAGTTTCTCCCTATTTGCTCTATCAAAACCCCTCATTATTTTGAATACCTCCATCAAATCTCCCCTTAACCTTCTCTGCTCTAAGGAGAACAATCCCAGCTTCTCCAATCTCTCCACATAACTGAAGTCCGTCATCCCTAGTATCATCCTGGTAAACCTCCTCTGTACCCTCTCTAAAGCCTTGACATCCTTCCTAAAGTGTGGTGCCCAGAATTAAACACAATACTCCACCTGAGGCCTAACCAGTGATTTGTAAAGATTTGGCACGACTTCCTTGTTTTTGTATTCAATGCCCCTATTTACAAAGCCAAGTATCCCATACGCTTTCTTAACCACCTTAACAACTTGCCATGCCACCTTCAAAGATTTGTAAATATGTACCCCCGGGTCCCTCTGTTCTTGCACCCTCCTCAAAATAGTACCATTTAGATTATACTGCCTCTCCATGTTGTTCCTCCCAAAGTGTGTCACTTTACACTTAGCCGCATTAGATTGCATCTGTCCACATATCTGCCCATTTCATCAATCTGTCCATGAACTCCTGAAGTCTGTTGCTATCCTTATTATTTACTACGTTGCCAAGTTTTGTATTATCCGCTATCTTCAAAACAGTACTCCCTATACCCAAGTCCAGATCATTTATATATAACAAGAAAAACAATGGTCCTAATACCGATTCCTGGGGGACTCCATGACATTCTTCTCTCCAATCAGAAAAATATTCATTCACCACTACTCTCTGCCTCCTATCCCTTAGCCAATTACCACCGTCCCTTTGATCCCGTGTGTTTATATTTTCCGAATAAGTCTGTTATGTGGTACTTTCTCAAATGCCTTTTGAAAGTCCATACCTACAACATCTATTGCACTACCTTCATGAACCCTCTCTGATACTTCATCAACTTCAATCACTGTGCAGGCTTACATGTGAAGTACAACTACATAACTTATGTGGTGACAGAAACAAAAGGCAGTAAGGGAGAGTGTACAAAACATGGCTGGACAGATGGTCTGAGAAAGCAGGGCAAAGACCAAGGGAAGTCTAGATTAAACTGCATTTAAACTGCAAGAAGTCTGATGGGCAAGGTAGATGAACTCAGGGCATGGATGGGTACATGGGACTGGGATGTTATAGCTATTACTGAAACATGGCTAAGGGAGGGGCAGGACTGGCAGCTCAATGTTCCAGGGTACAGATGCTATAGGAAAGATAGAGAAGGAGGTAAGAGAGGAGGGGGAGTTGCATTCTTGATTAGGGAGAACATCACGGCAGTAGTGAGAGAGGATATATCCGAGGGTTCGCCCACGGAGTCTATATGGGTAGAACTGAAAAATAAGAAGGGAGAGATCACTTTGATAGGATTGTACTACAGACCCCCAAATAGTCAATGGGAAATTGAGGAGCAAATATGTAAGGAGATTACAGATAGCTGCAAGAAAAATAGGGTGGTAATAGTAGGGGACTTTAACTTTCCCAACATTGACTGGGACAGCCATAGCATTAGGGGCTTGGATGGAGAGAAATTTGTTGAGTGTATTCAGGAGGAATTTCTCATTCAGTATGTGGATGACCCGACTAGAGAGGGGGCAAAACTTGACCTCCTCTTGGGAAATAAGGAAGGGCAGGTGACAGAAGTGAGGGATCACTTTGGGACCAGTGATCATAATTCCATTAGTTTTAAGATAGCTATGGAGAATGATAGGTCTGGCCCAAAAGTTAAAATTCTAAATTGGGGAAAGGCCAATTTTGATGGTATTAGACAGGAACTTTCAGAAGTTGATTGGGAGAGTCTGCTGGCAGGCAAAGGGACGTCTGGTAAGTGGGAGGCTTTCAAAAGTGTGTTAACCAGGGTTCAGGGTAACCACATTCCTTATAAAGTGAAGGGCAAGGCTGGTGGAAGTAGGGAACCTTGGATGACTCGGGAGATTGAGGCCCTAGTCAGAAAGAAGAAGGAGGCATATGACATGCATAGGCAGCTGGGATCAAGTGGATCCCTTGAAGAGTATAGTGATTGCCGGAGTGGAGTTAAGAGAGAAATCAGGAGGGCAAAAAGGGGACATGAGATTGCTTTGGCAGATAAGGCAAAGGTGAATCCAAAGAGCTTCTACAAATACATAAAGGGCAAAAGAGTAACTAGGGAGAGAGTAGGGCCTCTTAAGGATCAACAAGGTCATCTATGTGCGGAACCACAAGAGATGGGTGAGATCCTAAATGAATATTTCACATCGGTATTTACGGTTGAGAAAGGCATGGATGTTAGGGAACTTGGGGAAATAAATAGTGATGTCTTGAGGAGTGTACATATTACAGAGAGGGAGGTGCTGGAAGTCTTAACGCGCATCAAGGTAGATAAATCTCTGGGACCTGATGAAATGTATCCCAGGACATTATGGGAGGTTAGGGAGGAAATTGAGGGTCCCCTAGCAGAGATATTTGAATCATCGACAGCTACAGGTGAGGTGCCTGAAGATTGGAGGGTAGCAAATGTTGTGCCTTTGTTTAAGAAGGGTGGCAGGCAAAAGCCTGGGAACTACAGACCAGTGAGCCTGACATCTGTAGTGGGTAAGTTGTTCGAGGGTATTCTGAGAGACAGGATCTACGGGCATTTGGAGAGGCAGGGACTGATTAGCAACAGTCAGCATGGTTTTGTGAAAGGAAAATCATGTCTCACAAATTTGATTGAGTTTTTTGAAGGGGTAACCAAGAAGATAGATGAGGGCTGTGCAGTAGACGTGGTCTACATGGACTTTAGCAAAGCCTTTGACAAGGTACCGCATGGTAGGTTGTTACATAAGGTTAAATCTCACGGGATCCAAGGTGAGGTAGCCAATTGGATACAAAATTGGATTGACGACAGAAGACAGAGGGTGGTTGTAGAGGGTTGTTTTTCAAACTGGAGGCCTGTGACCAGCGGTGTGCCTCAGGGATCGGTGCTGGGTCCGCTGTTATTTGTTATTTATATTAATGATTTGGATGAGAATTTAGGAGGCATGGTTAGTAAGTTTGCAGATGACACCAAGATTGGTGGCATTGTGGACAGTGAAGAAGGTTATCTAGGATTGCAACGGGATCTTGATAAATTGGGCCAGTGGGCCGATGAATGGCAGATGGAGTTTAATTTAGATAAATGTGAGGTGATGCATTTTGGTAGATCGAATTGGGCCAGGACCTACTCCGTTAATGGTAGGGCGTTGGGGAGAGTTATAGAACAAAGAGATCTAGGAGTACAGGTTCATAGCTCCTTGAAAGTGGAGTCACAGGTGGATAGGGTGGTGAAGAAGGCATTCAGCATGCTTGGTTTCATTGGTCAGAACATTGAATACAGGAGTTGGGATGTCTTGTTGAAGTTGTACAAGACATTAGTTAGGCCACACTTGGAATACTGTGTACAGTTCTGGTCACCCTACTATAGAAAGGATATTATTAAACTAGAAAGAGTGCAGAAAAGATTTACTAGGATGCTACCGGGACTTGATGGTTTGACTTATAGGGAGAGGTTGGATAGACTGAGACTTTTTTCCCTGGAGAGTAGGAGGTTTAGGGGTGATCTTATAGAAGTCTATAAGATAATGAGGGGCATAGATAAGGTAGATAGTCAAAATCTTTTCCCAAAGGTAGGGGAGTCTATAATGAGGGGGCATAGATTTAAGGTGAGAGGGGAGAGATACAAAAGGGTCCAGAGGGGCAGTTTTTTCACTCAAAGGGTGGTGAGTGTCTGGAACGAGCTGCCAGAGGCAGTAGTAGAGGCGGGTACAATTTTGTCTTTTAAAAAGCATTTGGTCAGTTACATGGGTAAGATGGGTATAGAGGGATATGGGCCAAGTGCAGGCAACTGGGACTAGCTTAGTGTTATAAACTGGGCGACATGGACATGTTGGGCCGAAGGGCCTGTTTCCATGTTGTAAACTTCTATGATTCTACATGGGTGAGAGACCAGAGAGCTACTGGTGTCTATGGAACCATACCCCAGCATGATGAAATATCTTCAAGAGATGAGGGGAGAAACTGGGGAAAAATAAAAGAATCAGTACAAAGTCATTCTATGAATAGTAAGTATTTCTTACTCCATACCAAGTAGATTTCCTTTTTCAAAAGGAGCAATATTTGCATTGAAGTATGTTTTTGACAAACTTTTGTTTGATGGAGATGATCCAGAAGAGCTGTGTTGCATTTTTATCATGATGTCATCACATGCATCCAACATGATAACATGTTTGTAATGGTTTCATGTTGGTGAATAAACAAAAAAAGGCTTGACAAATATTTTGTTGCAAAGACAATGCTCCTTTAACAATGCACTTTTATGATATTCTGTGGCGACCTATGTGTCCTCCATGTCAGTAGTCAATTGATGATGTTGACACTTGACTGTGATGTAAGCCAAGTATCCCCTGGTGTGTACCCACGTTGATGTCAATGTAAATGGACTAATCAGGGTCAAGTCGTTTTCCCCTCAATTTCAACTGATATACTGCTAACTTGAATGGTGTATCCATATCTAGAAGTTTCTTCCAATAGCTCTCTCTCTTGTATACAGAATAAAAGAAAAAACTTGATAAGCTAGTTGGTCATTTCTCACCTCTAGACTTCCCCTCTCTCACTGTCATCTTTCTTTTTCTCTATTTTGTCAAAACTACAACTGTCAATACTCCTCTGAATTTTTCTTCCCAGTTCCTCCTAAAAATTTAATGCTACAGACTGTTCCCCCTCCCTGCACCCTCACTGTGTTGAAATCAAGACTCATCGCATTGTCTACTACTTTAAATCATTTCTTTCCGAGAACTTCGAAACTACGGAGCTCTTCAGCTTCCTTAGTTTTCACTTACTTGTACAAAGTATAGGTTTTTAAAACCCAAGTTTGGTGTCAGCTAATTAACTAGCTTCCTGATTTAGTTCATCTTCTTTCCCATTCTTTTCAGAATTGGTACTACCTGGCACTTTGCCCTTCACTTTGGGTTTCCAACAATATAAAAAGTATCTTTTGACTGCATTTTGTGTTTATATTGCTTCACAGTGACAAACTAACCAAGCTAAAGATTGCTTTAGGGTATGTGTCTGTATTAAAAAATATAATTCTATAGTTGAGCTCATAAGCCTGTTTGCAATATGCTCCTGCCCAAGGGCTGCTATCGGTCACAATCAGCTGCCCATTCTAACACATCTATCTATCCTACAGTCCCTCTGTCATCATAGGATCCAAATGATTTTTAAATGATCCTACTCTGAATTCTATTGACTTCAATGGAGATTAAAATTGGGAGGGGCGTACAACTGGCATGATCCGACATCGCCCATTTTACACTATTACCCAAAGATAAAATTGCCCCCAATGAGTGCAGGGGTACAGATTACGTGGTAGGGTAAACTTTGCCACACTTTTGCAAGACCTCAAATGTGTGGGTAGTGACTGCTAAATCGAGGGGAGCATACCTGTGCTTCTGTGATCCCTATTGGTTACATGCAAAGCCCGGCCCGTGGTGCAGGGTCTTGCAAAATTTACCTTTTGAATCAATGTGAAGTTGTTATCAACCAGGCTAATCAAACTGGGATCCATTTCAAGGGAATGTGACCAAGAGTTAAAGCAAGCTATTCTAACCGTACATGGATCACAAAATAAATATTAATGAGGTTGGTCATTTAATCCATTCTAGTAAATCTATCTATCCTACAATCCCTCTGTCATCGTGGGATCCAAATGATTTTTAAATGATCCTACTCTAAACTCTATTGCATATGTTGATTGATCACTCTGTGAAAAAAACTCTCATTCATCAGTCACAAATTTGCCTTTTACTAATTTGAACCTGTGCCATCTTGTCTTACTGTCAGGGATTAGTTTGTGGCAGGACAAAGCAGCCCGCTTGATTGGCACACCATCCATCATCCTAAACATTCACTCCCTTCACCACTGGCGCACTGTGACTGCAGTGTGTACCATCCACAGGATGCACTGCAGCAACTCGCCAAGGCTTCTTCGACAGCACCTCCCAAACCCGCAACTTCTACCACCTAGAAGGACAAGAGCAGCAGGTACATGGGAACAACACCACCTACACGTTCCCCTCCAAGTCACACACCATCCCGACTTGGAAATATATCGCCGTTCCTTCATCATCGCTGGGTCAAAATCCTGGAACTCCCTTCCTAACAGCACTGTGGGAGAACCTTCACCACACAGACTGCAGCAATTCAAGAAGGCGGCTCATCAGCACCTTCTCAAGAGCAATTAGGGATGGGCAATAAATGCTGGCCTCGCCAGCGACGCCCACATCCCATGAACGAATAAAAAAAAAGTTCTGAATCAACCTTTCTCTATCATTTATTATTGCTGAGGCTATCTTTGGAATATTGGGGTAAGAATTCAATGCTATGTGTAGCAACATCGTGACAGAAATATCAAACAGAGGAAACCTTCACCTAAAAATGAGGTGCCAACCTGGTGAAGCTACAACACAGGACTACATGCATGCTAAACAACGGAAGCAACATGGTATAGACAGACCTACGCGATTCCACAACCAACGGATCAGATCAAGGCTCTGCAGTCCTGCCACATCCAGTCGTGAATGGTGATGGACAATTAAACAACTAACGGGAGGAGGAGGCTCTGTGAACATCCCCATCCTTAATGATGGCAGAGTCCAGCACATGAGTGCAAAAGACAAGGCTGAAGTATTTGCAACCATCTTCAGCCAGAAGGACCGAGTAGATGATGCATCTCGGCCTCCTCCCGATATCCCCACCATCACAGAAGCCAGTCTTCAGCCAATTCGATTCACTCCACATGATATCAAGAAACAGCTGAGTACACTGGATACAACAAAGGCTATGGGCCCTGACAACATCCCGGCTGTAGTGCTGAAGACTTGTGCTCCAGAACTAGCCACGCCTCTAGCCCAACTGTTCCAGTACAGCTACTACACTGGCATCTACCCGATTATGTGGAAAATTGCCCAGGTATGTCCTGTCCACAAAGAGCAGGACAAATCCAATCCGGCCAATTACCGCCCCATCAGTCTACTCTCAATCATCAGCAAAGTGATGGAAGGTGTCGTCGACAGTGCTATCAAGCGGCACTTACTCACCAATAACCTGCTCACCAATGCTCAGTTTGGGTACCGCCAGGACCACTCAGCTCCGGACCTCATTACAGCCTTGATCCAAACATGGATAAAAGAGCTGAATTCCAGAGATGAGGTGAGAGTGGCTGCCCTTGACATCAAGGCAACATTTGACCGAGTGTGGCACCAACGAGCCCTAGTAAAATTGAAGTCAATGGGAATCAGAACGAAAACTCTCCAGTGGTTGGAGTCATACCTAGTACAAAGGAAGATGGTAGTGGTTGTTGGAGGCCAATCATCTCAGCCCCAGGATATTGCTGCAGGAGTTCCTCAGGGCGAACCATCTTCAGCTGCTTCATCAATGGCCTTTCCTCCATCATAAGATCAGAAATGGGGATGTTCACTGATGATTGCACAGTGTTCAGTTCCATTCGCAACCCCTCAGATAATGAAGCAGTCTGTGCCCGCATGCAGCAAGATCTGGACAACATCCATACTTGGGCTGATAAGTGACAAGTAACATTCACGCCAGACAAATGCCAGGCGATGACCATCTCCAACAAGAGAGAGTCTAACCACTTCCCTTTGACATTCAACGGTATTAGCATCGCCAAAGCCCCGACCATCGACATCCTGGGGGTCACCATTGACCAGAAACTTAACTGGACCAGCCATATAAATACTGTGGCTACAAGAGCAGGTCAGAGGCTGGGTATTCTGTGGCAAGTGACTTACCTCCTGACTCCCCAAAGCCTTTCCACCATCTACAAGGTACAAGTCAGGAGTGTGATGGAATACTCTCCATTTGCTTGGATGAGCGCAGCTCCAACAACACTCAAGAAGCTCGACACCCTCCAGGACAAAACAGCCCATTTGATTGGTACCCCATCCACCATCCTAAACATTCACTCCCTTCACCACCGCCGACTGTGGCTGCAGAGTGTACCATCTACAGGATGCACTGCAGCAACTCGCCAAGGCTTCATTGACAGTACCTCCCAAACTCACGACCTCTACCACCTAGAAGAACAAGGGCAGCAAGCACATGGGAACAACATCACCTGCACGTTTCCCTCCAAGTGACACACCATCCCGACTTGAAAATGTATCGCCGTTCCACCATTGTTGTTGGATCAAAATCCTGGAACTCCCTATGTAACAGCACTGTGGGAGAACCTTCACCACACGGACTGCAGCTGTTCAAGAAGGCGGCTCACCACCACCTTCTCAAGGTCAATTAGAGGTGGGCAATAAATGCTGGCCTTGCCAGCGACGCCCACATCCCATGAACGAATAAAAGAAAGTGTTTAATTTGCTGTTACTAATATTGACCGAATGAATTCTTGCCCTGATGTGTGCAGCTCTAAGAACGCTGCCTTCAAAAGGACATCAATGTATTGAAAGAGGGATAATGATGGTTTTATGAAAGGCTCTGAGTTGTGAAGAGAGACTCACAGAAAGAAGATCCTGGTTTTCAAAATGCTGAGATGCCTGGATAATGTATACAAGTTACTTAACTTGAATTGTGACCATAGAACTACAGGATAATGCAGTTGCATGCAGGTTACCTAACTAAGATTGTGAGCACAGAACAATAGGACGCAAGTAGAAAACCAACAACCCTCAAGCAATACTTGAAATTAGAAGGAATCTTCTTTTTCCCACGGATTAGTGTATGAGTGAACAGTGTGGTTTTCATTAGCTATAATGATGACTAATATTGCTGTTAACAAAAATATTTTTGTTAACTAAAACTGGGCTAAGAATCCCTATGGTTGTTATGTGGAGTGATATCATAAATACCATTCTCACCTCTGAGTCAGAAAGTTGTGGGTTCAAGTCCCACTCCAGAGGCTTGAGCGCATAATCTAGGCTAACACTTCATTGCAGTACTGAGGGATTGCTGCACTATCGGAGGTGCTATCTTTTAAATGAGAGATTAAACTGTCTGACCTCTCAGGTGGATTTAAAAGATCCCATTGCACTATTAAAAGAAGAACAGGGGAGTTCTGCCTGGTGTCCTGACCTATATTTATCAGTCAACCAACATCACAAAAACTGATTATATGGTTATTATCATACTGCTGTTTGTGGGACCTTGCTGTGCGCTAATTGGCTGCTGCGTTTCCCACATCACAACAGTGACTACTCTTTAAAAGTATTTCATTGGCTAAAAGCACTTTGGGGCATCCTGAGGTGGTGAAAGGCGCTATATAGAAAGCAAGTTCTTTCTTTATGTGTGCACATTTAGGAGTGATCATTGATCATAATCTGAAAGCATCTGGTCAGTGTGAGGCAGTTATTTATAAGGCAAATTAGGCATTCAGGTGCATCTGGAGAACTTTGGACTACAAATCAGAATATATTACAGATTATTGTACAGATCTTCTACAAGTATATAAAAAGGAAGAGGGTAGCTAAAGTAAATATTGGTCCCTGAGAGGATGAGATTGGGGAAATAATAAGGGAAAAGAAGGAAATGGCAGAAGAATTGAACAGATATTTTGTATCTGTCTTCACAGTAGAAGACACTAATAACATACCAATAATAGTAGAAAATCAAGGGGCAAAGGGGAGGGAGGAACTAAAAACAATCACTAGAGAAAAAGTACGAGGTAAACTAATGGGTCTAAAGGCTGACAAGTCTCCTGGATCTGATGGCTTGCATCCGAGGGTCTTAAAGGAAGTGGCTACAGAGATAGTGGATGCATTAGTTGTAATCTTCCAGAATTCACTAGATTCTGGAAAGGTTCCAGCGGAATGAAAAACCGCAAACGTAACACCCCTGTTCAAGAAGGGAGTGAGACAGAAAGCATAAACTATAGACCAGTTAGCCTAACATCTGTCATTCGGAAAATGCTAGGATCCATTATGAAGGAAGTAGTAGCAGGACATTTGGAGACTCATAATACAATCAAGGAGAGTCAACATGGTTTTATGAAGGGGAAATCATGTCTGACAAATTTATTAGAGTTCTTTGAGAAAGTAACGGGCAGGGTGGATAAAGGGGAACCAATGGATGCAGTATATTTGGATTTCCAAAAGGCATTCGATAAGGTGCCACATAAAAGATTACTGCACAAGATAAGAGCTCATGGTGTTGGGGGTAATATACTGGCATGGATAGAGGATTGGCTAACTAACAGAAAACAAAGAGTCAGGATAAAAGGGTCATTTTCAAAATGGCAATCTGTAACTAGTGGGGTGGCGCAGGGATCAGTGCTGGGGCCTCAACTATTTACATTATATATCAATGACTTAGATGAAGGAACAGAGTGTCTTGTGGCCAAATTTGCTGATGATACAAAGATAGGTGGAAAAGCAAGTTGTGATGAGGACACAAAGTGTCTGCAAAGGGATATTGACAGGTTAAGCAAATGGGCAAAAATTTGGCAGATGGAATATAATGTGGGAAATGTGAAGTCATCCACTTTGGGAGGAAAAATAAAAAAGCAAAATATTATTTGAATGGAAAAATACTACTAAATGCTGCGGTACAGAGGGATTACTGTAGTTATTACTGAGACTATGATACCTATTACTGAGACTTGGCTGCAGGATGGTCAGGATTGGGAACTAATTATACCAGGTTATAAGGTCTACAGGAGAGATAGGGAAAATGGAAGAGGGGGAGGAGTAGCCTTAATGATTAGAGATGAAATCACTTCAATGATAAAGGGGGATATAACGAGAGGTAAGCAGCCAACAGAGACCTTATGGGTTGAATTGAGAAATAGGAAAGGATCTAAGACTAGAGTGGGAGTTGTATATAGGAGCCCTGGCAGCAGCTCTGAAGTGCTAGATTGTATAAATGGAGAGATTAGACAAGCGTGTAAAAAAGGGATAGTGGTCTTAATGGGGGACTTTAACCTTCACATAGATTGGGAAAAGCAGACTAGCAACTGTCAGAAAGGTAGCGAACTTCTTGAGTGTGTCCGGGATAGTTTTCTACAGCAGTATGTCCTAGAGGCCATAAGGTCTCTGTTGGCTGCTTACCTCTCGTTATATCCCCCTTTATCATTGAAGTGATTTCATCTCTAATCATTAAGGCTACTCCTCCCCCTCTTCCATTTTCCCTATCTCTCCTGTAGACCTCATAACCTGGTATAAGGGGACAAGCCATACTAGATTTAGTTATGAATAATGAACCAGATTTAGTTAACGGCTTAACTGTGCGTGAACATCTATCCAATAGTGATCATAATATGATCGAGTTCAATGTAGTGTTTGAAAGGGAAAAAAGTGAATCAGCTGCTAAGATTCCAGACTTGGGCAAGGCCGACTTCAATGGGATGAGACAGAGACTGTCCACAGTAAACTGGGCAAATCTGTTAATGGGTAAAACGACTGATGATCAGTGGGAAATGTTTAAAGAAACATTTAACGTGATACAGAATCGGTTTATACCCCTGAGGGACAAGAACTCTACTTGCCAAAAAAAACAGCCATGGACAACTAAAGAGGTAAGGGACAGTATAAGACATAAGGAAAGGGCATACAAAAAGGCAAAAAATGGCACAGATCCTGGCGAATGGGAAAGATACAAAGAGCAACAAAGGGTCACAAAACAGATAGTAAGGGCTACAAAAAGAGAGTATGAAAAGAAACTCGCAAGGGATATCAAAACCAATACGAAGAACTTTTATAGTTATATTAGGAAAAAGAGGGTGGTCAGAAGCAGTGTTGGCCCCTTAAAAACTGAAAGTGGGGATATTGTCATTGACAATGGGGAAATGGCGGACATGTTGAACAATTACTTTGCGTCAGTATTTACAGTCGAAAAAGAGGATAGCATGCCAGAAATCCCAAAAAAACTTATATTGAATCGGGGACAGGGACTCGATAAAATTGACATAAGTAAGGCAACAGTAATGAAGAAAATAATAGCACTAAAGAGTGACCAATTCCCCGGAACAAATGGTTTCCATCCCAGGGTTTTAAAGGAAGTAGGTGAGCACATTGCAGATGCCCTAACTATAATCTTTCAAAGTTCTCTAGATTCAGGAACTGTCCCTCTAGATTGGAAAATTGCACATGTCACTCCGCTTTTTAAGAAAGGAGAGAGAGGGAAACCGGGGAATTATAGACCAGTTAGCCTAACATCTGTTGTGGGGAAAATGCTGGAGTCTATAATTAAGGATAGGGTGACTGAACACCTTGAGAATTTTCAGTTAATCAGAGAGAGCCAGCATGGATTTGTGAGAGGTAGGTCGCGCCTGACAAACCTGATTGAATTTTTTGAAGAGGTGACTAAAGTAGTGGACGGGAGAATGTCAATGGATGTTATTTATATGGACTTCCAGAAGGCATTTGATAAGGTCCCACATGAGAGACTGTTAGCTAAGATAGAAGCCCATGGAATCGAGGGAAAAGTACGGACTTGGTTAGGAAGTTGGCTGAGCGAAAGGCGACAGAGAGTAGGGATAATGGGAAGGTACTCACATTGGCAGGATGTGAATAGTGGAGTCCCGCAGGGATCTGTCTTGGGGCCTCAATTATTCACAATATTTATTAACGACTTAGATGAAGGCATAGAAAGTCTCAGATCTAAGTTTGCCGATGACACAAAGATTGGTGGCATTGTAAGTAGTGTAAATGAAAACATAAAATTACAAAGCGATATTGATAGATTAGGTGAATGGGCAAAACTGTGGCAAATGGAATTCAATGTAGACAAATGTGAGGTCATCCACTTTGGATCAAAAAAGGATAGAACAGGGTACTTTCTAAATGGTAAAAAGTTAAAAGCAGTGGATGTCCAAAGGGCCTTAAGGGTTCAGGTACATAGATCATTGAAGTGTCATGAACAGGTGCAGAAAATAATCAAGAAGGCAAATGGAAGGCTGGCCTTTATATCTAGAGGACGAGAGTACAAGGGGGCAGAAGTTATGCTGCAGCTATACAAAACCCTGGTTAGACCGCACCTGGAGTACTGTGAGCAGTTCTGGGTACCGCACCTTCGGAAGGACATATTGGCCTTGGAGGGAGTGCAGCGTAGGTTTACTCGAATGATACCCGGACTTTAAGGGTTAAGTTACGAGGAGAGATTACACAAATTGGGGTTGCATTCTATGGAGTTTCGAAGGTTAAGGGGTGATCTGATCGAAGTTTATAAGATATTAAGGGGAACAGATAGGGTGGATAAAGAGAAACTATTTCCGCTGGTTGGGGATTTTAGGAGTAGGGGGCACAGTCTAAAAATTAGAGCCAGACCTTTCAGGAGCGAGATTAGAAAACATTTCTACACACAAAGGGTTGTAGAAGTTTGGAACTCTCTTTCGCAAACGGCAATTGATACTAGCTCAATTGCTAAATTTAAACCTGAGATAGATAGCTTTTTGGCAACCAAAGATATTAAGGGATATGGGCCAAAGGCAGGTATATGGGGCTCGAATTTAGCAGGCCTGCGGGTTCCCAGCGGGTGGTCCTCCGGGAGCGTGGTCAACACGCTCGGCGAAATTAGTGGGTTGCCCACGCGATCGTAGCAGGCAACCCACTAATAGGAATCAATTACCTGCTCCTCCGGGGTCCATGGCGCTGGCCTGCGCGTCGGTCGGGCTGCGCATGCGCAGTACGATCTGTCAGCTGGAGGCTCTCTAGTTAAAGGGGCAGTCCTCCACTGACAGATGCTGCAACCAATGGAACAAATTGCAGCATGGAGCAGCCCAGGGGGAAGGCTGCTCCCAGTTTAATGATGCCTCACCCCAGCTATCATCAGATGGGGTGAGGAGGAGGGGGAGGACACAGATCTTCCCCCCGGCGGGCGGGAGGAAGCGGCCTGCCTCTGCCACCAAGAAGGCCTGGCTCGAGGTGGCAGAGGGGGTCACCTGCGCCACCAACATATGGCCCACCTGCATACAGTGCAGGAGGCGCTGCAATGACCGCAGTAGGTCAGCCGCAGTGAGAACATGAAGTCTTTCCCCTACACTCCGTCTGCCACAACACTGCCCCCACCCCACATCTCCTTCGGCACCGCCAACACTATTCTGTCACATCACCCTTCATACCCACTCAAACCCCATCCTCATCTTACCTCCACCTACTCACCTCGCCAGTACTCATCCTGCCACTAACACGCAACCCAATCCTCATACAATCTCATTGCTCCATCCCATACTCACCCTCCCGTGCATCTCCCTCACGGCCAGCCTCACTCAACCTGCCACCACCTGTGCTGCAGCCACAGGGCATGCATCACATATGTGCAGTAGGCAGCGTAAGGCAAACGTGTCGTCAGCATGAAGGGGGTGCACAAGGGTGTCTGAGGGTTTGTCATGGGTGTTACCTATATTGAATTTCAGAGCAACAAACAGCACACATTATATTGACACCACCACTGCCATGTCTCCGCGAATCCTGTCCGTTGTGTCCAATAATGGCCGCTCCTGGGTATCACTATGAGGACCCACCACTGATGCCACCCATCGTGTTACTGCAGAGTAGGTGCAGGTGTATTTGCAGGGCTCGTCCGCACAGATGACTGAGAGACATCGGCGGTGTAGCCGGCTGCACCCTGGAAGGATGTGGAGGAGAAGGTGTGGAGGGCAGTGGTGACTTTGACAGCGACAGGTAAGCAGTTGGTGCTGGGGCCAGCCAGGAGCAGCTCGGCATGAAAGAGGCTGCAGATCTCCACGACTACATGTCGAGCGAATCTGCGCCTCCCTGTGCACTGCTGCTCGGAGAGGTCCGGGGAGCTGCGCCTTGGTCTGTGGACCCTGTGGCGAGGGTAGTGCCCTCTGCGATGCGTCTCTCTCTGCGGTAGCCCTCCCTCCTGCTGTGCAGGTGGGCGTGCAACAACACCGTGTTGGGGGGATCCACGTCTCTGCGGCGGACGGCGTGGACTGCGAGGCTGGTGGGGATGGTCATGCTCTTCGTCCTCCGAGGGTGTCCACACACCACCCATCTGGCAGGTGTTGGTCTGAGGGGTTGTGCAGGGTAGGTGGGTGGTTCCTCGGACTGGGGCTGCGGTTTCGTGTCGGTCTGTCCTCTGGCTTGGCGGGGGGTGGTGGAGGGCAGGGGTTGCCCTATGTGACGCGGTGGCCTCCTGCGTGGGTGAGGGCTCTCCCCCGTGGAGCGCACCTTGGCACCTGCCACAGGCTGCTGGCTGCAACACGCCTGGTTGAGGAGGGACTGTTTCCCCCAGTGTGGGAAACTCACTGCCTTGAACCGAAAATCCCACACTTCCTCTTTTGACAGCTGCTTCAGCTCATTAACTGACCACAACGAGCAAGGTAAGTACTCTCAAGTGGAACCCCGCTGGCTTTAATTGCCTGCGGGATTCCCACCAGCGGGGCTTGCGCGCGCAGCCCCGCACGTCAGCGCGGTACCCGGAAGTGGCCGGGATTTCGTCGCGATCCGGTCACGTGACCGGATATCGGGATTTTCGGGGCCACCCCGCTGGGAACCCGCTGGAAACACGATCCCAAAATCGAGCCCATGGAGTTAGATCACAGATCAGCCATGATCTTATCAAATGGCGGAGCAGGCACGAGGGGCTGAATGGCCTACTCCTGTTCCTATGTTCCTATCTGAGTGTCCTCGTACATGAAATACAAAAAGTCAACATACAGGTGCAGCAGGTAATCCGGAAGGCAAATGGAATATTGGCCTTTATTTCGAGGGGGGATGGAGTATAAAAGCAGGGAAGTTATGTTACAACTGTACAGGGTGCTGGTGAGACCACACCTGGAGTACTGCGTACAGTTCTGGTGCCCTTATTTAAGGAAGGGCATACTTGCATTGGAGACAGTTCAGAGAAGGTTCGCTAGGTTGATTCCAGGTATGGAAGGGTTGTCTTATGAGGAAAGATTGAACAGTTTGGGTCTATACTCATTGGAGTTTAGAAGAATGAGAGGAGATCTTATTGAAACATACAAGATTCTGATGGGACTCGATAGGGTAGATGCTGAGAGGATGTTATCCCTCATGGGGGAATCTAAAAGTAGGGGCATAGTCTCAGAATAAGGGGTCACCCATTTAAGATGGAAATGAGGAGGAATTTCTTCTCTTAGAGGGTCGTGAATCTTTGGCATTCTTTACCCCAAAAAGCTGTGGAGGCTGAGTCATTGAATACATTCAAGGCTGAGTTAGACAAATTTTTGATCAGCAAGGGAGACAAAGGATATGGGGAAAGGGTGGCAAAGTGGAGTTGAGATAAAAATCAGATCAGCCATGATCTCATTAAATGGCGGAGCAGGCTCGAGGGGCTGAATGGCTTACTCCTGCTCTTATCTCTTATGGTCTTATGGTCTTATCAATGGGGAGTCCAATTTCTGGAGTATAGCATGTAGTTTTGGTCACTTTCACAACATAGGAACATAGGACCACGAGTTCAGCCATTCAGCCCCTTGAGCCTGTTCCGCTATTCAATTTGATCTTGGCTGATCTGTATCTTAACTCCATTTATATGCCTTGGTTCAACATTCCTTAATATCCTGGCATAACAAAAATCTATCATAGAATCATAGAAAGTTACGGCACAGAAGGAGGCCATTTGGCCCATCGTGTCCGTGCCGGCCAAAAAAGAGCTATCCAGCTTAATCTCACTTTCCAGCACTTGGTCCGTAGCCCTTTGGGTTACGGCACTGCAAGTGCACATCCAAGTACTTTTTTAAAGAGTTGAGGGTTTCTGCCTTTACCACTCTTTCAGGCAGTGAGTTCCAGAACCCCACCATCCTCTGGGTGAAAAAATTTCTCCTCAGCTCCTGTCTAATGCTTCTACCAATTACTTTGAATCTATGCCCCCTGGTCACTGACCCTTCTGCTAAGGGAAATAGGTCCTCCCTATCCACTCTATCTACTCCCATCATAATTTTATATACCTCAATTATATCTCCCCTCAGTCTCCTTTGTTCCAATGAAAACAACCCCAGCCTATCCAATCTTCTCTCATCGCTAAAATTCTCCAGTCCTAGCAAATTCCTCGTAAATCTCCTCTGTACCCTCTCTAATGCAATCACATCTTTCCTACAATGTGGTGACCAGAACTGTACACAGTACTCAAGCTGTGGCCTAACCAATGTTTTATACAGTTCTAGCATAACCTCCCTGCTCTTATATTCTATGCCTCTGCTAATAAAGGAAAGTATCCCATATGCCTTTTTAACAACCTTACCTATCAGTCCTGCTACTTTCAGAGATCTGTGGACATGCACTCCAAGGTCCCTTTGTTCCTCTACACCTCTCAGTATCCTCTCATTTATTGTGTTCTCCCTTGCCTTGTTTGCCCTCCCCAAATGCATTACCTCACACTTCTCTGGATTGAATTCCATTCGCCACTTTTCTGCCAATCTGACCAGTCCATTGATATCTTCCTGCAGTCTACTGCTTTCCTCCTCACTATCAACCACATGGCCAGTTTTTGTATCATCTGCAAACATCTTGATCAAGCCTCCCACATTCAATTCCAAATCATTAATATATACCACAAAAAGCAAGGGACCTAGTATCGAGCCTTGCGGAACCCCACTGAAAACAGCCTTCCAGTCACAAAAACACCCGTCAACTATTACCCTTTGCTTCCTGCCACTGAGCCAATTTTGGATTCAACTAACCGCTTTCCCTTGGATCCTAAGGGCTTTTACTTTTTTGACCAGCCTTGCTAAAATCCATGTAGGCTACATCAAACGCGTTACCCTCATCGACCCTCCTTGTTGCCTCCTCAAAAAATTCCACCAAGTTAGTCAGACACAATCTTCCCTTAACAAATCCATGCTGACTGTCCTTGATTAACCTGTGCCCTTCTAAATGACGATTTATGCTGTCCCTCAGAATTGATTCCAATAATTTGCCCACCACCGACGTTAGACTGAGTGGCCTATAATTACTCGGTATATATTTTTCTCTCTTTTTAAACAGATTTCCATTACCCTTTGTGTGAAGAAGTGCTTCCAGACATCACCCCTGAAAAGCCTACCTCTAATTTTAAGGTTATGCCCCATTGTACTGGACTACCCCACCAAGAGAAATCATTTCTCTCTATCTACCCTATCAAATCCTTTAATCATCTTTTAAACACCTCAATTAGATCACCACTTAATCTCCTATACTTGTGGGAACACAAGCCTAGCCTATGTAAACTGTCCTCATAATTTAACCATTTTAGCCCCAGTATCATTCTGGTGAATCTATGCTGCACCTCTTCCAAGGCCAATGTATCCTTCCTGAGGTTTCGGTGCTCAGAACTGAACACAGCACTCCAGATGCAATCTAACCAGAGCTTTATACAACTGTAGCATAACTTCTACCCTTTTGTATTCCATCCCCCTTAAGATAAAGGCTAACATTCCATTAGCCTTTTAAATTATTTTTTGTACCTGTTCACTAGTTTTTAGTGATTTCTGTATATGGACCCCTAAATCTCTCTGCTTCTCAACATTTCCCAGCTTCTCACCACTTAGAAAATACTCTGATCTATTTTTCTCAGGTCCAAAGTGGATGACCTCGCACTTCCCCAAATTGAACTTCATTTGCCATAGTTTTGCCCACTCACTTGATGTCCCTTTGCAACTCTCTGCTCCTATCTACACTGCTTACTGTGCCACCTAACTTTGTTGGGCTAAATGGTCTCCTTCTGTGGTGTATCATTCTACAATTCTATGATTCTAACTTAGTGGCAAACTTGGATATACCGTTCTCTAATCGTTCCTCTAAGTTATTTATAAATATATTGAAAAGCTGAGCCCCAGTACGGATCCCTGGGGGACACCACTAGTCACAGCATGCCAATTGATGTACATACCCATTATCCCTACTCTCTGTCTCCTACCTCCTAAACGATTCCCTACCCATGTCAAAATGTTGCCTCCAATTCCATGTGCTTCTATCTTTACTTACAGTCTCATGTGTGCAAGATTATTGAATGCCTTCTTGAAGTCCATATAAATAACATCTATAAACACTCTCTTATCTACCACATTAGTGACCTCCTCAAAACATTCGATTAGGTTAGTTGGACATGACTTACCCGTTACAATCCATGCTGGCTCTCTCTGATCAGTTCATATTTGTTCAAGCACTCAGTCACTCTGTCCCTAATAAAAGAATCTGGTGACTTCCCAACAACAGACGTTAGAATAATAGATCTATAATTCCCTGGTTTATCTCTTCCACCCTTTCCCTTTGTAAATAATGAAGTGGCATTGGCAATTTTCCAAGGGGACAATTCCTGAATTAAGAGAGTTTTGGAAGATCATAACTAAAGTATCTACAATGTGTAGCTCCTACTATTTTCTTTGTATCCCTTTGGTGGTCTTTATATCTCTCCCAATCTGCAGGAACTCCACTATTCTTTGCATTTGTATAAGCCCTTTCTTTTAGTTTTATACTATCTCTCACCTCTTTTGTTGACCAAGGTTGTTTAATTACACAAGTAGAGCTCATGCCCTTTAAGGGCAAGAGCCTACTGGTGTCCCACAGGGATCTGTGTTTGGGCCTCAGCTATTCACTGTATTTATTAATGACTTAGATGGTGAGATAAAGAACCACATATCCAAGTTTGCCGATGACACAAAGATAGGCAGCATTGTAAGCAGTGTAGATGGAAGCATAAAATTACAGAGAGATATTAATAGATTAATAGATTAAGTGAATGGGCAAAACTGTGGCAAATGGATTTCACTGTAAGCCAGTGCGAGGTCAGCCACTTTGGACCTAAAAAGGATAGATCAGAGTACTTTCTAAATGGTGAAAAGCTCGAAACAGTGGAGGTCCAAAGAGACTTAGGGGTCCATGTACATGGATCATTAAAATGTCATACACAGGTACAGAAAATAATTAAAAAGGCTAATGGAATGCTGGCCTTTATATCAGAGGACTAGAATACAAGGGAGTAGAAGTTATGCCACAACTATACAAAGCCCTGGTTAGACCACACCTGCAATACTGTCTTCAGTTCTGAGCACTGCACCTTAGAAAGGATATATTGGCCTTGAAGGGAGTGCAGTGTAGATTTACTAGAATTATATCTGGACTCCAAAGGTTAAATTACGAGGAGAGTATGCAAACTAGGGTTGTATTCCCTGGAATTTAGAAGATTAAGGGTTGATTAACTCAATTGTTAATTTTAAAGCTGAAATTGATAGATTAAGGGATATGGGGCTAAGGCACATATGGAGTTAAGTCACACATCATCCATGATCTGATTGAATGGCGGAACAGGCTTGAGGGGCTAAATGATCGACTGCTGTTCCTATGTACCTAAGAGTATATACAGGTCTCATATTGCATCACATACTTCTTTGAGCACCTCCCACTGTTCATCTGTAGTTTTATCCACTAACAATACGATGTCAATTTCGGCCTCATCCTTTCAAAGTCAGCCTTGACGAAATTTAAAACCTTGATTCGTGACTCACCCTTCTCCCTCTCAAACCTAATATCAAATTCAATCATGTGATCGTCAATTGATGCCTTCTGGATCAATATCTCGAGGCAGAATTGAAAGTTTAGATATAATTAAGAGCAGTAGAGCAGTACTGGATGTTTACAGAGAGCTCCCTAAAACAATGGATCACTGTTAATTGTATCTTTTTTTTTATTCGTTCATGGGATGTGGGCGTCGCTGGCGAGGCCAGCATTTATTGCCCATCCCTAATTGCCCTTGAGAAGGTGGTGGTGAGCCGCCTTCTTGAACCACTGCAGTCCATGTGGTGAAGGTGCTCCCACAGTGCTGTTAGGAAGGGCGATATATTTCCAAGTCGGGATGGTGTGTGACTTGGAGGGGAACATGCAGGTGGTGTTGTTCCCATGTACCTGCTGCTCTTGTCCTTCTAGGTGGTAGAGGTCGCGGGTTTGGGAGGTGCTATCAAAGAAGCCTTGGCGAGTTGCTGCAGTGCATACTGTGGATGGTACACGCTGCAGCCACTGTGCGCCGGTGGTGAAGGGAGTGAATGTTTAAGGTGGTGGATGGGGTGCAAATCAAGCGGGCTGCTTTGTCCTGGATGGTGTCGAGCTTCTTGAGTGTTGTTGGAGCTGCACTCATCCAGGCAAGTGGAGAGTATTCCATCACACTCCTGACTTGTGCCTTGTAGATGGTGGAAAGGCTTTAGGGAGTCAGGAGGTGAGTCACTCGGCGTAGAATACCCAGCCTCTGACCTGCTCTTGTAGCCACAGTATTTATATGGCTGGTCCAGTTAAGTTTCTGGTCAATGGTGACCCCCAGGATGTTGATGGTGGGGGATTCGGCGATGGTAATGCCGTTGAATGTCAAGGGGAGGTGGTAATTGCCTGGCACTTGTCTGGCGTGAATGTTACTTGCCACTTATGAGCCCAAGCCTGGATGTTGTCCAGGTCTTGCTGCATGCGGGCTCGGACTGCTTCATCATCTGAGGGGTTGCGAATGGAACTGAATATGTGATTTATACATGTTCATGTGATTTATCATGTGATTTATATCAATTGGTGTTAATTGTATTCAGGTGGTGTGTGTCAATTGGGGACTCTCTTGTATCCTTTTTATATGAGAGCTTATCTAGGGTGTGGTGTGTGCCTAAGGGGGAATCTCTGTGAATAAAGGCTTGGAAGCAACTGAAGACCTGGCCCTAGTATTCTATCCTTCACCACTTGGCTATCTAGTTTCTAACAATCACAAGGTGGTTGAGTCCATGATTGATTAATCATACATGGACTATGAATGGAACAGGTTTGATGTCCTTTTCTCAATCTGATATTTCTTATTTGTTAAGATGAATGTATTTGCAATTTTCCCACTCCTGATCATCACTTAATAATCCTTTCTTGAAAGCCCAGGTGCATGGATTTTAAATAAGGACAATTGCTTCCTCTCCTGAAGGTGGGAAGTCATACTGGTGTACAGATCCAGGGGTCAATGCTAGTGATCATCTTCAACAACAACAACAACAACAACAACAACAACATGCGCTTATATAGTGCCTTTAACATAGTAAAACGTCCAACGGCGCTTCACAGGAGCATTATCAATCAAAATTTGACACAGAGCCATTAGGATAGGTGACCAAAAGCTTGGTCAAAGAGGTAGGTTTTGAGGAGGAGAGCTTAGGGCCTAGGCAGCTGAAGGCATGACCGTCAATGGTGGAACAATTAAAATCGGGGATGCACAAGAGACAAGAATTGAAGGAGCGCAGAATCTTGGAGGGTTGTAGGGCTGGAGGAGGTTACAGAGATAGGGAGGGGCAAGGAAATGGAATTATTTGAAAACAAGATGACAATTTTAAAATTGAGGCGCTCCTGGACCAGGAGACAATGTAGGTCAGCGAGCACAGGGGCGAGTTAGGATACAAGCAGCAGAGTTTTGGATTAGCTCAAGTTTATGGAGGGTGGAAGATGGAAGACTGGCCAGGAAAGCACTGGAATAGTCAAGTCTTGAGGTAACAAAGGCATGAATGAGGGTTTTAGCAACAGATGAGCTGAAGCAGGGGCAGAGACGGGCGATATTAAGGAGGTGGTGGAGCGGTTATGTGGTCTGAAGCTCATCTCAGAGTCAAATAGGAAGTCAAAGTTGCAAACAGTCTGGTTCAGCCTCAGACAATGGCTAGGGAGAGGGATGTATTTGGTGGCTAGGGAACGGAGTTTGTGGCAGGGACCAAAGACAATGACTTCAGTCTTCCCAATATTTAGTTGGAGGAAACTTTTCTCATCCAGTACTTGATGTCAGACAAGCAGTGTGACAAATCCAAGACAATGGAGAAGTTGAGGGAGGTGGTGATGGGCTTAAAGTGTGTCAGGTGATGACTGGATCCTGTTTGTCTGTGATGCCTTTCATGTGATATAGGCTGCCAACATTCACTCGGACATAAAGGATAACCATTTTGTTGAGGTGATGAAGGGGTTCTGGATGTCCATGGAATTGTACCCCAATATGAGACAGCACCTTCCAGAGAGGAGGACCCAAAACTGAGGAAAGAAACATTGTCATTTATCCAATTAATTTGATCAATCCTGCAAATATTCTGCCTTTTAAAATTTAACATTTCAACATGGAATACTTCTCAGTCTAATACAAAGTAGAGTTGCTGTCTTTATCAAGTGCAGAGTTGAACAGAGAGCAGGACTGGGACAGATGTGATCATGAATTAAGGTTTACTTTGCTGTTCTCTTTCTTTCTTTTAAACCAGGCATTATGAAATTTTCTTGATGCCTTAGCAGGTAAATGCATCGTCCAGTGTAGCACAGTACTAAGGCGGCTAGATTAGAAAGGTCCCAGGTTCAATTACCTGACCTGTGCTAAATTAGCTGATCTCATCTAGGGTAGAGAGGGACGAAGTCAACCAGTTTCCTCTCTTGAAAACTAGGCTGGTAACAAATGAAGTGCTAGAGATGTTCTATTTTGTAAAGATGGATCTAAAAGAAATTCCTGCAAATACCTCCATCATAATCACAGTGCTCCCTCTAATGGACATTTCATTGATTGCAAACATTTTCATTTACCCCAGTGGGGGTAATTTTAACCCCCAAGAATGGGTGGGCTGGGGGTAGGTGAGTAGTAAAAATAGTTGATTCTTCAGCAGAACCGCATCCCCACTCCAACGCTCCCACTTCCGGGTTTAAGCCAGGCACGTTAGGATGCGCACGCACAACAGAAACCCAGAAGTCCCATCCCCACTTAAATCCGGCAGGCCGATAGTTAAAGGGGCAATGTAGGTAATTTAAATATTTGAGGTACTTAACTTTGAGGATTCTGCAACAGAAACTGATTTACCTTCTCCTGAACATGTCTATGACTTCTGAAATACGCCATTGAAACGGAGGCGAGATGCAGCCGAAGCTCATTAGGACCTTTAAACCAGTGATTGACACATCTCAATAAAATGTAAGGTAGTGCAGCTGGGCACTCAGTTCTCTCAGGCAAACATTTGGCTGGGAGCTCTTTGTATTTAGATTGAGAGTTCTTTGTTAAGACTGAGAATTCTTGTGTTCACACAAATTTACCAACATTTTGGAGGCCCTCAAACTGACATCAGGATGGGGGGGGGGGGGAACGTGCAATAAATCTATTCCACAGTACATCTGAGGAGGAGGAACATCACCACGTCATGCAGTACTGGGATCTACTGGTGCACGAGACAGAGGTGCGCAACAAGAACCTTGAGAAGAGGTGAAAAGTGCGAAACAGTGGAGGTCCAAAGAGACTTAGGGGTCCATGTACATAGATTATTAAAATGTCATGGACAGGTACAGAAAATAATCAAAAAGGCTAATGGAATGCTGGCCTCTATATCTGGAGGACTAGAATACAAGGGGGTAGAAGTTATGCTACAACTATACAAAGCCTTGGTTAGACCACACCTGCAGTACTTTGTTCAGTTCTGGGCACTGCACTTTAGGAAGGATATATTGGCCTTGGAGGGAGTGCAACGTAGATTTACTAGAATCATACCTGGACGCCAAGGGTTAAATTACGAGGAGAGGTTACACAAACTAGGGTTGTACTCCCTGGAATTTAGAAGATTAAGGGGTGATTTGATTAAAGTTTAAGATAGTAAAGAGAACTAATAGGGTAGATAGAGAGAAACTATTTCCACTGGTTGGGGTGTCTAGGACTACAGGACATAGCCTAATAATTAGAGCCAGGACTTTCAGGAGTTAAGTTAGGAAACACTTCTACATAGTGGTAGAAGTTTGGAACTCTCTTCCGCAAACAGCAGTTGATACCAGCTCAATTGTTAATTTTAAATCTGAGATTGATAGATTTTTGTTAGCCCCATATCACTTAATACGTTTGGTTAAGGCGGGGATATGGAGTTAGATCACAGATCAACCATTATCTGATTGAATGGCAGAACAGGCTCGAGAGGCTAAATGGCTGATTCTTTTCCTATTCAGAATAATTCTGTGTCATTTTCATTACTATGACATCACATACAAACAATTGTATGTGATGTCATAGTAACGTAAACAAAAAAAATTGAAGGATCTCACCCGTGGCGGACGCACTAAAATTGGCTTCAGCACCTCTGGGCTAAAGAGGTTAAAAAATTAGCCAGGGGTTCGTGATTGCTGTCCAGTGACCCACTAGGTGTTCAGTCACTCGACCCTTAATTATAAACTCTAGCAATTTCCCAGCAACAGAAGTTAGGCTAACTGGTCTATAATTTCCTGGTTTCCCTCTCATCCTTTCTTAAATAACGAGTGACATGTGCAATTTTCCAATCTAAAAGAAATGGTTCCTGAATCGGTAGAACTTTGGAAGATTATGGTTAGGGCATCTTCAATGTTCTCACATACTTCCTTTAAAACTCTGGGATGGAAACCATCTGGTCCTGGGGGTTTGTCACTCTTTAGTGTCATTATTTTCGTCATCACTGTTAATTTGCTTATGTTAATTATGGTGAGTTCCCATCCCGGATTCAAAATTAGTTTCCTTGGGGTGTCTCTTCCTCTACTGCTCCACTGTAAATACTGATGCAAAGTAATTATTTAACATATCCACCATTTTCTTATTTTCACATACAATATCACCATTCTGCGGCGAGTGACTCACCTCCTGACTCCCCAAAGCTTTTCCACCATCTACAAGGCACAAGTCAGGAGTGTGATGGAATACTCTCCACTTGCTTGGATGAGTGCAGCTCCAACAACACTCAAGAAGCTCGACACCTTCCAGGACAAAGCAACCCGCTTGATTGGCACCCCATCCACCACCCTAAACATTCACTCCCTTCACCACCGGCGCACAGTGGCTGCAGTGTGTACCATTCACAGGATGCACTGCAGCAACTCGCCAAGGCTTCTTCGACAGCACTTCCCAAACCCGAGACCTCTACCACCTAGAAGGATAAGAGGAGCAGGCACATGGGAACAACACCATCTGCACATTCCCCTCCAAGTCACACAGCATCCCGACTTGGAAATATATCGCCGTTCCTTCATCGTCGTTGGGTCAAAATCCTGGAACTCCCTTCCTAACAGCACTGTGGGAGAACCGTCACCACACGAACTGCAGCGGTTCAAGAAGGCGGCTCACCACCACCTTCTCAAGGGCAATTAGGGATGGGCAATAAATGCCGGCCTCGCCAGCGACGCCCGCATCACATGAACGAATAAAAAAAAACAGTCAGTTTTTAAAGGGGCCTACATTGCTCTTCACCACCCACTTTTTCCTAATATAATTGTTAAAAAGTGTTGGTTTTGATATCCCTTGCAAGTTTCTTTTCATACTCCTTTTTGTAGGTCTTACTATCTGTTTTATGACCCTTTGCTGTTCTTTGTATCCCTCCCAATTGCCAGGATCTGCACTATTTTTTGCATTTTTGTATGCTTTTTCTATTAGTTTTATATCATCCCTTACCTCTTTTGTCATCCATGGCTGTTTTTTTTGGCAAGTAGAGCTCTTGCCCCTTAGGGGTATAAACTGGTTCTGTATCACATTGAATTCTTTTTTCAACACCTCCCACTGATCTATCATTTTACCCATTAACAGATTTGCCCAGTTTACTGAGGACAGTCACCGTCTCATCCCATTGAAATCGGCCTTACCTAAATTTAGAATCTTAGTAGCTATTAAGGGTTTCTCCCTTTCAAACACAATGTTGAACTCGATCATATTACGATTGCTACTAAATAAATGTTCACACATCATTAGGCTTTTAACTAAATCTGGCTCACTACTCATTATTACATCTAATACGGCCTGCCCCCTTGTTAGTTCCAGGACATAATGTTGCAAAAAGCTGTCCTGAACACATTCAAGAAATTCGTTACCTTTCTGACATAGGCTCATCTGCATACCCCAATCTATATGAAAGTTAAAATCCCCATTAAAACCACTCTGCCTTTGTTAACCTTCTCCAGTCCTTCAACCCTCAGAGATCTCTTCGTTCCTCCAATTCTTGCCTCTTGCACATCCCCGATTTTAATCACTCCACCATTGGCAGCCGTGTCTTCAGCTGCCTAGGCCCTAAGCTCTGGAATTCCCTCCCTAAACCTCTCCACTTCTCTCTCCTCCTTTAAGACACTCCTTAAAACCTACCTCTTTAGCCATGCTTTTGGTCACCTGTCCTAATATCTCCTTATGTGGCTCGGTGTCAAATTTTGTATAAAAATCGCTCCTGTGAAGCACCTTGGGATATTTTACTACATTAAAGGCACTATATAAATGCAAGTTGTTGTTGTTGCTGCTACATGCTTGTCTAATCTCTATATTTATACATTCTGCCTGCTACCTGGGGGCCTATGCACAACTCCCACTACAGTATTAAATCCTTTTTCATTTCTTAATTCTACCCATAAAGTCTCCACTGCCTGCTTACCTCTCATTATATCCTCTCTTATCATTGAAGTAATTTCATCCTTAATCACTGGCTACTCCTCCCCCGCTACCCATTTCCCTATCCTTCCTGTAGACCTTATAATCTGGTATATTCAGTTCCGAGTCCTGACTGTCTTGCAGCCATGTCTCAGTAATGGCTACAACATCGTACCCTCTAAGTTGAATTTGTGCGTATAATTCATTCAATTTGTTCCTTATACTCCATGCATTTGTATAAAGGACACTTATTTGGGCCACACACCCTAACCTGTCATTCTGCTCTAATGGTGTTTTTCTCACACGTCTTATTTCTCTCTCTTGATTTGATTACTTTACATCTTTTAGTTTTCTCTTTACCTGTAGTGCCTAAAGCATAATTTCTGACTTTCTACTCTCTTCCTTTTTGTTTGTTTTAGAATTATTATTTATACTATCTTTTCCACCTGAACCCTACCCCACATTTACTAGTTTAAAGTCCTTGTGACCACCCTATTTATCCTTTTCGCTAGGACCCTGGTCCCAGCTCGGTTCAGGTGGAGCCTGTCCCAACGGTACAGTTCCTTCCTGTCCCAGTGCTGGTGCCAGTGTCCCATGAAATGAAACCCTTCCTTACCACACCATTCCTTCAGCCACGTGTTCACCTACCTATTCTGCTTATCCCTACACCAATTTGCATGTGGCTCAGGTAATAATCCAGAGATTATAACCCTTGAGGTCCTTCTTTTTAAATTTAGCTCCTAGCGCCTGGTACTCTCTGAACAGAACTCTTGCTTACTCTTTCCTGCGTCGTTGGTCCCAACATGGATCACAATAACTGGACCCTCCCCGTCCAATATCCTTTCAAGCCAGTTCAAGATGCCCCTCACCCTGGCACCAGGTCAGCAACATACCATGTGGGACTCTCGATCCTGCTTACAAAGGATGCAAACTGTCCCCCCCAATTATTGAATCCCCTACAACTACGATATCAGGCTTCTCCTCCTCCTTCCTTTGGACAGCTTCCTGCTCCAAGGTTCCATGGTCAGCATTCAGACTGTCCTTCTGACAGTCTTTATCCTTATCCTCACAGGTATCCTGCTGGATACAATCAGTTTCTGTGGATCCTCGTTCTCTATCTCACCTGGGTTCCCCTTACTCTATACACTATCAGTAACACCAACCCTGTTCTGATCCTATACCTCTCTATAAGGTGTGACCGAGGTCTGGAGCAAACTGTCCAGATACTCCTCCCCCTCCCTTATGTGTCAGAGTGTCTCCAACTCGCACTCCAGCTCAATGACTCTGAAGTGGAGAGATTCAAGGCAGAGATATCTACTGCAGATGTGTTCGTTCAGGATATTCTCACTGTCCACAAACTCCCACATACTGCAGTCCAGACACACAACCTGCTCTGCTATATCTTAGTCTATAGTTATTTATGGATAATTACTTTTTAGTCTGTTTTGGTTTTTTTTTTGCTTTTTAAAAAAAAATTAGCACCTTCTTTCCCCTCCCCCCCTACACCTAATTCCCATTCTCACCAAATTCTCAAGTTCCCACCCTGTTCACAATGCACAGCAGATAACCTTCTAATTTATACATCTTTTGAGAACACCAGTAACAACTGCTCAATCAGCTTCCAGCTCACAGTAATTACACCCTATTCAGTCAACAGACTGTTAACCGTCAACTGCCACTAACTTGCAGTTTATGTTAACTGTTAACTAACTTGCAGTTTCTTTTAAAGTTTTAAAGTTCTCAGTTAAATTTTAAACTAAATTTTAATTTCAATTTATCCACTACTTTACCACAGATTCCCACGCTCTCCAAATTCTCAAGTTCCCACTTGGTTCACAATCCACTCCGTTCGTGATGCGCCCTGTGCTTCAGCTCTCTTGGTTCCCAGGCAAAAAAAAATCACATATTTTTGCATGAAAACATTGCACCTTTAAAGCCTGTGCTGCTGAAGTTGGACTGGAAATGTTTAGGTATAGTTGCTGTGCAGTAATTTTGTGGAAAAGATAGACTGTGATGAATGGATAGTCATTATGGGAGCAAGCTTTGAATTTCTGCCAATTGATATTGTCTGGTGTTCACTTATTATACAAACAATTATAATTATAAATGAAAAAGCATGAAGGATGTCATTTTGTAATTCATGAGGATAATTTATTAAATTGTTTCTTGCACCATTCCCCCCTCTTGGTAAGCCCCACGCTGTTTCTAGCAGGGAAGGGAGGCTGTAGCCCTGCTCCCAGACCTCTGCTAATGCATGCCACATTCAAAAACAAGAACAGTCCCCGGGAGTAATTGCCTAAGATTTTCCTTCCCTTCTGTACATTTCCCAGTTCACTGCCCCATAAAAATCAGGTATCCTGGAATTTGTTTACCTTCTAGTGGCTAGTTTCAGAGAAGCACTGGCCAGGAAACAAACAAACTCCAGGAAAAAACACTGCCAACTGAGTATAGAGCACAGCCCAGACAGTAGTGCTGTTTTTAACAGGCCAGGCCGAAGTTTGATCAAAGTGGTAAGTTTTGAGGAGGGTCAAGGAGGAACGAGAGATGGATGAGCCCTCCGATGCCTCTGTGTTGTCAGACTGCTTGTTTGACATCCAGTCCTGGATGAGCCTCAATTTCCTCCAATTAAACATTGGGAAGACCAATGCCATTGCCTTCAGCCCCCGCCACAAACTCTGTTCCCTCGCAACAAATTCCATTTCCCTCCCTTCATCACTCACAGGCTGATCCAGACTGTTCACAACTTCGGCGTCCTATCTAACCTGAGCTGAGCTTTCAATCCCATATCCTCTCCATCACCATACTTCCATCTCTATAACATCACCCGTCTCCGCACCTGCCTCAGCTTACCAGCTGCTGAGACCCTCATCCATGCTTTTGTTACCCCTACAATTGGCTATTTCCAATGCTCTCCTGGCTGGTCTCCCATCCTCCACTCTTCATAAATTTGAGCTCATCCAAAACTCTGCTGCCTGTATTCTAGCCCTCACCAAATCTTGCTCACCCATCAATCCCATGCTCACTGACCTACTTTGGCTCCTGGTCCACAAACTTCTTAATTTTAAAATTCTCATCCTCATGTTCAAATCCCACCGTGGCCTTGCCCCTCTTTATCTCTGTAACCTCCTCCAGCCCTATGAACCCACAAGAAGTCTGCATTCCTCCAACTCTGGACTCTAGTGCATCCCCCACTTCTTTTGTCCCACCATTGGCGGCCATACTTTCAACCATCTAGGCCCCAAGGTCTGAAAGTCCCTCCCTAAGCTTCCCCAACCCTCCACCTCACTCTCCTTCATTAAGACCCTCCTTAAACTTATATTTTTTACCAAGCTTTTAATCACCTAGCCTAATATCTCCTTCATTGGCTTGGTTTCAATTTTTGTCTTATTATGCTCTTGTGAAGTACCTTGGGGCGTTTTAAAGGCGCTTATTGTTGAAGTAACGTGGGAGGTTTAACTACAGGCGCTAAGAAGATTGTTGAAAATTCCATAAAGATTGCAACTGAAAGGCTTAAAAAAAAGATTAAGGAGAAAGATTTTAATAATTCTCTGCGCCGCACACATTTTAGTTTTTTTCTCCCTTACTTGTGATTTGTATTAAATAAGGGTTTATTGAGCGGCGCTTGCACCACCCAGTTTCCTTCATGCCACCCACAGCGCTGTAATCTGAGAATGCAGCACAAGCGTGGAACTAGCCCAGGACACGGAAACCGCAGTGCTGACAAAGAGCAAAAGGCGAAAGGCTTTGGGAATTTAGTTTATGGAAATTCAAGCTTAATACCATAAATAAGAAAAATAAATAAAAGTAATACTTTAAAAAATAACGTTAGCAAGCTACGATCGAAAGGTCGGTCATGGGAGATGGCTACGGAAGAGGGATGCCCAAGGGTTAGATGTAGGAAAGGAAAGTCTCCCGATCTGTCTTTTCCTTTCTCTCATTTTTCGTGTTGGATCTTCGATCCGATCGCTGGTGAGAACATCTGCTGGAAATGTGCGCCAGGGAGGCACGATTTAGCTAACCGGCTCGTTAACGTTTTAAACCTGGGATGTTAAAAGAGGAAAAAGTTTCGAATTCATCGTGGATGGACGTCTTGAAGACTTACAGAATCAGTTACTTTCTTGCGTATCTTCTCAGTGTAATTTCAGGTGGGAAACAAACAACAGTTTAAGAAATTGTAATGCTTAATTTAAGAAATTATGTTTGCCTGAAACTGACAAAAGTTTCATCGTGAGTGGAAGGGAAGAGCTGTGAAGAAAGATTAGAGATTAAACATTTTCAGTTCAGAAAGAGAAATATTAAAGGGGGAACTCAGTGTGACAAAATATTAAATCATATATGAATAGAATATTGCTTCAAATTCAGGCAGGAAAGTAGGACTAGAGGTGTTAAATTTAAATTACTGAGAAATAGTTTAAAAACAGATATGAGGAGGAATTTTCCTCAGAGAGTGATAAATGTTAAAAACAATCTGCCAGATGAGGTAGCAGAGGTGGAATACATTTAAAGTGCAGCTCGATGGTACAATGGAACTATTTCCACTGGAGCAGTGAAGGCTGAAAGGAGATTTAGTGGAAGTTTTTAAAATTCTGAAGCGTTTTGATATGGTTATAGGGAAAGACTATTTCCTCTAGCTGGGGATGTAGTGGTGAAGGGTCATCAATTTAAAAGAGAATGAGAAGAGAAGTTAGACCAAATGTCTTTACGTGGAGGGTTGTTGAAGTATGGAATGCTTTGCCACAGCGGGTGGCTGAGGCAGAGACTTTTGCATCTTTTAAGGGAAATTAGATAAATATTGAAACAGAGGAAAACAGGGCTATGGAGAGACAGCACGGTAGTGCAAAGAGCTGGCACAGACACATTGGGCTGAATGGTCTCTTTCTGTGCTGCAAACTTCTATGGTTCGAAAAGAACAGTTGGAGTATGAGAGAAATGAACTATGTGGGGCTGAATGGTCTTCTTTGTCCTTTTCTAATATTCTGAGATGCTGGGAAGCATTAATTTATATAGCTTCACATGTTTTACTGAGAATTCGTTTTTGAATGATTTGTTTCAGACTGTTATTGTACACAATGTGAAGACTGCATATCTTCCTTCTGCTGCAGAGGTTCCCCTCCGTACTGCTGCTCATACTACGCCTACATTGGAAGCGTCTTATCGTAAGTTATGCCTAACCAAATTATTTTGAAAAGAGAATGCATGCTCAGGATACCTCAGTGAATCTTCCTGTTTTCATGGGAATGCCCTGCTTAAAATTTGCTGAAGTAAAGGACACTGTTGCACTTAACAGGGTTTAGGAAAGGAGGGCAAGAATGATTCCAGTGCTTAGGGCTTTGTTATGAGGTGAGATGTGCAGAGCTGTTTTCATTGGGAAATAGAAGATTGAGGGGGGAAATAATCACGGTCTTTAAAATGCTGAGAGTTATAAATGATTTAGATGTAAGTAGGTTACTTGATTTAGACTGTGAGTTAGTGCCCTTTCAATTTTATTTACTCTGACAAAAACATGTTCAGTTCTGCATGTCAGTCCTCATAATGTCTAATTTCTGGACTCAACTTTCTCACTCTTCTGATAGATTGCCATATCTGTTTGGCTTAGTTGTAGCACTTTTACATCTAAGTCAGTAAGTTATGAGTTCAAGCCCCACTAAAGCCTGTCTGCCACTCTCATGTAGATGTAAAATATGCTGTGGTACTATTTGAAGATGAGTGGGGAAAATGCTTTGGGATGTTTTGAGGATGTGCAAGGTCCTTTAAATGCAAGTCCTTTCTTTCTCTGAATCCTCTCCAATTTCATTTTAAGGTAGTAGGGTTAATGAAATCTCATCAACAATCTATACAAAATTAGAATAACTTGGTTTGAGTAAAAGTCAAATTCTCTTGATATACATCCTTGTGTCTGGTGTGTGTACAAGGGGAAGAACTATCAAGGTAAATATACCAGTCATTATTATTGTGATATGTAGGAAAGGACTCACCATCAACGTTTATATAATGTTGATCAATGTTGAGACATGTTTGACAGAACAACTTCCAGGAATACAGTTTCATAGCAGAGTCAGCAAGCTTCTTCAATATTGCACTTTCACATAAATTATTGGCTGTTTTACCTTGTTAGTCTTTTTTTTAAATTTGCTCTTGAGATGTGGGCAATATTGACAAGAGTTCATTTGTTGCCCATCCCTAGTTGCTCTAGGAAAGTGGTAGCCTTCTTCTTGACTACCAATTGTTTTACAGCTAATTGGCTTGGTAGGCCACATCAGTGAGGAGGATAGTAGCAAACTTCAGGAGGACATAGACGGACCGGTGAAATGGGCAGACACAATGGTAGATGAAATTTAATGGAGAGAAGTCTGAGTGATTCATTTTGGGAGGAAGAATGAGGAGAGGCAATCTAAACTAAATGGCACAATTTTAAAGGGGTGCATGAACAGAGAGACTGGCAGGTTCACATACATAAATCATTGAAGGTGGCATGACAAATTGATAAGGCTGTTAAAAAGCATACAGGATCCTTGGCTTTATAAATAGAAGCATAGAATGCAAAAGCAAGGATATTATGCTAAACCTTTATAAATCACTGGTTATGCCTCAGCTGGAGTATTATTTCCACACTTTAGGAAGGATGTCAAGACTTTGGAGAGAGTGCAGAGGAGATTTACCAGAATTCTACCAAGGATGAGAGACCTTAATTATGTGGAGAGACTAGAGAAACTGGGATTGTTCTCCTTAGAGCAGAGAAAGTTAAGGGGAGATTTAATAGCGGTGTTCATAACTATGATGGGTTTTGATAGAGTAAATAAGGAGAAACTATTTCCACCCACAGGAGGTTCAGTAACCAGAGAATGCAGATTTAAGATAATCGGCAAAAGAATCAGATGAGTGATGAGGAGATTTTTTTTATGCAGCAAGTTATGATCTAGAATGTGCTGTTTGAAAGGATGATGGAAGCAGATTTAATCATAACTTTCAAAAGAGAACTGGGTATATACTTGAAAAGGAAAAAAAATCATAGCTATGGGGAAAAAAGCAGGGGAGTAGGACTAATTGGATAGCTCTTTCAAAGAGCCAGCACAGGTAGGATGAGCCAAATGATCGCCTTCTGTGCTGTATGATTCTATGATTCACACTGCTGTCACCTCAATACTCAGCTTTAAATTTGATTTTTTTTTAAATGTGGGAACAAAATAAAATGGAACAGGAATGATAACAATTATAGCGATTCCCGTCCAATTCAAATGCAAAAATCTATTAAAATCTTTTGGTCAGTCCCACACTCAGATCTTTTGAGAACGAGCGAGTATTACAACAGACTTTACAGAATAACAAGCACCTGCCGCAATTCTCGACTAAATGTCTCCGTGGTATTGGTGAAGAGGAGTTCCAACCAGAGTCTTGTGATCAGCTTAATGAAATCATTTACAATGTTTCCATGGTGGCTGTCCTGCCTAGCAACCAGAAATTGGCAACATAGAATTAAGTCTGATGCAGAGTCTGCAATTCATGGTCTTTGACCTTCATGCTTTGCCATATTTTGGGGGAAGGAGAAGCTGTTGTCAACAGTTACCCAAAAAGGGGTTGGAGGGCCCAGAGTGGAGCCCAAATGTTTCCTTACAAGGAGAGAGAAAAAATTGGAGGGAGTCTTCCAGAGACACTGTTTTGCAGTTCCCATTGGTCAAGAATGACCATTAGGAGCAGGCTCAATGAGCAGGTTAATCATCTGCTCTTTCATCGGACAACATCCAGGCTTGGGCTGATAAGTGGCAAGTAACAATCTTGCCAGACAAGTGCCAGGCGATGACCATCTCCAACAAGAGAGAGTCTAACCACCTCCCCTTGACATTCAACAGCATTACCATCACTGAATCCCCCACCATCAACATCCTGGGGGTTACCATTGACCAGAAACTTAACTGGACCAGCCACATAAATACTGTGGCTACAAGAGCAGGTCAGAGGCTGGGTATTCTGTGTCAAATGACTCACCTCCTGACTCCCTAAAGCCTTTCCACCATCTACAAGGCACAAGTAAGGAGTGTGATGGAATACTCTCCACATGCCTGGATGAGTGCAGCTTCAACAACACTCAAGAAGCTCGACATTATCCAGAACGAAGCAGCCCGTTTGATTGGTACCCCATTCACTCCTTTCACCACCGGCGCACGTGGCTGCAGTGTGTACCATCTACAGGATGCACTGCAGCAACTCGCCAAGGCTTCTTCGACAGCACCTCCCAAACCCGCGACCTCTACCACCTAGAAGGACAAGGGCAGCAGGCACATGGGAACAACACCACCTGCACGTTCCCCTTCAAGTCACACACCATCCCGACTTGGAAATATATCACCGATCCTTCATCATCGCTGGGTCAAAATTCTGGAACTCCCTTCCTAACAGCACTGTGGGAGAACCTTCACCACATGAACTGCAGCGGTTCAAGAAGGCAGCACACCACCACCTTCTAAAGGGCAATTAGGGATGGGCAATAAATGCTGGCCTTGCCAGCCACGCCCAGATCCCATGAACGAATAGAAAAAAATTATGTATGCATGGGAACATCTAAGATACTTTAACAAAATATAACAATAAAATAAGAGAGAATCCAATGTCTCTATCGATTGCTCATTAGATTAATGCTCCAGCTTCTATGATATTAAGACATGGAGACAGGGAAAGTCCAGGCTTAATCCCTGACCTACGCTCATCCAAGGCAGTTGAGAGATCATTGCATTTGATGTTCCTGAGTTCGGAAGATGAAAAATCAATATTGTTCACACTTCTGATTGGCATCCAAAGACCATGCTGGAAAGCACACATCTGTTGACATTCCGGTGTGATGCTCCTGATAGTAGAATAAATTGTTGGTCACTCTTTTGGCTCACACATAAAAATGGCCACTTGGCTGACATGCATGGAACTGTACCTCAGCATGAGTTGCTGGCTTCCTTAGAAGATGGCAGAAAATTGGGGGACAGAAAAAACAAATAAGTTGCACTGGGCCCTTCTTACATTCAGCAATAAAGTTATCACATTACCTTATGCTCTACTGTCCTACACTCACTAACGAGGAAGTAGCGCAGTAATTTATTCTTTATCTCTTCATGCAATCAAACTTGCAAATTGATGGACTCATGTTTCCTTTACAAGTGCTGCCTGTCATGCTATGCCAAATGGGCTTTTATTACATATAGGTCATACTCAGCACTGTCTTGTGATTTCAAGTCATTGTTTTTAATGAGTGTAGCTGTCTGTGTGTTTGTGGTTGCATGTGTTGAATAATTGTGTGATCGTGTGGTGAAATGTTAGAGAGATTGCATGATCATTTGACTGAGTGATTTGGTGTGTGTCATGAAGGATTGCATGGTTCAGTGAATTGGTGTGTGTATGTTTGTTTTTGTATTTGTGCGACTGTGTTTGAACGATTGTATATTTGATGAGTAGTACATAATTGAATGGCAGTGTAGTTGTATATTTGTGTGATTAAGTAGTTATGTGTTTGAGTGGTTCAGATATAGTTTTGTGTTTGTTTGACTGAGTGGTTGTGCAATTATGTGATTGATAAGTCTTTGTGTGATTAAATGGCAGTTTGTTTGTATGATTCAGTTGTGTGTTTCAGTGACTGATTTTGGGCTGGTTGTGTATTTAAGTGGCTGTATGTTTGACTGGTTCAGTATTTGAATGATACTATGCTTGAACGGTTGTATGTTTGATGGGGTCTTTGGTGGTCTGTTTGAGTGACTGGTTGTGTATTTAAGTGGCTGCGTGTGTGACTGGTGGTATACTTGAGTGGCTCTGTGTTTGAATAGCTATATCTTTGACTATTTGTGGCTGTGTGCTTGACTAGTTGTGTATCTTGAGTGGTAGTGTGTTGCAGTGTATTTGTTTGGATGAATGTGTGTGTGATTGTATGATTGTCATAGAGTCATAGAGTTATACAGCACGGATAGAGGCCCTTCGGCCCATCGTGTCCGCGCCGGCCATCAGCCCTGTCTACTCTAATCCCATATTCCAGCATTTGGTCCGTAGCCTTGTATGCTATGGCATTTCAAGTGCTCATCCAAATGCTTCTTGAACGTTGTGAGGGTTCCTGCCTCCACAACCCTTTCAGGCAGTGAGTTCCAGACTCCAACCACCCTCTGGGTGAAAAAGTTCTTTCTCAAATCCCCTCTAAACCTCCCGCCTTTTACCTTGAATCTATGTCCCCTTGTTATAGTACCCTCAACGAAGGGAAAAAGCTCCTTAGTATCCATCCTATCTGTGCCCCTCATAATTTTGTACACCTCAATCATGTCCCCCCTCAGCCTCCTCTGCTCCAAGGAAAACAAACCCAATCTTCCCAGTCTCTCTTCATGGCTGAAACGCTCCAGCCCTGGTAACATCCTGGTGAAACTCCTCTGCACCCTCTCCAAAGCGATCACATCCTTCCTGTAGTGTGGCGACCAGAACTGCACACAGTACTCCAGCTGTGGCCTAACCAGTGTTTTATACAGCTCCATCATAACCTCCTTGCTCTTATATTCTATGCCTCGGCTAATAAAGGCAAGTATCCCATATGCCTTCTTTACCACCTTATCTACCTGTTCCGCCGCCTTCAGGGATCTGTGAACTTGCACACCAAGATCCCTCTGACCCTCTGTCTTGCCTAGGGTCCTCCCATTCATTGTGTATTCCCTTGCCTTGTTAGTCCCTCCAAAGTGCATCACCTCGCACTTTTCCGGGTTAAATTCCATTTGCCACTGTTCCGCCCATCTGACCAACCCATCTATATCGTCCTGCAGACTGAGGCTATCCTCCTCGCTATTTACCACCCTACCAATTTTTGTATCATCAGCGAACTTACTGATCATACCTTTTACATTCATATCCAAGTCATTAATGTAGACCACAAACAGCAAGGGACCCAGCACCGATCCCTGTGGTACCCCACTGGCCACAGGCTTCCAGTCACAAAAACAACCTTCGACCATCACCCTCTGCCTTCTGCCACTAAGCCAGTTTTGTATCCAAAGTGCCAAGGCACCCTGGATTCCATGGGCTCGTACCTTCTTGACCAGTCTCCTGTGCGGGACTTTATCGAAGGCCTTACTGAAATCCATGTATACCACATCCACTGCGTTACCCTCATCCACACGCCTAGTCACCCCCTCAAAAAATTCAATCAAATTAGTCAGACATGATCTTCCCTTGACAAAGCCATGTTGACTATCCCTGATTAATCCTTGCTTCTCCAAGTGGAGACTAATTTTGTCCTTCAGAATTTTTTCCAATAATTTTCCTACCACTGATGTTAAGCTCACTGGCCTGTAGTTCCCCGGTTTTTCCCTACTCCCCTTCTTGAATAATGGTATTACATTAGCTGTTCTCCAGTCCTCTGGCACATCCCCTGTGGCCAGAGAGGTTCTGAATATATGTGTCAGAGCCCCCGCAATCTCCTCCTTTGCCTCACACAGTAGCCTGGGATACATTTCGTCCGGGCCTGGGGATTTATCCATTTTTAAGCCTGCTAAAACCGCCAATACCTCCTCCCGCTCGATGTTAATATGTTCGAGTATATCACAGTCCCCCTGCCGTATTTCTATGTCTACATCGTCCTTCTCCATAGTGAAAACAGATGCAAAAAATTCATTTAGAACCCCTCCTACATCTGCCGGCTCCACACACAGATTGCCATTTTTGTCCCTAATGGGCCCTATTTTTTCCCTAGTCATCCTCTTACCCTTAATATACTTATAAAACATCTTAGGCTTTTCCTTTATTTTGCTCGCCAGTGTTATTTCATGGCCCCTCCTTGATCTCCTAATTTCTTTTTTAAGTATCCCCCTGCACTTTTTGTACTCCTCTAGGGCTTCCTCCGTCTTTAGCCTTTTGTATCTGCCAAAAGCCCTCCTTTTTTTCCTAATCCATTCTCGTATATCCCCTGACATCCAAGGTTCCCTGGAGTTCTTGGAACCACCCTTGACCTTTACGGGAACATGTTGCCATTGTATGGTCTCAATCTCCCTTCTGAAAGACTCCCATTGCTCCGATGCGGATTTTCCTACAAGCAGCTGATCCCAGTCCATTTTGGCCAGATCCTGCCTTATCCTATTAAAATCGGCCTTCCCCCAATTTAGAACCTTTATTTCCGGCCCCTCCCTGTCCTTTTCCATGACCACCTTAAATCTCACCAAATTATGGTCACTGTCACCAAAGTGCTCACCTACTAGCACTTCTTCCACTTGCTTTTGATTGGCGGTGTGTTTAACTGGTTGCGTATTTGCGTGGTTGTGTGTTTACGCTGTGTGTTTTGAGTAGCTGTTTGTTTGTCTGTGTTTGAGTGGCTGTGTATTTGAGTGGATGTGTGTTTGAGTGGATGTGTGCTTGCGCTGTATGTTTTGAGTAGCTGTGTATTTGAGTCATTTTGTGTTTGACAGGCTGTGTATAAGTGGCAGAATGTTCGACTGGTCATGTGTTTGACAGGCTGTGTTTGATTGGTCGTGTGTTTGATTGGCTATATGTTTGAATGGCTGCGCATGTTGGTTGCGTTTCTGAATGGTTATGTTTGGCTGTGTGTTTATATGGTTGTGCACTTCAGTCATTATGCGTTTCAATGACTGTGATTGAGTGATTATATGGGCATGTGTTTAATTGATTTTGTACATGTGTGGCTGAATGATTCACTGGAGTAAGCTGGATTTGCCAGGGTGTGGAGGTGGATGATAATTTCTCCTTTACATACATTCAGACCTTTCACCATGCTTCCACTGTGGTCAATTTAGGCAATCCTGAAATCAATAGCCAATTAACCAAATCCACTCCATTCCAAGTATCACTAGCTCTGGTCAACCCATCAGAAATTAAGGGTCTGTACACTACTTCCAGTGGTCCATGTGGACGTTAACTTTCCCATGACATATTTCAAAAAAGAGGAGGGAGTTTTCCCTGGCATCCTGGCCAACACTGCTCCCTGAACTTTTGCTACCAAAAATAGATTAACTGGTCATTCATCTGATATTTGTTTGTGGGCTATAACTGTGTCCAAAATCAGGCCTGTATTTGTCTACATAACAACAATCATTGCACTTCAAAGCAATTAATTGCATGTAAATTGATTTGAAAGATTTCTGAGAGATGTGATAAGGCACTGTATAAATGCAAGCCTTTTTCTTTAATTTTCAAAGACATTTTATGTATGTGTTATGGACTGGGCTTATAGCTTGTTTCAGATGCATTATTGTGATAATACATATTTAATATTTTTATTTACAATTGAAGGTGGCTTGTTGACATTTTAAATGGAAAAAAACTGTCTATTTAATTTGCAGACTCTCACTGTATTTGATGAATTTGCAGTTTTCAAGTATCTAAAAACCCCTATGATGTTCACGGTAGATTTGAAGGCACGTTGGCTCATAATGATTAACTACTAATACAATTTGGGCTTTACTCTTGGGAGGTTTCTGAGAATAAAAAATGATAAACACTTTGCCAAACACTTCTGCGGTCCATAACATATAAAGGACAAAGTCAAAGACGGGTCTTGCTTCTGCACATGCATCAGCATCGATCATTCTCTTGTTAGCCATGTCTCTTCCAATGCACAGTCCTGCACAGCCTGGCTGCCTGCATTCCACGGCAGAATGAGCAATATTCACTGTAATAAATAACACAGCACACAAAAAGTCACTTGTCCCTTCTGCTTCCACATCATTTAATTATGCCTTAGTAATGTCACCTTCTTAAGAACATCGTGGTGGTGCAGAGGCGATGTTATTCAATGTGATTGGATTATAGGAATTTGCAAATTTTCCAGCACCTTTCTTATACACTTGCAAAGGATTCAAGAACAAGCTTGTTGACTAATGGGCAAACCTTCTCTCACCTCTAGCCTTCAACCTCTGTCTATAACAATGATTTTTCTCTTTTCAATCTTTGCTGTACGTATACACAAGATGGCATTACACGCCTGAAGTTTCTTATCTTGTTCCTCCAAATTTCTAAATATCAAACATGCTATTCCTTCTCTCAATCCTTATTATGTAGAAATTAAGATTCAATGCACCATGTCCTCCTAATTCATTCTCTCCCTATGGCTTGGTATCGCCTAATGACTACTTCTGGATTTACCCAGTTTCCTTTTCAACCGATATGGTCCTGCACCATGGGCCTTGGCCCATTATCCAGGTTTTTCACAAAAAAAAACTGCTGACTCTCAAACTGCATATTGGAGTCAACTAGAGACCCTCAGTACAATCCCAGAGAAGAGATGGGTTGACCAGGGCTAATGATATTTGGAAAGGAGTGGATTTGGTTAATTGGCTATTGGTTTCAGGATTACCTAAATTGACCACTGTGGATGCATGGTGAAAGGTCTGAATATATGAAGCAATGGGTGGCCTCGATATGGAAAACAGGAGCAATATGGAGAGCAGTCAATACTAATGATTCCAGTCCTACACAAAACAACTGAGATTGTCCTATAACCGCTTGTCAATCAGCATGCCGAAACTTCCCAAGCTGTGTCTGCATTCTGCCGCCACCACCACCACGGAGGCACCTATTTTATTAGTGAGAAAGAGGCAGGTTTGTTATTTGTTACTATAGAAATAATACACAAAACACCTATTTGGCACCCATTGAAAAGGGAGCTAAAATACTGGACAAGCCACATGGGATGAATGGCTTTTTTTCTTGTCCCTGCTCTCATGTTCAGCTAATGAAATGTGAACTTTATTTCATTGTTCATCCTATAAGGACTATTACTCATTATGTGAAAGGTCTAAAAATACTGCTCACTGGGAGGGAAGTATAATTGGTATAATAATGTTACTTTCAGTCAGTACTCAGTTTAATACCTGAACTCTCACTGAACTCATCAGCAAGCACTCCTGTGTCACCTAAATTATCTTGATCTGCATTCTGGAAGTTTACTGATTTACAAGCTAAAATAGAAGATGCCTTTCAACTCTTCATTTCTGACCTTAGAGATTGCTGTGTACCAGGATAAAATAACAGTAGGATTATTGGGAGCCTGCCTTCGGAGTCTTTCTTTAAGGGAAGTCCTGGGCTAAGTGTGGATAATGTGCTTGTCAGTTTTCTGTCATTGAAATGGAAGGCAGGTGAGTGAAAACAAAGTGATTGAAACACCCTTAAAGAGGGTCATTTAGGGGAAGAGTGTCTCTGGCTAAATGCCATCTTTGATAGTTGCTCACACAAATAGTTACATCCCTGTGTCAAATGATTAATTTTTAAATTTTTTTTCTAATTATCTTAATTTGCAAGTTCCTGAGGGTGATGACTTATGCTAGGATTTGGCTCTAAAGGAAGAGTTGGATTTATATACTGCCTTGTTATGTCTCTCAGAATGTGCATCCCTTTCAATTAATTATTTTCAAATGAAGTGATTTATTATGTGATGAATATGAACAGGCTGTTCTACCTTGGAGGGTATCACAACTAAGCGCAGTCCTGTTTTCACCTGACATCTACACATGGGGCTCGATGTTACCAGGGCTGCGGGTTCGCGGCAGGGGGACCCGCGCCCGGCGAAATCAGTCTGCCCCCCACGCGATCGCAGCCTAATTGGATCCACTTACTGAGTCTTCCGGGTTCCCCACTGCTGAGCTGCGCGACGGGCGGGCTGCGCATGCGCAGTAAGCTCTGTCAGCTGGAGGAGCTCTATTTAAAGGGGCAGTCCTCCACTGACAGATGCTGCAACAAATAGCAAAAATTACAGCATGGAGCAGCCCAGGGGGAAGGCTGCTCCCAGTTTAATGATGCCTCACTCCAGGTATCATTAGATGGGGTGAGGAGGGGGAGGACAGAGATGCTCCCCCCGGCGGGCAGGAGGAAGCGGCCTGCCTCTGCCACCAGGAAGGCCTGGCTCGAGGTGGCAGAGGAGGTCACCTGCACCACCAACATATCGCCCACCTGCATACAGTGCAGGAGGCGCTGCAATGACCTAAGTAGGTCAGCCAAAGTGAGTACACTTACTCATTCCCCTACACTCCATCTGCCACATCACCGCCCCCACCCCACATCTCCTTCTGCACCGCCAACACTACTCTGTCACATCACCCCTCATATCCACTCAAACCTCATCCTCATCTTACCTGCACTTACTCACCTCGCCAGTACTCATCCTGCCACTACCACTCAACCCAATCCTCATACAATCTCATGGCTCTATCTCATACTCTCTCATGCATCTGTTTCACAGTCAGCCTCACTCAACCTGCCACTACCTGTGCTGCAGCCACAGGGCATGCATCACATATGTGCAGTAGGAAGCGTAAGGCAAACATGTCGTGAGCATGAAGGGGATGCACAAGGGTGTTTGAGGGTTTGTCATGGTTTTTACTTATATTGAATTTCTGACCAACTCACATTACATATTATATTGGCACCACTACTGCCACATCTTTGTGAATCTTGTCTGGTTTGTGCAATAATGCCCTTTCCTGAGGATCACAATGAAGACCCACAACTGATGACACCAATTGTGTTACTGCAGAGTGGGTGTAGGTGTATTTGCAGGGCTCTTTTGTGCAGACGACTGAGAGACGTCGGCGATGTCCCCGGTGGCACCCTGGAAGGATGCGGAGGAGAAGTTGTTGAGGGCAGTGGTGACTTTGACAGCGACAGGTAAGAAGATGGTGCTCGGGCCAACCGGGAGCAGCTCGGCATGAAGGAGGCTGCAGATGTCCACGACTACATGTCGAGTGACTCTGAGCCTCTGTGTGCACTGCTGCTCAGAGAGGTCCAGGAAGCTGAGCCTCGGTCTGTGGACCCTGTGGCGAAGGTAGTGCCCTCTGCGACACATCTCTCTCTGCGGTTGCCCTCCCACCTGCTGTGCAGGTGGATGTGTCACAGCACTGTGTTGTGGAGCTCCACGTGTCAGAGGTGGACGGCATGGCCTCGAGGCTGGTGAGGCTGTTCGCCCTCCGAGGAGGTCATGACTGCAGCTATGGCGGCCCCCATCCGGAAGATGTACATCTGAGGGGGTCCGCAAGGTAGGTACATGTCTCTGGACCCCGGGGTAAGTGTGCAAGTTGGTGAATTTTCTTGTCAGGAGGAGGGTGGTGGAGGCCAAACTTTGCCCCAAGTGACAGAGTGGCCTCCTGCAATGAGTGAGGGTCTCTCCACCCCACCCCCCACCTGTCAAATGGACCTTTGCAGCTGCCACAGGCTGACAGCTGCAACATGTCCATTTCAACTGGGAGTGTTTTCCCCAGTATGGGAAACAGTCCCAGTTGTCTCTAAAATCCCACCCCTCCTCACATATTCCCTTAATCAGGTCTGTTAATGACCTGAAATAGCAATGTAAATAGTCTTAAGTGGCACCCCGCTGGCTTTAATTGCCTGCGGGAGTACCACATGCGGGGGCTGCGCGTGCACGTCGGCGCGTCTGTGGGGAACCCGGAAGTGGGCGGGTTGGAGCCGGGCTCCAAACCCGCTCCGGGATTCCCCGATTTTTGGAGCCCCCGCGCCAGGAACGCACACAATAGCGGGTGCTAAAATGAAGCCCATGGTATTTTCTAGCAGGAGTTTCTGGAAAGTCAGGAGCAAGAAACCTGGATGATTTCCCCCAATCCTTGCTCAGGGACACCAAGGCTAGTTGTAGCATCTATGCCACCACAGCTGAAGATCTAGAATTGAACCTGGGATCTTCTGATCTGTATGGATCAATTTACATTCTTACCAGCATGCTTACCAGCTGACCCATCAGGGAGGCTACAACTGCTTCACGGGGGTCGATTTTCGGATGGCCGAGCAGGTGGGTTCGCGGGGTGGGTCCAGAGCCTGGCTCCAACCCGCCCACTTCTGGGTTCCCCAATGACGCACTTAGATGCGCACGCAGCCCCCGCAGGCGGGACACCCACCGGCAATTAAAGCCAGCGGGATCCCACTTAAGGCAATTATTTTGATAGTTCAAGTCATTTGCAGACCTAATTGGGAGGATATGTTAGGAGGGGTGGGATTTTCAGGTCCCCGGTGTGCAGACACATTTACCTACCTTGCGGACCCCCTCAAATGTACATCTTCCGGATGGGGGCCGCAATAGCTGCAGTCATGACCTCCTCGGAGGACGAACAGCATCACCAGCCTCGCCGGCCACTGGAGCTCCACAACACAGTGCTGTGACACATCCACCTGCACAGCAGGAGGGAGGGCAACCAGAGAGAGAGATGCGTCGCCGAAGGCACTACCCTCGCCACAGGGTCTACAGAACAAGGCTCAGCTTCCTGGACCTCTCTGAGGAGCAGTGCACACGGAGCCTTAGAGTCACTCAAATACGTAGTCGCGGACATCTGCAGCCTCCTTGATGCCAAGCTGCTCCCGGCTGGCCCGAGCACCATCTTCTTACCTGTCGCTGTCAAAGTCACCACTGCCCTCAACAACTTCTCCTCCAGATTCTTCCAGGGTGCCACCGGGGACATCGCCGGCGTCTCTCTGTCGTCTGCACAAAAGAGCCCTGCAAATACACCTACACCCACTCTGCAGTGACACAATGGGTGGCACAGGTGTGGGTCTTCATGGTGATCCTCAGGAAAGGGAATAATTGCACAAACCAGACAAGATTTGCAAAGATGTGGCAGTAGTGATGATAACAAATGTTAATGTGCTTTGCAAAACAAACAAAAGAAAATCAAAAACATGACATTCTTGTGCATCCCCGTTGTGCTCACAAAACCTTAGCCTTACGTTTATGGGAACCCCTACGTGGTGCTACCCCTGTGGCTTCAGCAGAGGTAGTGGCAGGTTGTTCTTGTCCATGCCCTGACCGATGAGATGCTTGTGCGGACGCCCTCTGGGTTTCGGTGCCCGTGAGGGCCCCTCCAAAGACTGCTCCACTTGCACCTGTGCAGGGGCAGACTCGGCCACCTGGAGAGGAGGCAGCATTGCGGGTACTGGTTGAGAGGGGGGCAACGGGTGAGATGTGGGAGCGCTTTGAGTGGCGTCCCCACTTCTGTGTCCCCTTTCACCGTCATCCCTCTCCTGGCCCAGGCCCACATTGCTCCTTCCACCCTGCTGGAGGACTTGTGTGAAGTCTTGGAAGACCAGTTGTAATGTATCTGTCAGCCTGTTTAAGGCAGCAGAATGTTGCTCACCCTGAATCCAAACGGCCGTTGTCAGGGCCTGAATGGACTCATTTTTGAGCCGTGCTTGAAGCTCAATGGAGGCTAGCCTTTCCTCCATCGCAGACATTCCCGCAACCATCCGCGACACTATCTCAGAGATGCCTTCACGTCCCTGTGACAGTATTCCACTCATGCAGGAGTTGGACTCCTCCATCCTCTGCGCGATTGTGGAGAGTGCGCGTGGCAACTGTTCCAGTACCTTGGCAATGTGCTGCTGGCCCACGATAACTCGCCTTTTCATGGCTGGCCCCCAGGGTTTAGCATCTGGATCCAGCTGAGCAGAGCCTGGAGAAGAGTGATCCCACCGACATGGATTCTCCACGGCTGCCCCTGTCACCAGGGTCTGCTCGTGCTCACATGTGCGTGGTGACTCACCATGTGCAAGCCCAACTAAGTGAGAACGGGGACCCATCGAGGTGTGTGTATCTGCACTGGCAGATGGCTGGCTCAGAGATGACGATGGACCCTCAGAGGCCGGCAGGTCCTCTGAGGAATCGCCCTCCGCAGTCACGGCGGTCGCAGATGGCCCTGCAAGAGAACAGAAAGCAATATTAAGCATGTGGACCGATGTTGAGGTGCTGCAGATGCCAAGTGATGCTAAGATCATTCGCTATCATGAGTGCTGAGTGTTAGATTTCTGTCACCAGTCGCTTGTGTGCTCCCAGTCTCGGCGTCCGCCACAGACAGGCACTCCAGCGTTCGGCTTAGTTCCAATGCCTGCTGCTCCGCGTCTGTTAAGACCACCTGGTGTGGCGGGCCCCCTCCGGTCCTTGCCCTCTCTCGGACATTCTGGCATCTCTTCTCCTAACAAGGCAAAACACAGAGAGGCGTGATTGAGTGATGGTTGCATAGTGACCCGCTGCATGCATTGGTGTGGGTGGGGTTGAACGTGAGGGAGATGCATGGGAGGGTGCGTGTGAGACATAGCCATGAGAGTGTATGACGATTGGGTTGTGTAGTAGTGTTCGAATAGGAACTGGGGCGGTGAGTAAGTGCAGGCAAGGTGAGGATGATGGTTGAGTGGATGTGAGGAGTGATGCAAGAGCGTTGTGGTGGCAGTGCAGAAGGAGTTGTGTGGTGGTGGAGGTGATGTGGAAGAGGACGTGATGTGGAAGACGGAGTGTGGGAGAATGCGTAAGTATACTCACTTTGGCTGACCTGGTTAGGTCATTAAAGCGTTTCCTGCACTGGACCCAGGTTCGGCACACATTGCTGCTGCTGGTGACCTCCTTGGCCACCTCCAGCCAGGCCTTCTTGGTGGCAGAGGGAGGCCACCTCCTCCCATCAGATAGAAAAAAAATTTCCCTCCTACTCCTCACCCTATCGAGCAGCACCTGGAGTGAGGAGTCAGAGAACCTTGGAGCAGCCTTCTCTCTGGCCTGCTCCATGCTCCAAAAATGGTTCTTTGCTGCAGGAGGAGCATTGGAGGACTGCCCCTTTAAATAGGGCACCTCCTGCTGACAGCCTGTGATGCGGGTACGCAGTGCGCCCGCTGCGCAGGTCTGGAATGGGAAACCTGGAAGCACGCGTAAATACCTTCAATTAGGCTGCGATCGCATGCGGAGTGCCCCAATTTCACTGGGCGCGTTAGCCACACGCCCAGTTGACCCCCCCGCTGCCAACCCGCCTCCCTCCTAATAGCGGGCCCATTGACTCCAATTCAGTAGAATTTTCCAGCTTTTCTTGTGACAGCTAAGGCTTATCTGCCTTAGAGAACAATTTAATAAGATGTCACTGTTCCACACTGTATATAATGCCCGTTTCAGGACCTCTTGCAAAGCCTTTATGGGGCCACACTCTCAGGTTAAAACACACAGATTGTAATTTACTGCTGTTCTGCTGCTAATTGTGTATTACACAGTTTAGCCACCAGAGGGTACTGCTGAGTACATTCTGAACCAAGTCAATTCTCCCAATAAGTATTAATGGTAGCAGAACACTTTTCAGAACATAAATGTAATCAGATAATTTTTATCAAAAAATCAGGTGAAGGAGATATGAGAGCATGAAAGGGAAATGTACATAGGAGAGGTATGTAATGCGTATGGGAAGGGAAAGGAGAGTGCAAGAAGAATAGAAGAGGGAAGAGATAGGGAAATGGATATATCAGAGGAAAGGAGGAGTGGAGAGAGGAAAGGGAATAGTGCTGTGGAGATGGGAGAGTGCAAGGGGGATAGTGGAGAGAAGAATTGGGGAAGGAGTTCAGAAAAGGGAGATAGAGAAGGGAAGAGGAAGATCAAAAAGCTGAGCAGAAAGGTGGAGAGGGGATGTGAGGGAGAGGAGAGGAAGGTATCCATCGCTGCCTGTCCCTAAGGTCCCTGAAATGAGCTCTTCTCACTGCTATGAAAAAATTCTGGTCTGTATGAATGATTCAGCAGAACTGATTAGACAGTCACCTTACGAACATACGAAAAGACGGACAGAAAAAGACCAGCTGATCCATTGAGTCTGTCCCATTCAGCCATATTGCAACTAAGCAACATGCCCCCAATATTCCCCATGCAGCAGCCATGTAATCTCCTGGGAGAGATAAAACAACAGATTTATAAAACCCTAGGTCAATTCAAGGGAAATTCCTCCCTAACCCCCAAAGGCAATCGAAACAAGTTCCAGGATATAATAAATGACCATGAGGTACATTACCCAACATCCCACCTACCTTTTGTATGCAGAAATATTAACCTCCTCCAGGAACTTGTCTAGCTCCCTTTTGAACATTTTTGGCGAATTTCTATCTACTGCACAAACCAGCAACCTATTCCAAAGGTCAATAATCCCCTGGAAAAAGAAAAACCTCCTGACACCTAACCTAGTTCTATGCTTACGCAGCTTGTATGCATACACCCTTGCTCTCTCTAACTTATCTAATTCAAATAATCTGCCCACATGTACACCATCTAGTTCCTTCATTTTAAATATTTTAATCAAGTCTCCCCAAAGTCTACATTTCACTAGAGTAAAAAGACCAGATCCCTGAGCCTATTTTTGATAACTAATGGTTTTTAGACTAGGTATTAATCCAGTAGTCCTCCTCCGAAGCTTTTCTAGGACCTCTATATCTCCCACTATTTGAGGGAACCAGAATTGCACATCCAGAAAGGATCAACAGAGATGCCCTATATGACCACCTTGATAGGGAAGGGGTTATTAAGGACATATCAAACCAACACGATTGAATTCTTTGAAAAGGTTACCAGGTTTTAGATGGGGTATAACCAAGGACTTGTACAGGGACATTATGGTGCCATTTGTAATGTATTGTCCTAGCTATACATCCTAATACCATGTTTGCTTTCACTACAGCCTCTTGGCACTGATTGTGGACCTTTAGAGACTTATGCACTAAAAAACCTAGATCTCTTTCCCTATCAACAGACTTTATTTCCAAACCCAGCATGGTATATACATGTTTGGCATTAGCCCTACCAACATGTGTTACACCAAATTTGTCAACAACAAATGTCATTTGGCAGATGTGGGCCTATTTTTTTTTATATTCGTTCATGGGATGTGGGCGTCGCTGGCGAGGCCGGCATTTATTGCCCATCCCTAATTGCCCTTGAAAAGGTGGCATCTAAATCAGATTGTAATCTTTTCTTCTCCTCAAGGGTTCTGACACCAGCACAGATCTTCGTGTTATCCACAAACTTTCAGTCAGTACCCCCAGTGCCTACATCCAGATCATTGATGTATATCACAAAGAGTAACTGCTCTAACACCGATCCCTGTGGAACTCGATTGGCAACCAGTCTCTATGCAGAGCCACTACCATTAATGACAATTCTCAGTCTGCAAGAACGTAACTAATTCACTATCCAATCCAGGATCTGCCCGCCTATTGTGAGGCAGCTCAGCAAAAGCTTTCTGAAAGTCCAAATATACAATGTCAATTGGAATACCTTCTTCCATCAACCTGGTAACCTCTTCAAAATATTCAACCATGTTGGTTAGACATGAACTTCTTTTCCAGAAGCCATGTTGCATGTCCCGAATAACTCCTTCCCTGTCAAGGTGGTCATATAGGGCATTTCTAATTATCCAATCTAGCCACTTTTCTACAACTGATGTCAAGCTAACACTGTCACCAACTTTCAATTCTGATTAAGATCAAGCCTTTCAAGTTGGTGTGTGGTTAATGTCCAGTTAGTCTCTGGTCAACATGCGGCCATTGTAAAGTTAGGGACAGAAGCTAAATATGTTTAAAACCGTGTAAACTCAACAGTTAGTGAAGACACGTTGATGCGAACAGAGAGTCCACATATTAACCTTTTACTATTAATCTCTAGCAATTGCCCTCATACCTCAATGGAAGGTCAAAGGTCATTTCTTCCTCTTGTTTAAAAACTACAGGAGTCTCTTTATTCATCTGTTGATACCCATGTTTACTTCACATTTTAATGTGGCTTCCCCCAATGACTTAGTAGATAAATTCACAGCCAGATATGATAGCGAACCACACAGCCCTGGAAGGAATTCATTGAAGCTCTGGCCTGTGCTGAGTTAGCTGATTGCAGCCAGGGCAACAGAAGGAATGCTACAAATTGGCCTGGGTTTGGGACACTAATATTAACCATGGTTCCAGGTCCTTATTGCTATCCAGTGATACTGGTCGACAATTTTAAATAAAAACTGGGCTTTCAGTGTCCAAGTTATATTTTAGAAATTTCTTTATAGTCCAGTCAAAAGCTGGACAGGTGCCAGTCCTATGAAACAGTCGAGCACGGTGTTCTTAAATCTGGTGTTATGTTTCAGGCTCTCTCCCAACACATTTGTTTTATGCACACAGCAAAAAGACAGTTTCCATAAAAAGATTAAGTTTCCTACGAACTGAAACCAACGTCCTTATACATGCCGTGAATGAATTAATGTGCCATGAGATTCATAATTAACCCCAAGTTATATATAGGTACAAAAGTTCACATGGAATGTTCACACATCTTTCTGTTGGTAAATAGCACAATCAAACCAAAGTGTTCAGGCTAAAACTAATAGATATATTTACACAGAAGCACAAAGGCACAGCAGGTTACTGAAAGTACAATATTTAAAACAATAAAGATAGAATTAGTCAATAAGAGATTAAAATACCCCTTTCAAAATATATTTCTTCTACAATTTAGTTAGCAAGAAGTCTACTTGCCAAACAAGAACTCTAATTGCCAAAAAAAACAGCCATGGACAACTAAAGAGGTAAGGGACAGTATAAGACATAAGGAAAGGGCATACAAAAAGGCAAAAAATGGCACAGATCCTGGCGAATGGGAAAGATACAAAGATCAACAAAGGGACACAAAACAGATAGTAAGAGCTACAAAAAGACAGTATGAAAAGAAACTTGCAAGGGATATCAAAACCAATACGAAGAACTTTTATAGTTATATTAGGAAAAAGAGGGTGGTCAGGAGCGGTATCGGGCCCTTCAAAACTGAAAGTGGAGATATTGTCATTGACAATGGGGAAATGATGGACATGTTAAATAATTACTTTGTGTCAGTATTTACAATAGAAAAAGAGGATAGCATGCCAGAAATCCCCAAAAAACTAATATTGAATCGGGGACAGGAACTCAATAAAATTAACATAAGTAAAACAACAGTAATGAAGAAAATAATGGCACTAAAGAGTGACCAATCCCCAGGACCAGATGGTTTCCATCCCAGGGTTTTAAAGGAAGTTGGTGAGCACATTGCAGATGCCCTAACTATAATCTTTCAAAGTTCTCTAGACTCGGGAACTGTCCCTCTAGATTGGAAAATTGCACATGTCACTCCACTTTTTAAGAAAGGAGAGAGAGGGAAACCAGGGAATTATAGACCAGTTAGCCTAACATCTGTTGTGGGGAAAATGCTGGAGTCTATAACTAAGGATAGGGTGACTGAACACCTCGAGAATTTTCAGTTAATCAGAGAGAGCCAGCATGGATTTGTGAAAGGTAGGTCGTGCCTGACAAACCTGATTGAATTTTTTGGAGAGGTGACGAAAGTAGTGGACAGGGGATTGTCAATGGATGTTATTTATATGGACTTCCAGAAGGCATTTGATAAAGTCCCACATAAGAGACTGTTAGCTAAGATAGAAGCCCATGGAATCGTAGCCCATGGAGAGTAGGGATAATGGGTAGGTACTCACATTGGCAGGATGTAACTAGTGGAATCCTGCAGGGATCTGTCTTGAGGCCTCAATTATTCACAATATTTATTAAAGACTTAGATGAAGGCATAGAAAGTCTCATATCTAAGTTTGCTGATGACACAAAGATTGGTGGCATTGTAAGCAGTGTAAATAAAAACATAAAATTATAAAGGGATATTGATAGATTAGGTGAATGGGCAAAACTGTGGCAAATGGAATTCAATGTAGGCAAATGTGAGGTCATCCATTTTGGATCAAAAAAGGATAGAACAGGGTACTTTCTAAATGGTAAAAAGTTAAAAACAGTGGATGGCCAAAGGGCCTTAAGGGTTCAGGTACATCGATCATTGAAGTGTCATGAACAGGTGCAGAAAATAATCAATAAGGCAAATGGAAGGCTGGCCTTTATATCTAGAGGACTAGAGTACAAGGGGGCAGAAGTTATGCTGCAGCTATACAAAACCCTAGTTAGACCGCACCTGGAGTACTGTGAGCAGTTCTGGGCACCGCACCTTCGGAAGGACATATTGGCCTTGGAGGGAGTGCAGCGTAGGTTTATTAGAATGATACCTGGACTTCAAGGGTTAAGTTACAAGGCAAGATTACACAAATTAGGGTTGTATTCTCTGGAGTTTAGAAGGTTAAGGGATGATCTGATCGAAGTTTATAAGATATCAAGGGGAACAGATAAGGTGGATGGAGAGAAACTATTTCCGCTGGTTGGGGATTCTAGGAGTAGGGGGCACAGTCTAAAAATTAGAGCCAGACCTTTCAGGAGTGAGATTAGAAAACATTTCTACACACAAAGGGTTGTAGAAGTTTGGAACTCTCTTCCGTAAACGGCTATTGATACTAGCTCAATTGCTAAATTTAAATCTGAGATAGATAGCTTTTTGGCAACCAAAGGTATTAAGGGATATGGGCCAAAGGCAGGTATATGGAGTTAGATCACAGATCAGCCATGATTTAATCAAATGCGGAGCAGGCTCGAGGGGCTGAATGGCCTACTCCTGTTCCTATGTTCTAGATGAAGCAATCTTTTGTAGACCTTCATAATGAAACGTTATGCCTGAATGGACGAGTTAACGGCACAAATAACAACGTATGGGTATGATCTTGTGGCCATTACAGAAACATGGCTGCAGGGTGACAACGACTGGGAATTAAATATGCCAGGGTATTTAACAATCAGGAAGGACAGGCAGGAAGGAAGGGGAGGTGGGGTGGCTATGTTAATAAAGGAAGGAATCACTGTAATACAGAGAAAATATATTGGGACAAAGGATCAGGATAATGAAACAGTTTGGGTAGAGATAAGGAATAATAAGGGGCAAAAAACACTCGTGGGCGTAGTATATAGGCCTCCTAATAGTTGCAACTCTGCTGGAAGAAGTATTAATCAGGAAATAGTCGGGGCATGTAATAAGGGAACAGCTATAATTATGGGGGATTTTAACTATCATATTAACTGGACAAATCAAATTGGTCAGGGTAGCCTTGAGGAAGAGTTTATTGAGTGTATTAGGGATGGATTTCTTGAGCAGTATGTAACTGAACCTACAAGGGGGCAAGCAACCTTGGACCTGGTCCTGTGTAATGAGCCAGGATTAATTAATAATGTCCTAGTTAAGGATCCCCTTGGAATGAGTGACCATAACATGGTTACATTCCATATCCAATTAGAGGATGAGAAGGTTGGTTCTCAAACAAGTGTACTGAGCTTGAATAAAGGAGACTATGATGGTATGAGAGCGGAATTGATTAAAGTGGACTGGGAAAATAGTTTAAAGGGTAAGACGGTACATGAACAGTGGTGTTCATTTAAGGAGTTATTTTACAACTTTCAAAAAATATATATTCCACTGAGGAAAAAAGGGTGTAAAAGAAATGACAGCCATCCGTGGCTAAGTAAAGAAATTAAGGATAGTATCCGACTAAAAACAAGGACATATAAGGTCGCCAAACTTAGTGGGAGGATAGAAGATTGGGAAGTCTTCAAAAGACAGCAAAAAGTAACGAAAGGATTGATTAAGAAAGGGAAGATAGATTATGAAAATAAATTAGCAAAAAATATAAAAATAGATAGCAAGAGTTTCTACAGTTATATAAAAAGAAAAAGGGTGGCGAAGGCAAACGTAGGTCCTTTCGAGGATGAGACCGGGAAATTAATGGTGGGAAACATGGAGATGGCAAAAATGCTGAACAAATATTTTGTTTCAGTCTTTACAGTAGAGGACACTAAGAATATCCCAACACTGGACAAACAGGGGGCTCTACGGGGGGAGGAGCTAAATACGATTAAAATCACTAAGGAATTGGTACTCAGTAAATTAATGGGACTCAAGGCAGATAAATCCCCTGGACCTGATGGCTTACATCCTAGGGTCTTGAGGGAAGTGGCAGTAGGGATTGTGGATGCTTTGGTAATAATTTTCCAAAATTCTCTGGACTCGGCAAAGGTCCCGGCAGATTGGAAAACTGCTAATGTAACACCCTTATTTAAAAAGGGTAGTAGGCAGAAGGCTGGAAATTATAGACCAGTTAGCCTAACATCTGTGGTGGGTAAAATTTTGGTGTCTATTATTAAGGAGACAGTAGCGGAACATTTGGATAAACATAATTTAATAGGACAAAGTCAGCATGGCTTTACGAAGGGGAAGTCATGTCTGACAAATTTGCTTGAGTTCTTTGAGGATATAACGTACAGGGTGGATAAAGGGGAACCAGTGGACGTAGTGTATTTGGACTTCCAGAAGGCATTCGACAAGGTGCCACGTAAAAGATTATTGCTCAAGATAAAGAATCACTGGATTGGGGGTAATATTCTGGCATGGGTGGAGGATTGGTTATCTAACAGGAAGCAGAGAGTTGGGATAAATGGTACATTCTCGGACTGGCAACCTGTAGCCAGTGGTGTTCCGCAGGGGTCGGTGCTGGGTCCCCAACTCTTTACAATCTATATTAACGATTTGGAGGAGGGGACCGAGTGTAACATATCAAAGTTTGCAGATGATACAAAGATGGGAGGGAAAGTAGAGAGTGAGGAGGACATAAAAAACCTACAAGGGGATATAGACAGGCTGGGTGAGTGGGCGGAGATTTGGCAGATGCAATACAATATTGGAAAATGTGAGGTTATGCACTTTGGCAGGAAAAATCGGAGAGCAAGTTATTATCTTAATGGCGAGAAACTGGAAAGTACTGCAGTACAAAGGTATCTGGGGGTCCCAGTGCAAGAAAATCAAAAAGTTAGTTTGCAGGTGCAGCAGGTGATCAAGAAGGCCAACGGAATGTTGGCTTTTATTGCTAGGGGGATAGAATATAAAAACAGGGAGGTATTGCTGCAGTTATATAAGGTATTGGTGAGACCGCACCTGGAATACTGCATACAGTTTTGGTCTCCATACTTAAGAAAAGACATACTTGCTCTTGAGGCAGTACAAAGAAGGTTCACTCGGTTAATCCCGGGGATGAGGGGGTGGACATATGAGGAGAGGTTGAGTAGATTGGGACTCTACTCATTGGAGTTCAGAAGAATGAGAGGCGATCTTATTGAAACATATAAGATTGTGAAGGGGCTTGATCGGGTGGATGCGGTAAGGATGTTCCCAAGGATGGGTGAAACTAGAACTAGGGGGCATAATCTTAGAATAAGGGGCTGCTCTTTCAAAACTGAGATGAGGAGAAACTTCTTCACTCAGAGGGTAGTAGGTCTGTGGAATTTGCTGCCCCAGGAAGCTGTGGAAGCTACATCATTAAATAAATTTAAAACAGAAATAGACAGTTTCCTAGAAGTAAAGGGAATTAGGGGTTACGGGGAGCGGGCAGGAAATTGGACATGAATTTAGATTTGAAGTTAGGATCAGATCAGCCATGATCTTATTGAATGGCGGAGCAGGCTCGAGGGGCCGATTGGCCTACTCCTGCTCCTATTTCTTATGTTCTTATAATAGTGTGAATTAACAATCCATAGAGTTCAGACCTCCGTACAGAACTAAAGCTGAGTAACCAGAGCTGTAATCTTATGTCATGAGAATGCTTTCAAATTACAGCCAAGCCACTGAAGTAAGATGGGGCGTGTATGTCTAGCTGTTACTGTCTTCCTGTAAGCATTTTGTTTTAATGGTTCAGCAATCAGACTAATAGAATTAGCTTATTCCACAGGCTGTTAATCCACATATGTTAGCTTCTTAAACAGGTAATTTTGAGCATTAAACAAATTTTGACTTAATTGATTGTGAACAGAGGTGTTGTCACAAACAAAGAAAATCCATCCAGGACAGACATCTCCCATTGCCTTCGTCTGATTCTGCAGCCAGTTACTTATATTGGTCACCAATGTCACAAAAAGCAATGGCCTTTACGCAAAGATACAACTGGCTAAAGCCAATTCTTAACTCACATTTACCCTGTCTATTTAAAGTCATATATACAATATAATACAGAAATCCGCCATTTTTTCACTTCAAGCCTGTTCACTTGAGGAGCTTAAGGAAGGATGTTGATTAATGTGGTCAGGCCATTAATGTAATAACACAACACTGATAAGTTGGAGATGTGTATCAGACCACCCAGTTCACAGTGCTTTTGGGGTGAATGCAAAATAAAATAAAGAAAACACTTCACTAACTGATGAATAAGATTGCTTAGATTCTTCAAACTCACCCGAACTGTAAAGAGAATGTGACAGTGCAAACAGCTGTCCCCATCCCATCAAGTTCATCTGTGTCAACATTACTTCTGTTGTTTAAACAGGAAGGAACCCAATGTGTGCTGCCCCTCAGAGTCTCAGAGTAAATACATTCTCTTTACACAGGAAGGGGGCAAATGCTAATCTGTTCCGTTGTGTGCGGCAACAGTTTGTGTTTGTGAGAGAAGTTATAACCTGAACCTAGGCCTCGTACATTCATTTTGCCTTTACAGAGAGTACAGGCCCTACTGTCTTTATAGGGCATATAAGTTTAGGTCCAAGAACTGATGCTTTCCTGGTACCTTCTTCCATCAATCTGGTAACTTCTTCAAAGTATTCAACCATTTTGGTAAGACATGACCTTCTTTTCCAGAAGCTATGTTGCATATCCCTAATTATCTAATTACTGTGTCAGTTGTGGCTCAGTTGGTAGCACTCTCACATCCGAGGTTGTGGGTTCAAGTCCCACTCCACAGACCTGAGCACAAAATCTAGACTGACACTCCAGTGCAGTACCGAGGGAGTGCTGCACTGTCAGAGGTGCTGCCTTTTGAATGAGACTTTAAACCAAGGACCTGTCTTCTCTGTCAGGTGGATGTAAAAGTGGCACTATTTCAAAGAAGAGCAAGGGAGTTCTCCCTGGTGTCCTGGCCAAATTTATCCCTCAACCAACATCATTAAAACAGATTATCTGGTCATTATCTCATTGCTGTTTGTGGGATCTTGCTGTGCGCAAATTGGCTGCCGCGTCTCCTACATTACAACAGTGACTACACTTCAAAAGTACTTAATTGGCTTTGGGGCGTCCTGAGGTCGTGAAAGGCACTATATAAATGAAAGTCTTTCTTTTTCTTTCTTTCTTCCCTATCAAGGTGGTCATTTAGGGCATTTCTAATTATCCCTTCTCGCAACTTTCCTACAACTGATGTCAAGCTAACGCTGTCACCATCTTTCAATTCTGATTAAGATCAAACCTTTCAGTTGGCATGTGATTAATGTCCAGTTAGTGTCTAGTCAACATGCGGTCATTGCAAAGTTAGGGACAGGAGCCAAACATATATAAAACCACATAAACTCAACAGTTAGTGAAGACAAGTTGTCGAGAACAGTGTCCACATAGTAACCTTTTACTAGTAAACTCTAGCAATTTCCCTCATACCTCAATGGAAGGTCAAAGGTCATCTTACCCATGAGAAGCAGGATTAAGACCGCCACAAATTATTTTTTCTCTTTGATGTTCTTCCCTGTTCTCTCTTCCTTTTGAGAAGACACTGACTCTTGCTAGGATACAGTTCCATTGGGAGTAGCAGCCAAGGCAGTCATACTTTATGTGTGAGCTGGTCAATATTATTCAATCACGAAGGGCTTTGCAGTACTCTCCTCATCCGATCTCCACACACACGCTTTCTAGCAGAAGATCATGTAATAGCAACCAGAACTGAGAATCCTAGCTGAATTTAGCCTTTCTAGTCTGGGAACACTGACGTCTATTGTAGTACTCCTGCTGCAGCCCCAGCTGAACTCAACTAACTTGGCACAAACCAGGAACCAAACCTGGAATCTTCTTGTCCCATATCATTTAGTTCTACACCTTTCAGTGCATTTATCCACCAAGCTATTGGGGGAACTTTTGAATGAATTTTAACAAGCTGGCCAAATGAGGAAACCTGTAAAGCTGTATTAGAACCAAAATATTAACCAATATTTTTGTTATAGTTGCAACAGTTTGATATTTAGTGATGTAAAATAAATTTACAGTTAGATCTCCATCATATGGTAACTACTGTTTCTTTTATAGAGGCACAGCAATAGCAGGCGTCGTATTTGGGATTGTCTTTCTCATGGGAGTAGTTGCTGGAATAGCCATTTGTATCTGCATGTGTATCAAAAACGGTGGGAGCACACGTGTGGGTGTGATACAGGCATCTCATATCAATACCATCAGTCGATTCACTGGTAAGAAACAAAACATCAGCAGAGCTTGACTTGAACAGTCATCTATTGGGCCTGAGCTCTCATTTCATCTATCCATCTCTATCTGAATCACTGTCTTTCTATCTCTCCATTTATCTATCTCTCCATATTGTACCAATACTCCCTTTATTTTTAACCTCTTTTAATCTATCCTTTTCTTTTTGGAACATAGGAATCACTAGACGAAAAAAGACCAAGCTACATCCAGTTGTAGCCGGGTACGGTAGCATAGTGGTTATATTACTGGACTAATAATCCGGAGTCATGAGTTCAAATCCTGCCATAGCAGCTGGGGAATTTAAATTCAATTAATTAAATAAAATCTGGTATAAAAAAAGAACTAGTATCAGTAATGGTGGCCATGAAACTACCGGATTGTTGTAAAAGCCCATCTGGTTCACTAATGCCCTTTAGGGAAGGAAACCTGCCATCCTTACCCGGTCTGGCCTATATGTGACTCCAGACCCACAGCAATGATTGATTCTTAATCGCCCTCTGAAATGGCATAGCAAGCCATTCAGTTGTACAATCTTGCTACAAAAAGTCACAATAAGAATAAAACCGGGCGGACCACCTGGCATGGGACCACTAGGCACTTGACACGACAGAGGCAAACCAAGCCCAGTTGACCCTGCAAAGTCCTCCTCACTAACATCTGGGGACTTGTGCCAAAAGTGGGAGAGCTGTCCCACAGACTAGTCAAGCAACAGCCTGACATAGCCATACTCACAGAATCATACTTTTCAGCCAACGTCCCAGACTCTTCCATCACCATCCCTGGGTATGTCCTTTTCCACCGGCAGGACAAATCCAATCTGGCTAATTACCATCCCATCAGTCCACTCTCAATCATCAGCAAAGTGATGGAAGGTGTCGTCAACAGTACTATCAAGCGGCACTTACTCACCAATAACCTGTTCACCGATGTTCAGTTTGGGTTCTGCCAGGACCACTCGGCTCCAGACCTCATTACAGCCAGGCAATGACCATCTCCAACAAGAGAGAGTCTAACCACCTCCCCTTGACATTCAACAGCATCACCATCGCTGAATCCATCGTGGGGGTCACCGTTGACCAGAAACTTAACTGGACCAGCCACATAAATACTATGGCTACAAGAGCAGGTCAGAGGCTGGTGATTCTGCAGCGAGTGACTCACCTCCTGACTCCCCAAAGCCTTTCCACCATCTACAAGGCACAATTCAGGAGTGTGATGGAATACTCTCCACTTGCCTGGATGAATGCAGCTATAAGGATGTTCCCAAAGATGGGTGAAACTAGAACTAGGGGGCATAATCTTAGAATAAGGGGCTGCTCTTTCAAAACTGAGATGAGGAGAAACTTCTTCACTCAGAGGGTGGTAGGTCTGTGGAATTTGCTGCCCCAGGAAGCTGTGGAAGCTACATCATTAGATAAATTTAAAACAGAAATAGACAGTTTCCTAGAAGTAAAGGGAATTAGGGGTTATGGGGAGCGGGCAGGAAATTGGACATGAAGCTGAGTTCGGATCGGTCAATGCCCTGTGGGTGGCGGAGAGGGCCCAGGGGCTGTGTGGCCGGGTCCTGCTCCGACTTCTTGTGTTCTTTAGATTTGTGGTTGGGATCAGATCAGCCATGATCTTATTGAATGGCGGAGCAGGCTCGAGGGGCCGATTGGCCTACTCCTGCTCCAATTTCTTATGTTCTTATGTAACAACACTCGAGAATCTCAACACCATCCAGGACAAAGCAGCATGCTTGATTGGCACCCCATCCACCACCCTTACCATTCACTCCCTTCACCACCGTGGCTGTAGTGTGTACCATCTAGGGGCTGCACTGCAGCAACTCGCCAAGGTTTCTTCGACAGCACCTCCCAAACCCACATCCTCTACCAGCTAGAAAGATAAGGGCAGCAGGCACATGAGAACACCACCTGCACGTTCTCCTTCAAGTCACACACCATGCCAACTTGCAAATATATCACCGTTCCTTCATCGTCGCTGGGTCAAAATCCTGGAACTCCCTACCTAACAGCACTGTGGGAGAACCTTCACCACACGGACTGCAGCGGTTCAAGAAGGCGGCTCATCAGCACCTTCTGAAGGGCAATTAGGGATGGGCAATAAATGCTGGCCTTGCCAGTGACGCCCACATCCCATGAATGAATATCAAAAAAAGTTTGCCTTCTATCACTCTGATGGTCAAATGATACAACAGTAATGGAATTGATGACTAATCATGGCAATCAAGCTCTATCAATTAGTCTACACAGACCCAGACATAAGGCGAGGAAAACCCCAATGGTGGAAAGCTTTAGGAACCATAGGTCCAAAGTCGTCTGTTCCTCCCAATCATGCTAGACTTACCATATGTCATGTCTCAAATTAGTCATATAATGTATCCCAAAATATTATTTTCTGAAAGAAATGTATCTAATTTGCCTCTCAATGTCTAGATCTCCATTTATCTGCCCATCTTTCTCTCTCATACGTTATCTCTACCTTTGTCTATCCTTCTACCTTGCCCTCGATTTCACTATCTCTTCATTTATTCATGTTCAGAGCTCCCAACCTGACAGAAATGTTTTGAGTGACATGTGTGATCAGTAAGAGTGACACAGATTGTAAACCTATTTAAATATGTGACGCTGAGTTTATCATTATGAGTGGCATATATCAAAATAGAATAATTTTTTCAACTAAAATGAGTTGACTGACACTCCTGATGATTCTTGGGGAGGGTTGCTTGCTTTCATCTTTCTATCTATCTCTCTTTATCCCTCAATCTCTATTTCTGCATTGATCAATGTATATTTCTCTCTATCCATTTATCTATCTCTTCATATTGCATTCTCCAGCTCCAATCATTTCAGAATATATCTATTTTTCCACTTATGTGTATCCACCCCTGGATATCCATCTCTCGTATCTGTCCATGCATCTGTCTTCCAAATATTGTTCTGTCTCTGTCTCCTTCATCTATAGTTTTCAATCTCTTCGCATTAATCTACTTTGGTATCACTCCATCTCCTCTGTCAACATATTTTCCTATCACAGTGATTCTGCCTTTTCATATCTCAAGCCCTCCATAGAGGATAAATCAATTAATTTAATTATTTCTAACAAAACTGATGAGTGACTTGTCTGATGAGTTTTTTTACTCATTCTGAAACAAATATATTTCCAGGAAAATAATTTTAAAAAGCACCAAGAACTCCTCAATTCTTTCAATACCTGAGTACAATATCTCTCTACTGAACATTTTTGTGGCAGTTTTAAACTAACCCTATAAGAAATAGATTTTGATCAGCATTTTGTCATTATTATACATAATATATATTTATTTTATTTATACTAGCTAATCTCTCATGGTTTTACTCACAGGTAGTTGGGGTTCTAGAGCGTGCTGTAACATTTAAATGCTAAGATGGAGCTGTGTTTAACCCATCCTGCCCCTTTAAGATCCCTGCTCACATATCATCTGTAGGAAAAGTAATAGAAATAGGCACATTCTGAGGTCAATTACTGACTGAGGGACATTTTGGTAGATTGGTAGCCATTAGTACATCCTTGGCCAGCACTTAGAGAGAAGCCAGATTGGTAAGTTGAGAAAAAACAGCAGAAAATAGCTGGCTTTCTTTTAATTTTTATATACATTTGATACTTTGAAGTGTGACTTTTGATCTGACAGATGCACACTAGACATGAGACTTTTTCTCAGGGTTTTAAAGTTAGCTTTTATTTGTTCTTTTTTAAATAGGTTTTCCTATTAGGAACATAGGAACATAGGAACAGGAGTAGGCCATTCAGCCCCTCGTGCCTGCTCTGCCATTTGATAAGATCATGGCTAATCTGTGATCTAACTCCATATACCTGCCTTTGGCCCATATCCCTTAATACCTTTGGTTGCCAAAAAGTTATCTATCTCAGATTTAAATTTAGCAATTGAGCTAGTATCAATTGCCATTTGCGGAGGAGAGTTCCAAACTTCTACAACCCTTTGTGTGTAGAAATGTTTTCTAATCTCGCTCCTGAAAGGTCTGGCTCTAATTTTTCGACTGTGCCCCCTACTCCTAAAATCCCCAACCAGCGGAAATAGTTTCTCTCTATCCACCCTATCTGTTCCCCTTGATATCTTATAAACTTCGATCAGATCACCCCTTAACCTTCAAAACTCTGGAGAATACAACCCTAATTTGTGTAATCTCTCCTCGTAACTTAACCCTTGAAGTCCGGGCATCATTCTAGTAAACCTACGCTGCACTCCCTCCAAGGTCTATATGTCCTTCCGAAGGTGCGGTGCCCAGAACTGCTCACAGTACTCCAGGTGCGGTCTAACCAGGGTTTTGTATTCGTCCCTAAAAGATCAGATGACTTGCTCTTAGACTTGTACCACTAATTTTATGTAACCAGCCCCTTCCAGGATTGACTCTTCATCTAATTGCCCCCTCCCATGTCTCCCTTCTAGGGAGCATTTGGCAAGAAAATTAATGACTTCCAACAAAAACCCAGCTAAAATAATTGAACCATACAATGCCCCCCCACCTCCTATCATTCTGTGCTATTGCACATTGGTGTTCTGATGCACCTTACTACCCCAAATCACCTTTCTTATGCACAAATCTTTGAAGGTGGAAGGAGAGATTGAGAAAGCAGTTAAAAAAGCATATGAGATCCTGGGCTATATAAATAGAGGCATAGAGTACAAAAGCAAGGAAGTTATATTGAACCTTTATAAAACACTGGTTCGGCCACAATTGGAGTATTGTGTCCAATTCTGGGTACTGCACGTTAGGAAGGATATGACGGCCTTAGAGAGGGTGCAGAAAACATTTACCAGAATGGTTCCAGGGATAAATACCCTGGATAGACTGGAGAAGCTGGGGTTGTTCTCCTTCGAGCAGAGAAGATTAAGAGGAGAATTGATAGAAGTGTTCAACATCATAAAGGGTTTAGATAAAGTAAATAAAGAGAAACTGTTCCCATTGGCGGAGGGTCGAGAACCAAAGGACACAGATTTAAGGTGATTGGCAAAAGAACTAAAGGCGACATGAGGAAAAGCTTTTTTATATAGCGTGTAGTTAAGATCTGGAATGCACTGCCTGAAAGAGTAGCGGATGCAGATTTAATCGTGGCTTTCAAAAAGAATTGGATAAATACCTGAAGGGAAAAAATTTGTAGGGATGTGGGAAAAGAGCAGGGGAATGGGACTAACTGGATTGCTCTTACAAAGAGCCGGCACAGGCTCAAAGGGCCGAATGGCCTCCTGTGCTTTAACCATTGTATGATTCCATGATGCATTATCGTATGGCTAAGGCACTGCCCTATAGTTTTTGTGGCAGAAACACAGGTGTTATTATGAGCACAAGAATAAGCACAGCTTTCCATGGACATCTAAGTTACATAGTTCTAGGAAACCTTCATTCCTTCTTAACATCTGGATAACTGTGAAACTGTCAGCAACAAAACATTCTCTCACATCAGGAAAGCAAGAAAATTCTTGTCCTAGTTACTCAATTATAGTGTGATATAATTCTACTGGTTATCACTGGGAAAGTGAGAGAAAATGTATGTGTGTGGGTGTGTGCTGTCTAATGATTTATTAAGTCAAAATGATTTTTTTTTTGCCGTAGACAATGTTTGAGAGTAGACTGACTTTATTTTTTAATATTCCTATCGCCTCTTTGTGAATTCCGAGGTCTGCCTCCGCGGTTCATTTGTTTTATTTCTCATTTTTTCTTTTCAGTCCCTCCTCCTCCTCCTCCGGCTTACAGCTACGACTATGAGATGGATTATCCTGCGGATCTCCCCCCACCTTACACTCCCACGCCTCAAGCTTCGCTGCAGTGTACTCCACCCCCACCTTACCCGGGCAGCTCAAGAAAATAAATTCTCACTCGACGTTATTAAACGCAAAGGATTGGATGCTGATTGTAACTACATGCTCTAATAATAAATGAGAGCGGGCTGTGCCCCAGGCTGCAATAAGAAAACCACCATCGTCCCTCTGATTTATTCTATCTCTGTGCCTGGACAGTAATTACACCCTCAGCTCTTTAGGCAATTTTCTTTCCTGCGATGCTATCGACTGGAAAGAATGGAATCATTTTTTTTTGCGAGATAAGTTATTAGATTTAATGCTGTAGTCACATGCCGCAGTAAATTATGGATCTACTGATTTCTCCATCAACATTCAGACTTTTAACTGGCAGATCCCAGTGACCATAAAGGAGAGTAACTACAAAGGATCAGTATGTGAAACAAGATGAAGTGGCTCATTTCCACAAATGTAAAGATGAACAGGAAATTGGACTAAAATAAAACAGACTGATATTTATAAAAGGTATTGAGTAAATGGGTTTACTTTTTTACATGTTTATTGGCCTTATTGACAAATCTGTAAGATAAAAATATGACTATTATCCCAGAACAACAACAGAGCCGGTGTACAAAAAGATATGAATATGATCCCAGGATAACAATAGGGCCTGTTGTGTACATAGAAACAGGAATATCATCAACTGATAGTAATAGGGCCTATTTACAAGAAATACAAGTATTATCCCAGGACAGTAACCAAGCCTGTGCATATAAAAATATAAATATTATCCCATGATACTTTGGGGTCTACACACAGACAAACATGTGGCTGGAAATTGCTTTCAAAATAATGGTGAGCCCAGCAGCGCTCACCATTATTAGTGGCAAAATCAAAAAGCAAGTTCCGGCGACCGCTCATACGCAGTCAAACGTGGAAATCTGGAACTTGCTCTTCCTGGTTCACCGGCGATCTGACAGTTTTTCCTTAAAGGGACATCGCCGGCTACAATCAATAGAATCAATGGACCAGCGCCAACTTGCTTTCTTGCCCAGCTGGAAACTAACTAATATAGCCACAAATCATGGGCAATAAATGCTGGCCTTGCCAGCGACGCCCACATTCCATGAAAAAAAAGGTTTTTAAGTCTAAACTAATTTTTAACAGCATAGTAAGTCTTAATGACCGTCAAACAACCCCACCGACACTAAATATTAATTAAAATGTGGGGTCTCATTTCTCCTAATTTTAAAAGTTTTTGGACATTTAAAAAAAAAATTTAATTAAAGAATGTAAAAAAAATGTTTGTTTACTTTTTCCCTCTGACTTTTACCTGAGTATTTTAATCTTATCCTCTCTTTATTTCACTTTTTCTATGTTATTTTATAATACCTTATCGGGCACATTCGGGTTTTAGTCTGCGCTGTTTGAGAGTGAACTGCACTTCCTGATTCTCACAGCGTGGCTTGCTTCAAGCTGATTGGCTGAGAGGCCTTAATGATCCTTTCACCACTCACACAGCCCGGGAAAGAACGCTGATGTCATTTGAACTCGCAGTTCAAGGAAATTGCCACCAAAATGAATGTGGTAACTTAGTGGGTGAATTTAAATCTAATGAGTGGCAAACACTGCTGCTGGTTCACCGCTTGGGGTAATTTACAGGCTATGATTAATCCAGAATAATAATGGGCCTTGCGTACAAAGGAGTGAATATTATCCCAGGAAAGTAATGGGGCCTTTCTACAGAGAAACATGAATATTAAGGGTTGTCAATTAATTGCCATTAACTTCTGCTATTAACACGTTAATGTTTTTGGTGATTAATTTTCAATGCATATTAATTGTGGAAGTTATGCAGAGAGCACCTAGAAATAATATAGGGTTTCAAAAATAATGCCAAGGAACTAAGATGTTCATTCTTTTCTAACTGCCCAGCCTTTGCTCTTTGGAACAGTATTACACCACATGAATGATTCCTACCTAATCTTCATCTTGTCTTTTCAAAATCAAAAATTAATCAGTGAATTTACCTGACACTTAATGCTCTGGTGCCTGCTTTGTCACTACAGTCTCCCAGCTATCTGAACCTTAGTGGTAAGTATAGGAACAGGTGGCGAGGAAAAAAATAAAGTCAACCTGGAGGCTGTCAGTTAGGGAGTAATAATAGCACATGACAAGTGATGTCGGATGGCTGAGGAGGTGGCATTCCAGGTCAGGTGGTCAGAAAGACGCTAGGTTGGGTAGGGCAGATAGCCATCTCTAAAAAAGGGAAGAGAGCTGAAAAGAAAATTTTAAAAACCAAGAACTTGCATTTATATAATGCCTTTTCACAGCCTAAGGATGTCCCAAAGCACTTTACAGCTAATTAAGTACTTTTGAAGCTCAGCCAATTTGAGCAATGAGCAATTAAACAAATGACCAGATTATCTGTTTTAGGTGTTGGTTGAGGAATAAGTGTTGACCAGGACACCTCTCTTGCTCTTCTTCGAATACTGCCATGGGATTTTTTACGTCCACCTGAGAGGGCAAATGGCACCTCGGTTTAACGTCTCATCCGAATGAGGGCACCTCCGACAGTGCAGCACTCCCTCAGCACTGCACTGAAGTGGCAGCCTAGATTATGTGCTCAAGTGTCTGGAATGGGGCTTGAACTCACAATCTTCTGACTAAGAGGCGAGAGGCTGACACCTGTAAATAAAAAATAAAAGTAGAAAATTTTTTAAAAGACCACCTTAAGTGGCTTTGTGTGATTTGATTAGTCTGTGGCATCATGTAGTTAACGTGGACCAATATTCAAACGAAAAGCAATGAAAAGAAAAAAAAAGGTAAATGTTAAGCATTATGGAGCAAAGCATTAAAAGTGAAGGACATGTGAATGGGAATATTATTTATTTAAAACTTCTGATGGTTCATTGGATAGAAGGGCGGTTATTTGTATGTACGGTACAGTGTTAAAGAAGTACATCTAGTCTGCTGTACCACCTGCGTATTAAAGTTGCCGTCACTTCGCAAAATAAAATTTCGAGCAGTTTTTCTGCTACAAACAATACCGCCCATCAGTTTTGACGGAATACTCTTTTAGAAATTCAGGATTGCTGCAAGCCCATGAATCAAGCAAAGTACGATAATACGAGCCAATGCTAATTCAAAATAGATAGCTACCGGCTGCAGACCCATTAACATTACAAGTGATATTATTCAAATAGCATCTTCCAATCAATCGAAGACCTTGCCTTCCAGAGGAACTATCGTATCACGAATAGATGATCCAGATAACAACAAAAAGTCTACAAAGTTGATGCTGCTGAAGAACGTGTCAATTGTTGCTTTGATTGGTGATTACTGGACGTCCTTTAGCAATCACGCCTATCTTGGAATCACTGCATACCTAATTGATGCTGCTTGAACACTTGCTCTAACAGTAAAGCATGCCGAAGAGAGACACTGTGCTGAAACGTTTGCAAAGCATTTTTTGGATGTTGCGAAAGAGTACGATATACAAGGCAATGTAACAACAATTGATACCGACAATGCATGCAATAACAGCAGCCAATCCTTTGCCCTTTGAACAAATGCTCAGATGCATTGCTCAGTCTACAGCGATCAATCACAGTCAGATTTAATGATACCGGGTTCGAAAAGTTACTGACAAAATGTAAGAAACTTGTGGGCCATTTCAAACATAGTCGAGCTAATAGTGAAGAACTAGAAATACAACTGGCTGCAAATGGACAGAAACAAGAATCTCTTCTACAAGATGTTTCATCTAGATGGAACGCCACATTGCAGATGGTCCAGCGACTGCTTAGAAATAGATTCACTATCACAGCCGTATTAGCTCTTCAGAAGCACAATCTAGCAGTGCCCACTGCTGATGATGTGGAGATGCCGGTGATGGACTGGGGTGGACAAATGTAAGGAATCTTACAACACCAGGTTATAGTCCAACAATTTTATTTTAAAATCACAAGCTTTCGGAGATTATCCCCTTCGTCAGTTGAATGAGTGAAAGGTTCTCAAATCGCATATCTTATATTAGGCTGGGACACCATCACACCAATCAAAAGGTGTCGTTGGTGTTCAGACAGGTTAGCCATGGAAAACAGTAGGTCCCAGTACACTGAATACACATTGTGTCAAATTACACAGACAGAGAGAAAGAGACCCAAATGGCAGAGAGAGAGAGAGAGAATATTAAAAACAGATAACTTTTTTTCCCCTTGCTGGTGGGGTTACGTGTAGCGTGACATGAACCCAAGATCCCGGTTGAGGCCGTCCTCCTGGGTGCAGAACTTGGCTATCAATTTCTGCTCGACGATTTTGCGTTGTCGTGTGTCTCGAAGGCCGCCTTGGAGAACGCTTACCCGAAGATCGGTGGCTGAATGTCCTTGACTGCTAAAGTGTTCCCCGACTGGGAGGGAACCCTCCTGCCTGGTGATTGTTGCGCGGTGTTCGTTCATCCGCAGGAAAGGATGCCCCGGAGCATGGTACATTGGCAAGACCATGCAGACACTGCGACAACGGATGAACGGACACCGCGCAACAATCGCCAGACAGGAGGGTTCCCTCCCAGTCGGGGAACACTTTAGCAGTCAAGGACATTCAGCCACCGATCTTCGGGTAAGCGTTCTCCAAGGCGGCCTTCGAGACACACAACAACGCAAAATCGTCGAGCAGAAATTGATAGCCAAGTTCCGCACCCAGGAGGACGGCCTCAACCGGGATCTTGGGTTCATGTCACGCTACACGTAACCCCACCAGCAAGGGGGAAAAAAAGTTATCTGTTTTTAATATTCTCTCTCTCTCTCTCTGCCATTTGGGTCTCTTTCTCTCTGTCTGTGTAATTTGACACAATGTGTATTCAGTGTACTGGGACCTACTGTTTTCCGTGGCTAACCTGTCTGAACACCAACGACACCTTTTGATTGGTGTGATGGTGTCCCAGCCTAATATAAGATATGCGATTTGAGAACCTTTCACTCATTCACCTGACGAAGGGGATAATCTCCGAAAGCTTGTGATTTTAAAATAAAATTGTTGGACTATAACCTGGTGTTGTAAGATTCCTTACTGCTGATGAATTTGACAAACTCCAAAAGTTGGAAGCCCTACTAGAGCTCAGATATGTGATTGAGCTCCTTGGGGTTGAAATGAATGTTTCCTGCTCTGTGGCTTTACCCGCACTGTGCCATTTATTTTGTGTTATGGCCGTCTCAGCTGATGACCCAGTGTACATTGTTCCGTTTAAGAACTCTTTCACTGCAGACTTAACTAAACGCAAAGAAAGCACCAATTTCCAAATGGCTAAATGATGTGGAGATGCCGGTGATGGACTGGGGTTGACAATTGTAAACAATTTTACAACACCAAGTTATAGTCCAGCAATTTTATTTTAAAATAAAATTGCTGGACTATAACTTGGTGTTGTAAAATTGTTTACAAATGGCTAAAGATAGTGATAATGCTGGACCCAAAGTTTAAGAATCTGAACTGTCTTCCAAAATCTGAGGAGGAGGTGTGGAAGTTGATTCTTACCTTACTATTGTCAGATGCCCCACAAGATCAGCTGTTCTGGTGCACAAACTACAGAAGCTGAACCACCGAAGAAGAAAATAAATCTCCTCTAAGCGGCATCTGATTCAGAGGATGAAAACAAAGGAAAAAGGTCAACCAACATCACTTTGGATCGTTATAAAGCAGAACCAGAAACCATAAAGCTGGCACGTAAATACTTAGCAACGCCGGCGACAACTGTGCCATGCGAACGACTTTTCTCACTTTCAGGTCAGATTGTAAATAAGAAGCGAGCAGTATTATCTCCCGAGAACATAAACAAACTTGTCTGTAAGCAACTGGCTAAATGGCATCAAGAAATAGGACTGAGTTTTATAAACCCCTGGCCTGCGTTGCATTTTTTACGTGTAGCTATGTAAAGCCTACCAATTTTCACTTTTAATTTGCACTTTCAGAGATGATGACTCAAAAGTGTTTGATCTTCTCTTCACAATAAAGAGTTCCGTTTATGAATTTTTCTATATAATTCTGTGTAAATGAATATGAAACTATAAAGACATCGATATGAATCCGGAAATAGTTTGTCTGCTGGGTTGTTTTTTGGATGGTATTAATAGCACGAGTAATAAAACAAACTTGAAATGTATGCAGTAATTGTATCAATTAAATGTGATTAAAACCAAGATTAACTGAATTTTTTTTTAATTGCGAGATTAATTGTTTTAATGGCTTGACAATCCTAATATTACCCCATGATAGTAAGTGGGTCTGTGACAGAGAAACATGTATATTGCCCCAGGATAGTAACAAGGGCTGTGTACAGAGCTAGTGTGCAGACAAATATGAATATTATCCCAGGTTGGTAGCAGCACCTTGTGTACACAGCAATATGAATATTATCCCAGGATAGTAACATAGCTTGTGTACTGAGAAACATGAATATTATACTTGATAGTAACAAAGCCTGTGTAGTGAGAAAGAAAATTACCCAGTATAGTGCAAGGCCTAATAATAACACATCTAAATGTCACCACACCTGGCAATGTCCTAAACCTTTTTGCTATACTCACATAGGTTGAGGGGAGTAATATTTTGAAGTACACTTAATTATTCATGTCCTGGGTGTTTAATGACTTAACCAAAGTGCTGTTTATTGTGAAACACCCTCCAGATAAAGATACGTCGTACTGTTATCCAAGAGTTTTAAAATGGGAAGCATGTTAAATTTCAATAATTTATCATTTTGTTTGGAAGCACTAGTTGTGAATGTTGCATTCATCTTTAGTAAATCTTTAATTGCATTAAGATGGGTGATACCAGTTGAGGAAATTGACATTTTCTCCACTCTTTGCTTCCACTGTCAGGGATAAGACATTTAGAGGCTGAGTAAAGCTCCCTTAGTCTGCATTAAGAATACATCTTCACCCTCAACTTGGAAGAGCACCCACACTTTGTGATTGTTACACTTAAATTTCCCATGTCAACCATCCTTCTGGCCTCTCTGAGTCTGATAATGTAATGATAACTGGATAGTTTTAAGGTTAAATTTAAATCCATATGAACTAGATTGAAATTAACCAAAAATATATTCCATTTAGGACTCTTACAGCCAGCAAAGGGAGAGAAACTTTGATTCCATCAATTTGAGCCACATTCAAACCATTTTTAAAAATTTGTTCTTGGGACGTGGGTGACACGAATAAGGCTGCATTTATTGCCTATCCCTAGTTGCCCTGAAAAGGTGGTGATGGATCTTCTTCTTGAACTGCTGCAGTCCTTGTAGTGATGGTGCTACCAAAATTGTGTTAGATAGGAAATGCCAGGATTCCTTCTAGTCTCAAATCATTTAGGAGCTTTAAATCTTTCAACTCTATTCCCGTTTTGACACTGTGTAAAGGTTTGTAGTCCATTTGTACAACTCTCAAGAAACTGCAGCATATCTCAAGCTTTATTCAAAATGTATGCTTCCTTTTCTGAGCGCCTGATGTTTACATATTAATCTCAATTCTGACCACAACTTTACATACATCATTACAATCTTTGCTAGTGGGCACAACACTTAGAGCATTGGCGCATTGCTGCAGGCAAACCAGAGCAGTGCACAGTACCACCTAGTGGGAATAAAGGAGCCAACAACTACTAATTAGTGATTTGATTATCAGACCAAGGGGACGATTTTAACTCCACTCTCCTGCTGGAAAACTGTCTGGATCCCGTTGTTTACGAATTTAATTGACACTTCTGGACAGGCAGCTAAGCTAATAGGTTCCTAATTCAAAAGTACTCATCAGGCCCAACAGTGATTTTAACTTCAGCCTGAGTGGGGAAACCACCACGTGAAGGCCAGTGTGGAGGATTGGAAAGCTGAAGAGGCCCTCTAGACAAGTTTATTTACTTTCCTTTGTGGGACTTGGAGGAGCAGTACTCCTCCGGGCCCCACAAGGAACATTTAGGCCACCCCTGCATCGAGCCCCCCCACCCCTCGCTTCCCTCCTGCAAGACCCTCCAGAACCCCATTCCCTACACTTACCTGAGTGTGGTCTCCCGATTTTCTGGAGACCAGCAGCCCCATCGGCCCACTTCCAACACAGTCCAGACAGGAAATGGACCAGCAGCATGTTAATGAGGCCTGTTGGTTAAAATTGCTGTGGCCTCATACTGCTGCGGACAGGTGAGAAGTTAACTGAAACCAGCGGGTTCCTGCCAGAAACCTGCTGACAGTTAAAATCCCAAATTTTAATTTTTTCCCAACATTTTGGTAGCCAGACATAGAATCACAGAATCATAAAATTTACAGCATTGAAAGAATCCCTTCGACCCAATGTCCTCTACCACTGCTCGATCAACTGGAACTGTCTAATCTAATCCTATTTTCCTCCCTTTCCCTGTATCCTTTTACATTTTATCTTTTCAAATAATTATCCAATTCCCTTTTAGCAAATATTATAGTCTCTACCTTTGTTCTAATAACCCCCTCTGTGAGAAAAAATCTTCTAACTTCCCCCTACATTCTTCTAATTATAATCCTCAGTCTGTGTTCCCTTATTATCAATTTGCCAACCAATGGAAACAATCTCACACTATTTAGCCTTTCAAAACCTTTCATAATTTTGAAAACATCCATTTCATTCCCCCTTAACCTTCTCTGTTCCCATGAAAAAGCATCAATCTTTCAAGCCTTTCTTCTTAAAATTACATAGAATTTTACAGCACAGAAACAGGCCATTTGGCTCAACAGGCCTATGTTGGTGTTTATGCTCCACTCGAGCCTCCTCCCACCTTAGTTCATCTTATCCTTTCAACATTCCTTTCTCCTTCATGTACTTATCTAGCTTCCCCTTAAATGCATCTTTGCTAATCACCTCAACCACTCCATATGGTAGCGAGTTCCACATTCTCGACACTCTGAGTAAAGAAGTTTCTCCTGAATTCCTTATTGGATTTATTAATGACTATATTATATTTATGGCCCCCTAGTTTTGGCCTCCCCACAAGTTCTTTACATCTACCCTATCGAACCTTCATAATTTTAATGAGGTTACCTCTCAGTCTTTTTTCTCGAGAAAAGAGCACCAACCTGTTCCGTATTTCCTGAAAATTGTACCATCTCAGTTCTAGTTTACTACGTTAAAGGTGCTATATAAATGCACATTGTTGTTGTATCATCCTTGTAAATCTTTGTTGCACTTTTTCCAGTGCTGCTATATCCTTTTTGTAATATGGAGGCCAGAACTGTGCACAGTACTCTAAGCATGGACTACCAAGATTCTATATGTTTAACATAACTTCTCTGCTTTTAAATTCTATTCGTCTAGAAATCAACCCCAGTGCTTCATTTGCACTTTTTATAGCTTTTTTAACCTACATTTCTACTTTTAATGATTTGTGAATCTGTACCCCTAGATCCCTTTGCGCCTCTACCCCATTTAAACTTATTTTCCAAGGAGTAGGTGGCCTCCTTATTTATCCTACCAAAATGCACCTCCTCACACTTATCTATACTGAAATTCACTTGCCATTTTCATGCCCATCCTGCAAGTTTGTTGATGTCATCTTGTATTTTGTTGCAGTCTTGCTCAGTATTAACTATACCTCCCAATTTGGTGTCATGTGCAAATTTTGATATTGTACTTACTATTCCCAAGTCCAAATCATGTATGTAAATAGTGAACAACAGTGGTCCCAGCACTGATCCCTGTGGAACACCACTCCCCACCTTCCACCAGTATGAGTAACTACCTTTAACCCCTACTCTCTGTTTTGTAACCAGTTTGCTATCTATGCTGCTACTTGTCCCCTGACTCCACCTTAGCCTTGAGTCTACTATGCGGTACCTTATTGAAAGCCTTTTGAAAGTCTATGCATAGTAGTACATCACTGCATTACCCTTGTCTACTATTTCTGTTACTTATTCAAGGAATTCAATAAGGTTGGCCAAGCATGACCTTTCCTATTGAAATCCATGGCAGACTATTCTTTATTACATTTACAGTTTCTAGATTTCTAGATTACATCATTGAGTAAAGATTCCAATATCATTCTTACCATTGATGCTAAGCTAACTGGTCCATAGTTTCCTGGATTTGTTCTGGTTCCCTTTTAGAAATAACATTAGCTGTCCGCCAGTCCTCTGGCACTATTCCCTTTTCTATTGAATTTTTATATATTGTACTAGAGCCTCTGCTATCTCTTCCTTAGCTTCTTTGATTATGCATGGTTGCAATCCATCCGGACCTGGGGGTTTTATCCACTCTATGATTGTCTAGTTTATCATTCCTCTCCCTCCTATCTATCTTAAATGTCTTGAAAACCTTTTTGATCTCTTATTCTAATGCCACGTCCATCTTGTTAGTCTCCCTGGTAAAAACTGAGGCAAAGTAACCATTCAATATTTCTGCCATTTCGCTGTCATCGCCTGTGAGTTTATCTTGAACACCCTTAGTGGATCTAGCCCATCTTAATTTTTCTTTTGTTATTTATAGGTCTAAACAAATTCTTTGATAACTTCATTTCATAATTCCTCTTTGCCTTCCTAATTTTTTTTTACTTCTCTCCTAATCTTTCTGTATTGCCTGGTCATCCTCTCCTTTATTGTATATGTATTTAGTGTATGCCTTCTTCTTTACTCATCTCTTTATTCATCCATGGTATCTAATTATTGGCTAGTTTGTTATTGTTTTCTGGCAGAATATATTTCTCCTGAATTCTACTGATCACCTTTTTAAATATTTCCTACTGCTGTTGTATCCTTCTTTTTTCCACTTCCCCATACAGGCAGACACACATGACATGACAGTGCCAACACTCAGCCAGACAGACAGACGCACACGTGGCGGTGCAGTGCAGAACACGCTCCCAGTCATTCCCTGTCGGCAGGTGGCGCTGCAAGCAATATGTGTAGCTCCTCCTCGCTAGATGGCGCTGCAGGTGCGCATGTCATTGTGGACAACAGCTTTTTTTTGACAGGGTGGGGCGCCGTGCCGTATCCGCTCACTGACTCTTCCCCGCTGGGTGGCGCTGCAGGTGGCGTGGATTGAAGTGAAAGCCAAATGGAAGGGAGAAGGGCGAGGAAAGAAAAAGGACGCTGCAGTGCAGTGTGCACTCCCAGGCATCGTCACTAGTGCTGGTGTCCTCCTTGCTAGGTGGCGATGCAGACTCTTTGTGACGGACAGTCGGGCGGGACGGTGCTTTACGCGCTCCCGGGAGTGACTTTTCGCTAGGTGGCGGTGCGGAGCGGGACTGGGCGGGACCGATTTGGGAGAATGGGATGGGAGGGGGCGGTGCAGGTGCCGCACAAACACTAAACCTCACTCACACTTCGCTCTAGCCATTAAGTGAGTTAGGAGCTAAGGGGGGGGGGTTTTTTTTTAGAAGGCAGCGAGACAGTCCAACGTCGTGGAATTACAGTCGAAAATCATAAACAAAAACAAAGCGGCCATGATCCCGCACTTACCGGGTCGGCTGAGGATGCTGCTGGTGGCGGCGACGGCCGTCGTCCTTCCCTTGCTCTGCCGGGCACTGGAGGTAAAAGCGCTCGCGCACCGATTGACCAACTGACGCACTTTCAAACCCGGGGCAGCGCGAGCTGAGGGAAGGGGGTTGCGCGCGGTAGGGTAGGAGGGGGGGGGAAGGGGGCTAACGGTTTGAATGAAGGGGGGTTCGCGCGGGGGGGGGCTAACGGTTTGAATGAAGGGGGGTTCGCGCGGGGGGGGGGCTAACGGTCTGAGTGAAGGGGGGTTCGCGCGGGGGGGGGGGCTAACGGTCTGAGTGAAGGGGGGTTCGCGCGGGGGGGGGGCTAACGGTCTGAGTGAAGGGGGGTTCGCGCGCGGGGGGAAGGGGGCTAACGGTCTGAGTGAAGGGGGTTCGTGCGCGGGGTGGGGGGGGGCTAACGGTCTGAGTGAAGGGGGTTCGTGCGCGGGGTGGGGGGGGCTAACGGTCTGAGTGAAGGGGGGTTCGCGCGCGGGGTGGGGGGGGGCTAACGGTCTGAGTGAAGGGGGTTCGTGCGCGGGGTGGGGGGGGCTAACGGTCTGAGTGAAGGGGGTTCGTGCGCGGGGTGGGGGGGGCTAACGGTCTGAGTGAAGGGGGATTCGCGCGCGGCAAGGGGGCTAACGGTCTGAGTGAAGGGGGGTTCGCGCGCGGGGGGGGGGGTGGCTAACGGTCTGAGTGAAGGGGGTTTCGCGCGCGGGGTGGGGGGGGGCTAACGGTCTGAGTGAAGGGGGTTTCGCGCGCGGGGTGGGGGGGGCTAACGGTCTGAGTGAAGGGGGGTTCGCGCGCGGGGTGGGGGGGGGCTAACGGTCTGAGTGAAGGGGGTTTCGCGCGCGGCAAGGGGGCTAACGGTCTGAGTGAAGGGGGTTTCGCGCGGGGAGCTAACTGTCTGAGTGAAGGGGGTCTGCGCGGGGCTAGGTCCCTGAGGGAAAGGGGGTCGCAGTCGGGGGGAGAGAGGGAAGCTGACGGTCGGAGGGGGAGGGGTGGAATGGTGGACGAAACCCGCGGGGATGTGGGATCAAGGCAAATTCGTACCCTATTCTCCCCTTCACAGAAACACCCGGGATTAGGGGGGATTCTGGAGGCAAATTCTCGATCATTCCTTTCTCTTTCCCCTCCCCCCCCCCGTTTTAGTCTTGGTCCGGTTCCTGCATTTTCTTTGTTTGGATTTTTCTGGGTACCTCTCTGTCTAAAGGCAGTGAGAGCACTTTCCCCTCCCGCCCATTTTCTTTCATTTACCCCCTCGCCCTTCCTATACTTTTATATATATTTTCCCCCTTTTTTAATAGATTTCTTTAAATCTCACATCAGGTGGGAAGGTGGCTGGCTGCCCCTAAGAAGATGGCGTCTCTGCAGTGCGCAAACATCCCCTGTGCTTCAGTGTCTTTAGTAACATTTTTAATTATATAAATAAATGTAAAATCATTCTCAAAAGGATCTTTTTGTTTATTTTTCTATTTGCAACATGCAAGCGATTTTGTTGCATTAAAGAATGCACGGGGTATGACATACCTATATGTACAAGATATATAAAATATATGAAGAAAGGAAGAAATAATGAATGAGAGAGAAAAATCTGCCTGCAAAATGGAGTGAGACTCAACCCATCTAAATCCTGACTTTGTAACCTGGCTAGAGATTTTGACATATAAGCCCTCCTGCCTTTTATTTAGGTCTCCCATCATTTATTTCTCCTTCTGCCCCATGTCTCTTAAAATTCTCAGTCTTTAATCTATCCTCGTCATCCTCTAAGTCTGTCTTTAAATTTATCAGATTTATTATTTATGTCTGCCCTCTGTCTCGTATTTCTGGCAGTTTTCCCATTTTTTTAATTTGTCTGTTTGGGTTTGTGCGCTCAGTCCTTATCCTTCTCTATTTCGTACCTTTATTTACATTTCTTGCGTTGCCTACTGTGTTGCTGTAATCTGAGGGGCTTTCATTTGACAGCCCAGCTAAGAATAGATCTTGCCATTATGATTGGGGAAAAATTTTTGTAAACATTTTTGATTTTTGTCTTTACAGTATTTTGGTTCTTCAAATGATGGGTTAGTAACCTCTGAGCTTTTGCAGTTCGTTTTAATCTGAGGCTCTCCCTTCATTTTGATAATTGATCTCATTATAAATTCAACGTATAGCATTTGTCAAGACGTCAAGTGCTTCCACATTATGGCAAATCTTGAGGCACTGCTGAAAAGAAGCTTGTGTCTTATTTGTGTGATAAGGGTGATCTAAATCACTGTAACCTGCTGTAATGTCATTTTTGTTCAATCTTTGCCTTGTGCTGTTTCAACATGGGGAAAAATAACTAATCATGAAAAAAATAAAGCCTTTGTGATAGAACTGAGTTGTCTAGGTTAATATGCATTGTAATAGAAAAGTGAAAATCTCTCAAACTGGAAATCGCAGCAGGTCAGTCAACATCTGAGAAGAGGTTACTGTCTGACCGAGACCCTTCCCCAGAGCTGCTTCCAGCATTTTGTGTTTTTATTTTGCTTTATAATTTATTACTGTCATCATTTATAGCATTTCAAAGTGCTCCATACAGTGAATCACTTTTTGAAGTGCCCTGAATATTATATAGGCAAATTAATCTTGCTAGGATATATGTCAGTGTTTTGTTCAATAATAGCTTAATCACATTAGTGCCTTTCTTATATAATACATTGTGGCTCCCTGGCTAATAAAGAGCCATATAAAATGTGCTTTCCTTTTACTGCACACCTGTAAAGGCCTTTTGTTACAGTATTTATAAAGAGAGGGACTGCAGCATCAAAGCTGGACCATACTAGACATTTCTATGAGCAAATCAAGCCAGGTGGGTCATCATGGCTCCCACATCATCATTTTCAAATCATCATGGCTCCCACATCATCTTTTTCAAATCATCATGGCTCCCACATGATCTTTTTCAAATCATCATGGCTCCCACATGATCTTTTTCAAATCATCATGGCTCCCACATGATCTTTTTCAAATCATCATGGTTTTTGTCATAAATCTTGGAAGTGGACAGATTCTAATGAGTTTTCTGCAGTTCCATGGACTAAATGGATCAGGAGTAAGTGGAATGTAGAAAACAAAGAGCTGCGGTCGCACCCATCTGTTACTCTTGGACAGTGGAGGGTGAGGCTGAGGCTATTTGCCAGAGCATCCTAGTGTTCACAAAAAGATGGTTACTAGCTCCTCCTCACAGACCACCTGTGTGCAGTTTCCAGTGTTCTTTTCCCGTGTCTCTCCCCTAACCCCACAGACCAAGCCAAAGCGTGATGTCTGTACTTGAAAGAGAATCTTCATATTTAAACAACATTTTTCAAAGCTCACATTGGATGCTTTCTGACAATGCCTCGTTTGGTTAACACATCATCATACAGACCAGGAAGGATCACGTGTTTGATTCCCTATCTATGCAGAGTGACCATGACTGGTTCTGCAATCAGCCTCAATGGCCATGAGCTGGAGAGGAGAAAATAATCACCTAAGACTTTTGCTTCTGATTACTATCCAACCATGCCTAGTCCTGTTCTTGCCTAACATTCATATGTGGGTAAGAACATAAGAAATAGGAGCAGGAGTAGACCATAGAGCTCTTTGAGCTGGCTCCGCCATTCAGTAAGATCATGGCTGATCTTTGACCTAAACTCCACCTTCCTGCCCGCTTCCCATCTCCCTTGATTCCACTAGAGTCCAAAAATCTATCTATCTCAGCCTTGAATGCACTCAACGACTCAGCATCCACAGCCCTCTGGGGTAGTGAATTCCAAAGATTCACCACCCTTTGAGTAAAGAAATTCCTCCTCATCTCAGTCTTAAATGGCGAACCCCTTATCCTGAGACTATGCCCCCTCATTCTACATTTTCCAGCCAGGGAAAACAACTTCTCAGCATCTACCCTGTCAAGCCCCCTCATTAAACTCCAGACTTGTATAGGCCCATTCTATTCAATCTCTCCTCATAGGATAACCCTCTCATCCCAGGAATCAATCTAGTGAACCTTTGTTGCACCACCTCTAAGGCAAATATATGTACACAGTACTGCAGGTGAGGTCTCACCAAAACCCTGTACAATTGTAGTAAGATTTCCTTACTCTAAGACTCCAACCCCCTTGCAATAAAGGCCAACATGCCATTTGCCTTCCTAATTGCTTGCTGTACCTACGTGCTAACACCCAAATCTCTCCAAACACCAATATTTAATAGTTTCTCACCATTTAAAAAATACTCTTTTTCTATGCTTTCTACCAAAGTGAATAACCTCACATTTCCCCACATTATACTCCATCTGCCACTTTCTTGCCCACTCACCTAACCTGTCTATATCCCTTTGCCGGCTCTTTGTGGCCTGAAAGGAAAAAATTTGCAGGGCTACGGGGAAAGGGCAGGGGAGTGGGACTAGCTAGATTGCTCTTGCATAGAGCTGGCGTGGACTCGATGGGCCGAATGGCTTCCTTCCATGCTGTAACCTTTGTGATTCCTCACACCTTACTTTCCCACCTAGCTTTGTATCGTCAGCAAACGTGGATACATTACACTCAGTCCCTTCATCTAAGTCATTAATATAGATTGTAAATAGCTGAGGCCTAAGCACTGATCCTCGCAGCACTCCACTACTTATAGCCTGCCAACCTAAGAATGACACGTTTATCCCTACTCTCTGTTTTCTGTCCATTAACCAATCCTCTATCCATGCTAATATATTACCCCCAACCCCATGAGCCTTTATCTTGCGTAACAACCTTTTATGTGGCACCTTATCGAATGCTTTTGAAAATCTAAATATACTACATCCACTGTTCCCCTTTATCTACCCTGCTAGTTACATTCTCAAAAAACTCTAATAAATTTGTCAAACACGATTTCCCTTTCATAAAACCATGCTGACTCTGCCTAATCATATTATGATTTTCTAAGTGCCCTGTTACCACTTCCTTAATAATGGATTCCAGCATTTTCCTAACAACTGATGTCAGGCTAACTGGCCCATGGTTCTCTATTTTCTCTCTTCCTCTCTTGAATAGCGGGGTTACATTTTCTACCTTCCAATCTGCTGGGCCCATTCTAGAATCTAGGGAATTTTGGAAGATCATAACCAATGCATCCACTATCTCTGCAGCCACCTCTTTTAGAACCCTCGAATGTCCTAGGGTTCTAAAAGAGGTGGCTGCAGAAATAGTGGATGCATTGGTTATGATCTTCCAAAATCCCACTACAAAAAGACTTGAGAATAAAACTGGCTGGACCACGAGGCACCGGACCAAATGCTGGAATATGGGATTAGAGTAGACAGGGCTGATGGCCGGCGCGGACACGATGGGCCGAAGGGCCTCTATCCGTGCTGTATGACTCTATGACTCTAAAGGCAAACCAAGCCCAGTCGACCTGCAAAGTCCTGAGCTAAGTGATCCCACAACCAACGGATCAGATCAAAACTCTGCAGTCCTGCCACATCCAGTCAAGAATGCTGGAGGACAATTAAACAGCTAAAGGGAGGAGGTGGCTCTGAGAACATCTCCATCCTCAATGATGGCAGAGCCCAGCACGAGTACAAAAGACAAAACTGAAGTGTTTGCAACCATCTCCAGCAAAAAGGGCCGAGTGGATGATCCATCTCGGCCTCCTCCTGAGATCCCCACTATCACAGAAGCCAGTCTTCAGCCAATTTGATTCACTCCACGTGATATCATGAAACGGCTGAGTGCACTGGATACAGCTACGGCTATGGGCCCCGACAACATCCCGGCTGCAGTGCTGAAGACTTGTGCTCCAGAACTAGCCGCACCTCTAGCCAAGCTGTTCCAGTACGGATACAACACTGGCATCTACCCGACAAAGTGGAAAATTGCCGAGGTACGTCCTGTCCACAAAAAGCAGGACAAATCCAATCTGGCCAATTATTGCTCCATCAGTCTAGTCTCAATCATCAGCAAAGTGATGGAAGGTGTCGTTACCAGTGCTATCAAGCGGCACTTACCAATAACCTGCCAGGACCACTCGGCTGCATACCTCATTACAGCCTTGGTCGAAACATGGACAAAAGAGCTGAATTCCAGAGGTGAGGTGAGAGAAACTCTCCTTGACATCAAGGCAGCATTTGACCGGGTGTGACATCAAGGCGCCCTAGTAAAATTGAAGTCAAGGGAAATCGGGGGGGAAAACTCTCCATTGGCTGGAGCCATAACTAGCACAAAGGAAGATGGTAGTAGTGGAGGCCAATCATCGCAGCCCCAGGACAACACTGCAGGAATTCCTCAGGGCAGTGTCCTTGGCCCAACCATCTTCAGCTGCTTCATCAATGACCTTCCCTCCGTCATAAGGTCAGAAATGGGGATGTTCGCTGATGATTGCACAGTGTTCAGTTCCATTTGCCACCCCTCAGATAATGAAGCAGCCCGTGCCTGCATGCAGCAGAACCTGGACAACGTCCAGGCTTGGGCTGATAAGTGGCAGGTAACATTCGTGCCAGGCAATGACCGTCTCCAACAATAGATAGTCTAACCACCTCCCCTTGACATTCAACGGCATCGCCAAATCCTCCACCATGGACATCCTGGGGGTCACCGTTGACCATAAACTTAACTGGACCAGTCACACAAATACTGTGGCTACAAGAGCAGGTCAGAGGCTGGTGATTCTGCGGCGAGTGACTCACCCCCTGACTCCCCAAAGCCCTTCCATCTACAAGGCACAGGTCAGGAGTGTGATGGAATACTCTCCACTTGCCTGAATGTTGTTGAAGCTGCACTCACTCAAGAAGCTCGACACCATCCAGGACAAAGCAACCCACTTGATTGGCACCCCACCCACCACCCTAAACATTCACTCCCTCCACCACAGGCGCACCGTGGCTGCAGTGTGTACCATCTACAAGATGCACTGCAGCAACTTGCCACAACTTCTTTGACAGCACCTCCCACGTAGAAGGACAAGGGCAGCCAGGCGTATGGGAAGACCACCACCTGCACCTTCCCGTCTAAGTCATGATGAACCTTTATAAAACACTGGTTTAGCCACAACTGGAGTATTGTGTCCAGTTCTGGGCACCGCACTTTAGGAAAGATATGAAGGCCTTAGAGAGGGAAGGAGAAAAGGTTTACTAGAATGATTCCAGGGATGAGGGACTTTAGTTATATGGATAGGCTGCAGTAGTTGGGGTTGTTCTCCTTGGAACAGAGAAGGTTGAGAGGAGATTTGATAGAGGTATTTAAAATCATGAAGGGTCTAGACAGAGTAGATAGAGAGAAACTGTTCCCATTGGCGGAAGGGTCAAAAACCAGAGGACATAGATTTAAGGTGAATGGCAAAAGAACCAAAGATGACATGAGGAAAACCTATTATACTCAGCGAGCGGTTAGGATCTGGAATGCACTGCCAGGATGGGTGGTGGAGGCAGATTCAATCGTGGCTTTCAAAAGGGAACTGGATAAATACTTGAAAGGAAAAGACTTGAGGGCTACGGGGATAGGGAGGGTGGGTGAGTGGGACTAGCTGGATTGCTCTTGCATAGAGCTGGCAATTGATGGGCCGAATGGCCTCCTTCCGTTCTGTAACCTTTCTATGATTCTATGAGTCACACACCATCTTGACTTGGAAATATATTCGCCATTCATTCATCATTGCTGGGTCCAAATCCTGGAACTGCCTACCTAACAGCACCATGCAAGTACCTTCACCACACGTACTGCAGCGGTTGAAGAAGGCAACTCTCCACCACCTTCTCAAGGACATTTAGGGAAGGGCAATAAATGCTGGCCTTGCCAGCAACGCCCACATCCCATGAATGAATAAAAAAAAAGGTCCTGGGGATTTATCGGTTTTTAGTCCCATTAGTTTCTCCAGTACTTCTTCTCTACTGATACTAATTACTTTAAGTTCCTCACTCTCTGTCACTCCTCACTCTCATTCCTCATTCTCTCTTTGTCTGTGTAATTTGACCCATTGTGTATTCAGTATACTGGGACGTACTGTTTTCCATGGCTAACCTGTCTGAACACCAACGACACCTTTTGATTGGTGTGATCGTGTCCCAGCCTAATATAAGATATGCGATTCGAGAACCTCTCATTCACTCACTCACCTGACGAAGGAGATAATCTCCGAAAGCTTGTGATTTTCAAATAAAACTGTTGGACTATAACCTGGTGTTGTAAGATTCCTTACATTTGTCCACCCCAGTCCATCACCGGCTTCTCCACATCATTAGCAGAGACCATTGAATTGAATAGCGATTTGAGAGTCTGAACCCTGGCTGATGTTTTTCCCCTCCCCACCCAACCAAATCTGGTAATTCAGTACTTGGGTGTATTTTCTCCTCTTCATTTCCCTTCCCCCACCCCCCTCCTCCCACCACCTTCACCTGTTCTGGCATTTAAACCAGTTAACTCAGCACATACCATATCAAATTTCTTGGTCTCCGTCTCAGTTTCACATTGGGTGATGCATTTACTCTGCAAATCATTAGGAGACGACCCACTTTATAAATATCTAAAGCTGTTGATCTGTAGGCTGTATGACTGTAAAATGACAGGCTTAACAATGCTATTGGCGGTACTCACAAGGCAACCGACCAGTTGACCTATATAGAATGATAATTTGGGTTGTTTTAAACAAAATTCCTAAAATATTTACAGGAATCGTTTTTATCCTTTATTTCTCTTGCATACCACAACTGGAATGCACTTAGGACTTGTGGAACTAAAATACTTACCTAATTATGGTACTATCCAATCTTTCCTTTTGTGAATAAGAAAATTGGAAGTGGTATAACTGGGCCACTTTAGTAAGATTGGGTCTATTGGCCTTTGATTCCATATGCGTGATGCTGTTGCAAAGCACCCGAGCTCAGGGCAGTAGCTGTCAAGAGCTCTTATCGCCTTTCGCCATCTCCATCTGAAATGGTTTGTATGCATGTGCACCTCTTGGCCAATCTGAGCAGCAGCAGCACCTTGGAATGGCTTTCTGTGCTGGGGAATAGTGGGATGGTGAGGATTAAAGATGGGAGAAAATGATAGAACATTATCCCTTGATGTGGAGAAAATTTGGACTTTGTTGATTGCTTGAGAAATGTGTTTTGCGGTTTATATGAGGAGTTTAGAATTACATCCAAGTGGCAACTAAACCCAGATATAGGAACCAAGTTTCTATTCATTTAAATAGCCCTCAGCAAGAATTTCTGGCAGGATCTAAGCCTGAGAGCTCACACTAAGGCAGCAAACGGGTATTATTCTTTGAAGTCCAGATTGAGTGAAATATGAAAGAAGGTATGTTTAACACAACATGCTGCTCAAGAGCTGCCAGCTGGTTCCCTTTTATTTCATTGAATTAGAGGTTATGACATGTGTTTTATTTTGACTGTAATGGACAAATGGCCTATTGCAGACATTAAAAGAGGGCCATTGTCCAGCTGTGGTCGTAGTTTAGAGAAAGTCACCTTGCCACCCTCTTGTGTAGCATTTGTAAACAATTTTACAACACCAAGTTATAGTCCAGCAATTTTATTTTAAATTCACAAGCTTTCGGAGACTTCCTCCTTCCTCAGGTAAATGTTTCAGGAGCTCCTTGAAGCCTACGCATTTATACATATAGAACAATACATGGTGTTTACAGACTGCCCCTGCAACTGCCCGTTGCCAAGGCAATCACCGTGTTCAGACAGAGAGGTGTCACCTGCAGAACCCCCGAATACACATTCAACAAAAAAACAAACAGGGAAAAAAAACAGAGAAAAAAAACAGAGAGAGGCAGAAACATCCGGAAGGCAGAGAGAGCCTTCCGGATGTTTCTGCCTCTCTGTTTTTTTTCCCTGTTTGTTTTTTTGTTGAATGTGTATTCGGGGGTTCTGCAGGTGACACCTCTCTGTCTGAACACGGTGATTGCCTTGGCAACGGGCAGTTGCAGGGGCAGTCTGTAAACACCATGTATTGTTCTATATGTATAAATGCGTAGGCTTCAAGGAGCTCCTGAAACATTTACCTGAGGAAGGAGGAAGTCTCCGAAAGCTTGTGAATTTAAAATAAAATTGCTGGACTATAACTTGGTGTTGTAAAATTGTTTACAATTGTCAACCCCAGTCCATCACCGGCATCTCCACATCATGACTTGTGTAGCATGGGATTGGAGGAAACCCACTTCTAAGTGTATTTTCAGTCCTATTTAATTTCACTATATGTACAATGGGTAAGGTAAGATATGCACCAAGGATTAATAAAGTGATGACTGTCTTTTTAAAGGACTTTCAGCCAGAACGCCATGGAAACAATCTTCCTTTACTGAATTTATAAAATTTCCCCTCATAGTGTCAACTTTAGTTTTTTTCCCACCCACTTTTAAGGTTCCGAGAAGATATTTTTGTTATTCTGGATTAATTTTTGGCCATGGTTAACCATTTTACAAGCCTTTGCCAATACTACAATAACCATGCCACTGGGAAGAAAAATAAAAGTGGCCAGGGTGGGAGAACTGACTTTTCTCTTCCTTTCCCATAGCTACATAGCAGACATTGAAAACTTGATGTTTTGGGGTCAGATCTGTATTAAGCTGTTCTAAAGATTACTTATGTATTTTGGAGATAATTTGATCAACGACTGCTGATATCATGGTTGGGGAGAGGCGACTTCAAAAGAGGATTGAGCTAGATAACACGCAGCTGTTAAAACATACAGTTGAAGCATCCTAGACTAATGACTACCTAATTTATTTCCATTACATTGTCGTGCACATCTGAAGTTATTGGACATGGTGAATATCAAACTTTATTTTTCTCTTAACAGTTCACATAAAATTACCTATACTTTGTATAATCTACTTGGAATTGTATACATTCCAAGTCTAGAAAAGACAGCTAACTCTGGTTTGCAATTGTCAGAACTCGAGCCTTCCTAAAGGGAAACATTTGCATATGAATTCAACCACTGATGTATAGGTTAGTGTAGCTTTCAGACTGTTAGCTAAAGAGTCTATTGTAATCTTTGTTTATATTAGTTCAACCCTGCACTGTTAGCCAGCCAGGAGTGTTCTTACATGGTGGACATAAAACACGGGGGCTTCCATGCATCACTGTCAAGTACATACCTTAATCAGAGTGTATACAGCAGGATCCTTATTTAGTCATGCTGCATTTTCTGGCAATATATTGTGAGCCTCTCTGCATCGCTGTCACAAGATGTAGATAAACTTGGTCACTAGCTGTTAATCCCCTCCACAGCTAGGCATGTATTTTGCAGAGGGAAGGTTGTGTAATGTTATAATGTTGTTCAGCCATGAATGTGGAGTTGTTGCCTCAAAATGCTGAATGGACATTATATTTACCAAACGTTGAAGTTATTAACTTCTTCCATCAGGATGAAAATATAGTAATTTTTGTTTGATTGGAAGCTAAATGATGCTGGATTTTCAGCTGTCACCCATTTCAGAATTGGACTTCTTTCTCCCTCTTGGAATTATGACATGAGATAGTTATGACAATAGCAGTTTCTTAGTCAGAAAAGTGATCCTTATTTGAGGAAGTGAGGCTGGAGTGTTCTGTGAGGCCTTGGTTTCCATATATTACATTGTTAACACAGAGACCTGTTGAGGTCTGGGTTCAGCATTTAAATCCATGCATATGAGTTAGCGCTAGTCAGTTTTGCAGAGTGTTTGATGGGTCTTTCAACGAAACGGATATAGAATCGGAATGCATCACTTGCCCTGTTTGTAGTGGCAAGTAGAGATTAATTCTGGTACTAATCAACCTCTATTTGCCACTAAGTTTAGTGTTGCTTGAGCTCAAGAAATATAGCCATAGTGCATCTTCTTTGACTTTCAATTTGTTGTTTACGTGACTCGGGAGCTACCCAGGTTTTTTCACTTGCAAATGATTGCCTATCTAGATGATCAGTGTATAATGTAATTCACTAGTCACTTAGGTGGCTGAAAATACAACTCTGGTCATGAGGTTTAATTTTAAATGGCAGTTGTGTTTCTTCTCTATTGAAGTGTCCTTTTATGTAATTCTGAAATGTGCATTGAGAAACTGCCTACACTTGTAGAATTTGGACATATGCTGTTGCCAATACCAGTAACTCCATGATGTGGAGATGCCGGTGATGGACTGGGGTTGACAATTGTAAACAATTTTACAACACCAAGTTATAGTCCAGCAATTTTATTTTAAATTCACAAGCTTTCGGAGATTTTCTCCTTCCTCAGGCAAATGTTTGCCTGAGGAAGGAGAAAATCTCCGAAAGCTTGTGAATTTAAAATAAAATTGCTGGACTATAACTTGGTGTTGTAAAATTGTTTACAAGTAACTCCATGATAAGACTTTGCTTCCAGATAACAGTGAAGTCTCAAAAGTTTTAATTTCACTTCCCAACCCTTCCTTTCTTTTCTCCCCTCCCCCCTCTCTGTGGTATAGGGTTGTGGTTACAGACACCACCTTAATCTTCATGGTGTGCAGAACGTGGAAAAATGAGATTACTGGTTGCTGAGTAGCTTTGGGGTGGTTTGATTGAAGGTGGATTTGAATGCAAAAGGTTGCAGCTACATAAAATTCCTATTTTCATTGCATCATGAAGATTTCATTTAATGAGATCTTTGGCATGTTTGATTTACTTTACTGCTTATTCTGGCATCTGTGGAATGTGTTGGGTTTGCATTTGATGGAAAAGATAAGCAGTGGGATGGTTTCAGGCTTGGAAATGGCTCATTCAAAGAGGAACTTTTTTTTTGATGAATCTTGTAGAGAAGGCAGAATTGTCAGATTATACAACAGAGAAAAGAGCTCACACAGAAAATGTTGCAGCCTCGTGTTTAAAGTCTGTTATCTATAGATAGCCTGAGCCAAGCATTGGATTTTCTTGCAGCTGAGCTGGTCTTTGATCAGCCCGTAGGCAGTATATTTGACTTCCGAGCATTGTGAGTGTGGGTTCTCAATGCTGCACTTTGTCATGAAGGTATAGAGACTGTATATAATCGACATCCTGATTGGTCACAGTAGATGTGGAGTTTCACGCATGGGTAAAGATTTATGTTGAACATTTGGCGGTGGTGCAGCATCCTCTTTGGTGTCCACTGACAGTGTTGTATAAAAAAACAAATATATATTGGTGTTCTGATAGACCACAAGAACAACTTTCACTTATAGAGTGCCTTTAAAATAGTAATGATGTGGAGATGCCGGTGATGGACTGGGGTTGACAATTGTAAACAATTTTACAACACCAAGTTATAGTCCAGCAATTTTATTTTAAATTCACAAGCTTTCGGAGGCTTCCTCCTTCCTCAGGTGAACGAAAATTTTCGTTCACCTGAGGAAGGAGGAAGCCTCCGAAAGCTTGTGAATTTAAAATAAAATTGCTGGACTATAACTTGGTGTTGTAAAATTGTTTACAATTAAAATAGTAAATGTCTGAAGGTGCTTTGCAAGAGAAATGAGCACCTAGCAATATTAATTAGGAGAAATGTCAAATAACAAGGTCAAAGAGATGGATATTGAGGTTTTAAAGTAGGGCAGAGGGGTTTAGAAAGGAAGTTCCAGACGGGGGCCTAGCATATGAATGCACTGCCTCTGAAGCATGTTTTTGCACTGGTTACAGTGTGCAACAGATGCAGTACTAAAGCAACTGTTGCAAAGCTACTGCAACTGTTGCAAAACCATACCAAAAAACTTTTATAGGAAAGATTCTGGCATTGCATTGTAGCATTGTTTGCATTTCAATTATTGAAGGAGTCAATTTTCTTCAGTTCGGAAGCCAGTGAGCAGCCTTTTGTGCACAAGTGCTGAGCTGTGCCATCGCATCTTAGGTAAAGGTATAAAGGATATGGAAAAAAGGCCAATAAATGAAGTTGAGGTACAGATCGGCCATGATCTAATAGAATGGACAGGCTCAAGAAGCTGAATGGCCTACTCCTGTTCCTATCGGCCAATCTAGTCTATTCACCCAGTTACCACCTTTCTTTCCTGTAAAATATCTCTGACAGCCATGGGCGCTGCCCTGCATTATCTAAGGAATATTTACTGCTAGTCTGGATCATAGACGTTTTTCGGATGTTTTCTAGGGCGATTCCCGCTGAAAGAATTTTCCATTTCCTTGCCCTTTTCATGCACCAGTTGTGTTCATCCTCCTAATCTGACTTTTGGCAGTTGCGAGTGCAGCATTCAGTCTTAAAATAAATTGAACTCAACTTGGTATGGTAAGGTTTGTTTCTGAAACAAATTGCATGTAATAGTGTAAACCATTGGACTGGATAGCATAGCCAACCAGTTGAATGATGAACAGTATCCAACTGAAATTTATATTGGGGAAACAGAGGAAAGGTCACGGGTACCATAATGCTGGATGCATCAAGGTTGAAGAGTAGAAGACAAGGTAAATCAAGTAGTATTGATTAGGTGATGCTAAATTTTATCAACATAATGGTTTAGTTTTATTGACTGGTTTACACTTAGCAGTTAAGGTTGGCAAACAGTATTTTTTAACAGTATTTTTCCTTGGGTTCATGCCAACAAAAGATTTTTCCAAGCTAGTAATAATCCTCCATCAAATATATTCCCTTTTACTAGAAGTTGTTGTAAATTTACCTCGTACTATTAATATCAAGCTAATTTGCAAACATTCAGTTTAAAAACGGGACTCACCCCTCCAGCATGTAGATATCACAAAGGACTGCCAACAAAAGCTGGTCAGCCTCTGGAAGTACCACCTAACATTTTGTAAGATCAATTAACTCAAGGAAAGGTCTCTACCAGTTTGTGCTGATGACTTTCCCTCTCTGCCCCACAACTGTATAGAATATTTAGCTTTTTTGTCATATACATAGGCCAATGAGACACTTCATTACTGCAGTGATATTACTTAGTTACAGCCCAGTCTTTCTGTACTGTGAAATTGAATTTGTTCTGCTTTTCTTCTTGTATTGCACTCGGTTTGATTTTTAATGGGGGAGGGGAAACCTTGGGGTTCTGCAGTGCTGCTTCAGAAATGGCTCTTTTTTGTCTGATTACGACTGATGTTTTTCTACATTACATAAATGCAAGTTGTTCTCAGTTCTGAGATTTGTTGCTTGGATTTCAAATACAAAATGTGTCAACTCAGTACATCTGAGTATTTTTAGCCCCTTCTACATCAATGTTTCAGACCAAATTTAGGTTCTGAATGTCAGGATCATATTCTCGAAACTTTGAGCTAATTTTAAATACTGTTAAATATAAAAGTACAGCAGACTGGTTGTATGAAGAATATGGAGCAGTTTTGAATTCTGTTCTTGAACACTGACGATGATGGAGGAATTCCAATTGTAATTATAGATTGTATACCCCCAAACTGTTATTCTTGACACAGTACCAGTATTGTAACATAATGGGTTGGGATAGCTGCATCCATAAGAGCAATTAGATTGTTGTAAAGCATTTTGCCAGTTAGTACATATTAATGTTCTAGGCTGTGTTAGAAAGTGTCGCATGACCGAACACGGATAAGTGAATCTGCAATGTGAGTTGGGATATTTGCTAGGCTTGCATGCTTTAGAGTTATTGGATTGTCATAAAGCATCCTGTCAAGCCTGGTGTTACTCCAGCAAGTTCTCATTTAAGATTCATTAATTGGTGGGGGAAAAAAAGCTTTTCAATGCTATTGATTAAAGTGGGCCATAAAAAAAGAGACGGGGACAGATCCTTCAGCACTTGGAAGTTGATAAATGCATATGAGATAATTTGTTGGAACAATATGATTTTTACAGGAGCTGCTATTTGATATATTAATTAATTGAACTTGTTTCAGGACTCTGTTCTTGAACTGACCACTAGGAGGTGGGCAGTAGAAATGAGGATATTTACATTGAGTCTATAGCACTTCCTAATAGCACTGTGGGAGAACCTTCACCACACGGAGTGCAGCGGTTCAAGAAGGCGGCTCACCACCACCTTCTCGAGGGCAATTAGGGATGGGCAATGAATGCCGGCCTCGCTAGCGACGCCCACATCCCATGAACGAATAATAAAAAAAACAGGCATTCGGCCCAACTGGCCTGTGCCGGCGTTTATGGCCCACAGGAGCCTCCTCCCTCCCTATTTTGTTCACCCCGATCAGCACACCCTATTATTCCTTTCTCCTTCGTGTGCTTATCTAGCTTCCCCTTAAATGCATCTATGCTATTTGCCTCAACCACTCCTTGTGGTAGAGCATTCCACATTCTTACAACTCTTTGGATAAAGAAGTTTCTCCTGAATTTCCTATTGGATTTATTAGTGACTATCTTATATTGATGACATTTTCTCCACGTCTACCCTATCAAACCCTTTCATTATCTTAAAGCCCTCTATCAGGTCACCCTGCAGCCATCTCTTTTCTAAAGCCCCAGCCTGTTTAGTCTTTCCTGATGAGTATATCTTCTCAGTTCTGGTATCATTCTTGTGAATCTTTTTTGCACCTTCTCCAATCCTTTTTATAATGTGGAGACCAGAACAGTGCACAGTACTCCAAGCGTGGTCTAACCAAGGTTCTATACAAGTTTAACATAACTTCTCTGTTTTTCAATTCTATCCCTCTGGAAATGAACCCCAGTGCTTGGTTTGCCTTTTTTATGGCCTTTTGTGGCAACTTTTAGCGATTTGTGTATCTCGAGATCCCATTACTCCTCTACCCCATTAAGACTTTTACTATCCAAGCAATATGTGGCCCCCTTATTCTTCCTACCAAAATGCAACACCTCACACTTACCATTATTGAAATTCATTTTCCAATTACACGCCCATTTGGCAAGTTTATTAATGTCTTCTTGCATTTTAACATATTCTTCCTTTGTATTAACTATACCCTGAAATTTTCTGTCGTCTGCAAATTTTGACATTGTGCTTCCGAGTCCAAATCGCTGATGTAAACAGTGGTCCAATCACCGGTTCCTGTGGAACAGCACTTGCTACCTTTTGCCAGTCTGAGTAGCTACAATTAACCCCTACTCTCTTTATTGTTTTGTAGCCTGCTTGCTATCCAGTCTGCTACTTTTCCCCTGACTCCACATGCTCTGACTTTAGTCATGAGTCTACAATACAGTACCTTACCGAAGGCCTTTTGAAAATCCAAATATATTACATCTACTGCATTACCCTTGTCTACTCTTTCTGTTCCTTCTTGAAAGAATTCAATAAGGTTAGTCAAGCATGACTTTCCCTTCTGAAATCTGTGCTGACTACTCTATTATATTTTCATTTTCTAAATGTTTTTCTATTACATCTTTGAGTAAAGATTCCATTATCTTTCCAACCACCGACGTTAAGCTAACTGGTCTATAGTTTCCTGGACTTGTTCTATCTCCCTTTTTAAATAGAGGAATCACCTTAGCTATCCGCCAGTCCTCTGGCACTGTTCCCTTTTCTAATGCATTTTTATATATATGTAATAGTGCCTCTGCTATTTCTTCCCTAACTTTTGATATGCGTTTGATTAGTTTATCAATTATTTCCGCCTTTTCAACTTTTTTGATTTCTTCTAATGTCATACCCACCTTGTTAGCCTCCTTGGTAAATACTGAGGCAAAGTAACTATTCAATATTTCTGTCATTTCGCTGTCATTACCTGTGAGTTTATCGTGTGTATCCCTTAGTGGCCTCATCCCTAGCCTGATTTTTCTTTTGTTATTTGTGTCTGTAGAATACTTTACGATTTCTTTTTATATTCCTTGATCATTTAATTTCATAATTCCTCTTTACTTTCCTAATTATTTTTTGACGTCCTTCCTAACCTCTTTGTATTCTCTTTTGTCATTCTTTCCTTTCTTGTCTGTGTACTTAGAGTATGCCTTTTTCTTTAGTTTCAATTTTATCCATATCTTTTTATTCATCCATGGTGTTTCATTATTAGCTACTTTGTTCTTGTTTTTTAGAGGAATATATTTTTCCTGAACCCTATTGATCACCGTTTTAATTATTTCCCACTATTTTTTTTTTATTCGTTCACGGGATGTGGGCGTCGCTGGCAAGGCCGGCATTTATTGCCCATCCCTAATTGCCCTTGAGAAGGTGGTGGTGAGCCGCCTTCTTCAACCGCTGCAGTCCGTGTGGTGACGGTTCTCCCACAGTGCTGTTAGGAAGGGAGTTCCAGGATTTTGACCCAGCGACAATGAAGGAACGGCGATATATTTCCAAGTCGGGATGGTGTGTGACTTGGAGGGGAACGTGCAGGTGGTGTTGTTCCCATGCGCCTGCTGCCCTTGTCCTTCTAGGTGGTAGAGGTCGCGGGTTTGGGAGGTGCTGTTGAAGAAGCCTTGGCGAGTTGCTGCAGTGCATCCTGTGGATGGTGCACACTGCAGCCACAGTGCGCCGGTGGTGAAGGGAGTGAATGTTTAGGGTGGTGGATGGGGTGCCAATCAAGCGGGCTGCTTTATCTTGGATGGTGTCGAGCTTCTTGAGTGTTGTTGGAGCTGCACTCATCCAGGCAAGTGGAGAGTATTCCATCACACTCCTGACTTGTGCCTTGTAGATGGTGGAAAGGAGGTGAGTCACTCGCCGCAGAATACCCAGCCTCTGACCTGCTCTCGTAGCCACAGTATTTATATGGCTGGTCCAGTTAAGTTTCTGGTCAATGGTGACCCCCAGGATGTTGATGGTGGGGGATTCGGCTATGGTAATGCCGTTGAATGTCAAGGGGAGGTGGTTAGACTCTCTCTTGTTGGAGATGGTCATTGCCTGGCACTTATCTGGCGCGAATGTTACTTGCCACTTATCAGCCCAAGCCTGGATGTTGTCCAGGTCTTGCTGCATGCGGGCTCGGACTGCTTCATTATCTGAGGGGTTGCGAATGGAACTGAACACTGTGCAGTCATCAGCAAACATCCCCATTTCTGACCTTATGATGGAGGGAAGGTCATTGATGAAGCAGCTGAAGATGTTCTATCTCTTTGTCAGGTTTTTTTTCCAGTTTACCTTCCATAGTTCCATTTTCATCCCCATAAAATTAACTTTTCCTCCAATCTATTACTTTGGTCTTTGTCTCATTTATGTCTTTCTCAATCATTATTTTAAACCTTATTATGTTATGATCGCTATTGCCTAGATGTTCTCCCATGCTTACTTCACTTGGCTGCTCCTTTTCATTTTCCATTACTAGATCCAGCAGTGATTCCTCTCTTATTGGGCTTCTCACATACTGGGTAAGAAAGGAATCATGTACACAGTGTTTAAAAACTCCATTCCCCTTTCCCTATCTTTTGCCAGTTTATTTGGAGATTGTTGAAATCTCCCAGGATGATTATTGATTTTTTTTACTCATTTCATAGATTTGCCTACATATTTATTCCTCCATTTCCCTTCCACTATTTCTTTGTTTCCTTTAACACAGTTGGAATGCTCTTCTTCCCTTCCCCTCCACCTCTCCCCTCGGTTGACCCGGCTGAGATTGAGAATCTCGTCTCATGGGGAAAGACATCACTCAACAGTGCTATGTTAGGACAATAATACATTGTACTGTCAAGTCACTTGAGATTTGTTGCAATCATCTGGTGCTTCCATTGCAGTCTTTGGCTATCCATAAAGTAAGAACCATCTACAGAACAGATAAGCATGCTTTCATTCCTGCCATATTCATGTAGTGTATTTACCACCACCCATTATGCCATTGCAAAACTGAAGGATTGCAAACTGCTTTCCCCACAGACTGGAAAAATTAGTGAGCAAGTCACCGTAGAACACGCATGCATATTTCAATGGCTATTTAAGAGTGGCACTGAAAACAAGTTGCTTGCTAATTGCAAAGGAGGAGGAAAGTGTCTTCTAAAGGGAAGTTTTCAAAATGGTTTGAAATCTGCCATCCAAAACAGAGCAAAATTCTTATTTTGTCTTTTTACTTGATAGAAAGGTACTCCTGTGTGATCATTACAAAAGTGAATCTACCTTCATGTAGGATTGTTCTTTTGGATGCATCTTGTAGGTATGCGTACAGATAGACTCAGCTATCTGCTAGCTACTCGACATTTTAACCTGAATTATGAGTTGGTAGATCTAAATAGAAGGTATCAGAGCTTAAAATAAATTGTAGTTTACTCTGTTGTACTGAGCTTTCAGCAATCTGGGGAAAGCTTGGTGTATACACAATTTTAGACAGTATGTATATTCTTCCATACTGACCTCTGGCAGAGGCTACTGTGACTGGGTTATATTTTTTGTTTGGAATTGACTTTTACTAGTATCTCAAATTACTTGCACTAAACAGGAATGACCACTTGTCTTAAATTATAGGAATCAAATATAGTCTCACCATTCACTACATCTTCACAATAAACATTTCTTGTTATAGTTTACACAACACAAGAGTTCACATTTATTCCTTGCCTCACTGCAGTGGATTAAGAATGTGCCTATTTTAAATCACTTACTGTCTGGCAGCCAGAGCTAAATTTATTAAATTGCATATGCAGTTTGTCACTTTTTGCTTAAGTTTCCCCTTTTTGAAAATGAGACTTTGTATTTCAAGGTAGGCCAGGGTCAAATATGAAACCCTTGTCAAAATTGCTGGTGCTAACTAATTTTGCATTGAACTAAGCAACACTAAGGATTTTGTTTGATGTGAGTGGAGCTAAAGAAAATGTCCTCCATTAGGTGAACTTGTGTGCCATGATCTGCAGCTAACAATTGGGGCACCTGTATCTTGACAAAGGAGCTATACAAGGATCCCATTGCAGTCACTTTGTTTGCCAATATCTAAGTGTCTCTGGGGAATAGTAGAGTAGATCTTTTTGCAGTATTGTGCAAGAACAAAGAAATATGTAATTTAGATTTGGGTGGAACTAAGAATTTCTTTATCCATTTCTTAATCAAGCTACAGAGACTAGATGGTGTATTGAACTTGAAGGAAGTATTTTTAGATGTGTTAACCTCATTCCCACAGAAAGCTGAGTACCTCATGGACTTGCCTGGGTGCATCATTTAAAAGATTCTTCGTAAAGTCAGTGACTATGTTTTAGCTTTAAAGAAAATAGTGAATTTGCTTTGTTCTGCACCAGACCTGCTAAACACTGCCAGTGTCTAGATTAATATTCCTGTTCTTGGCTGTAGTGCAAGACATTACTGTTACACTGCTGTGGGAAGACATGTTGCATGCATTGTCAAGTACTAAGTTGTAGATACCAAGAGGTCACCAAATGGCCACAATTGTGTAGTGTTCCGTTTGAAAAAGAATTGGCCTGTAACTTATGGACTTTGGCTATCTTTGAGCATCATTAGTGTGCGATGTATAATAGGTAAGTTTGTGCTTGTTTGTGGTGTGTTAATATATATGTAGTGTGTAGATTTTAAAATTATTCAAGAAAAACTATCAGCACAAGTTGCTTTTAATAGAAGAATTTTTTAGACTCAAAACTCAATTTTTGGTTGAACTTTTTTGCAAGACATCACCAAAGTTTGAATGAAAAGACACATCACAAAATAATAATTAGGTGATGATAAACTTAGGTTTTAAAAGCTTGTAAATTTTCAAATGGAATGGAAAGTGTTTCGTAGTTTTGACGAGTTAAGAGAGAACATGAGCGGTACACAGGGAAATGAAATTAGATGAACTAAAAGGCTAGAAGGGAGTGTTTTTCTAAAAAAAAAGGAGACAAAACTGATGGATAGAGAATGATGAGGAGGGTGTAAGGTTTGACTATCACCTCATGACACTTATGGGACTTATTGTTCAAATAGCAGATTTTTAAAAACTGTTCAGGATTTTTTTTTGCCAATTTTGTTTCCTCCTATTAGTGGCTTTCCGAAGTACAGTTCCACAGGCAGCAGGAATCCAACTTATTCCAGTACCTTGCCCAACTGGCCGTTCTTTGTCAGAGCTTTGTAAATGAACATTAACAGACTATTCAAACCTGTAGGGCATCACAGCTGAGCTCAGTACCAAACCCATGCCCTCAACAGCCCGTTTTCAGCGAGTAAGTGAGTAACTAGATAGAGATTGAATGGTAACCCTAGTTGACTTTCTCCCTCTCTGCTTTTTCTTTTCTTCCCCTCTCCCCTGGTAACAAAGTAGGGTTGCTCAGGTCAATTTTAGCAACTTTGCCATTACCCCAGCTAAGATTAGCTACCTCAGCTCAGACAAGGGCTCGATCCGTGTCTGTATGGTCCAGCTGCAGATAAGTTCATTAAGCCATCAGAGCAGCTTTTGCTTAAAAAAAACACTTAAGCATACATAGTCGAGGAGCAACAGTTTGGCCAAGCTATCTGTGGGTCATCTCCCAAGGGAAGTTTGTAAGCCTCTGGGAAGAAAGGGGAAGGGAGCAAGTTCTCCCAAATATAGTAGGTTGCTGGCAGGTTAATGGATCACCAGCTGAAATATACTGATTGATGAATGTTCACTTCTTTACATTACCTCAATGACTGAAAGAACCCAAAGGCTGACCAGTTTGAAGCTTGCTGGTGTTGACTAATGAAAATTATGTGAAGTTCAGTTGAAAATTGGGAAATTCTTGTAAAGTTATGTTCATAGTCTGGTTGTGCTTACAATGTTTGCATGAGTATGAGATTTATACTACTTGGTTATGAACGTAAAACGCTGTTGGATTCAATAGTCTGGCAATGCTATTGTCAAAACGGATTGTTGCATTTGTGTGATCATTTCCTATACCATTCAAAAAAAAACGGTGGAAGGAGTGTTGTGCTTTACAAATTACATTTGTGACCTGGAGATTGTGCCCTTCTGTCATACAAAACAAATGGCATTTTTTGTATAAAATTATCTCTGGCTTATAGAAGATGGATTCCTCTGCTGTTAAAGTTCACTAAACACAGGAGTCATGGGTTTGCCACAAGATTAATGGTTCTTTAAAGCTATAATTTCATGACATTCATGTGCACCAGGAATAGCACTAAAAAAAAACAAAATAAAGACTTTTATATTACATGCAATGCACTAAAAATCATGTTACTCACACTGGACTGCACACATTCTGCATTTAAGATTTTTGTATCCTTAAGTATAAGCTACTTAAATTTCTTGGGTTTTTTTTCCCCCTCTAGTTTTCTCCCTTTTTCACCTGAAGATGTTAAATAAATTTGGGGTATGGGCTCATTGAAAAGGAAAGATTTACAGGGCTATTGAGAAAAGGCAGATGTAAGGAGTCTTACAACACCAGGTTATAGTCCAACAGCTTTATTTGAAATCACAATCTTTCGGAGCTTTCCTCCTTCGTCACTCACCTGACGAAGGAGGAAAGCTCCGAAAGCTTGTGATTTCAAATAAAGCTGTTGGACTATAACCTGGTGTTGTAAGACTCCTTACATTTGTCCACCCCAGTCCATCACCGGCATCTCCACATCGAGAAAAGGCAGGGCAGTGGGACTAATTGGATAGCTCTTTCAAAGGCACAATGTGCCGAATGGCCTACTGTGTTGTATTATTCTATGAAGGCTGCCCTCTGGTGCCTTGCTTAAATGCCCATTTTTATCTTTAAATTTTCATGCATGTACCTGGATAGTCAGTGTTGGCAGTTGGACTGTGGAGGGCACCACATCCTTCGCACACTTTTCAACCAATCACTTCATAGCTATCAAGATTGAGAACCCCTGTTGATTTTTTTTCACCTCCTGATCTTGGGGTCTTTAAGCCAATCGGAATGCCCCATCTGCTGCCCTGGCTGAGAATAATTAATGCAGCAGAGACCTGAAATTGAATCTTGTATTGTACCTTGTGGTGCATTTACACATTAAGGCATGAATGTCCAAGCTTTTTAGTCTTTGTAGGCTGTTAAGATATAGACTGAGAAATCTCTTGGGGCCCAAATGAAGCTGAATTTGATATTCCCATTAATTTGCATATATCAGCTGTTTATACTTGCATATTGTGTTCTGATTTTAGGATTTGTTCACCAATGAGGGACTAGCATGAACGGCCCTTTCATAAGACCTGCATGCCATGAAAATGAAATCAGGCAAACCAAATATGAAATATATGTGCAATAGAATTGAGTTGCCTAGGCTGCATGGGCAAGATTGCTTGGGCTTGTGAGCCACCTGCAGCCTACACGCCCCACTTTTGGAGGAGGGAGTACCTACTTAAATTCTAAACTGTATTTGCCATAATGCCAACAAGGAAATCTCTCATCTCCATCTTGCAACATGAACTGCCTTGTTGAGTTAACATTAGCCTTTTGGTAAGCTGATGCCACTAGCTTGAACGAGGTTCATTTATAACACTGGTGCGTTGGAATTCATAGGCTAATGTTCAAATTGCACCAATACCAAAGTGAAGTAATCAAGATGCATTTCAAACTTAATGCAATGAACTCAAACCTGAGAAAGTGTTCTGTTTAACACTTTAAATGCAACATAAGTAAGAACATAAGAAATAGGAGCAGGAGTAGGCCAATCGGCCCCTCGAGCCTGCTCCGCCATTCAATAAGATCATGGCTGATCTGATCCTAACTTCAAATCTAAATTCATGTCCAATTTCCTGCCCGCTCCCCGTAACCCCTAATTCCCTTTACTTCTAGGAAACTGTCTATTTCTGTTTTAAATTTATTTAATGATGTAGCTTCCACAGCTTCCTGGGGCAGCAAATTCCACAGACCTACTACCCTCTGAGTGAAGAAGTTTCTCCTCATCTCAGTTTTGAAAGAGCAGCCCCTTATTCTAAGATTATGCCCCCTAGTTCTAGTTTCACCCATCCTTGGGAACATCCTTACCGCATCCACCCGATCAAGCCCCTTCACAATCTTATATGTTTCAATAAGATCGCCTCTCATTCTTCTGAACTCCAATGAGTAGAGTCCCAATCTACTCAACCTCTCCTCATATGTCCGCCCCCTCATCCCCGGGATTAACCGAGTGAATCTTCTTTGTACTGCCTCGAGAGCAAGTATGTCTTTTCTTAAATATGGACACCAAAACTGTATGCAGTATTCCAGGTGCGGTCTCACCGATACCTTATATAACTGCAGCAATACTTCCCTGTTTTTATATTCTATCCCCCTAGCAATAAAAGCCAACATTCCGTTGGCCTTCTTGATCACCTGCTGCACCTGCATACTAACATTTTGATTTTCTTGCACTAGGACCCCCAGATCCCTTTGTACTGCAGTACTTTCCAGTTTCTTGCCATTAAGATAATAACTTGCTCTCTGATTTTTCCTGCCAAAGTGCATAACCTCACATTTTCCAATATTATATTGCATCTGCCAAATCTCCGCCCACTCACCCAGCCTGTCTATATCCCCTTGTAGGTGTTTTATGTTCTCCTCACTCTCTACTTTCCCTCCCATCTTTGTATCATCTGCAAACTTTGATATGTTACACTTGGTCCCCTCCTCCAAATCGTTAATAACAACAAGTGCTGTCTGGACTCGATTATTCCAATGCTCTCTTGGAGGCCTCCCACCTTGCACCCTCCGTAAACTTGAGCTCATCCAAAACTCTGCTGCCCGTATCCTTACTCGCACCACGTCCCATTCACCCATCACCCCTGTGCTCACTGACCTACTTTGACTCCCGGTCCGGCATTGCCTTGATTTTACAATTCTCATCCTTGTTTTCAAATCCCTCTATGGCCTCACCCCTCCCTATCTTTGTAACCTCCTCCAGCCCTGCAACCTTCCCAGATCTCTGCACGCCTCCAATTCTGGCCCCTTGCGCTTCTCCGATTTTCATCGCTCCACCATTGGCAGCCGTACCTTCAGCTACTTAGGCCCTAAGCTCTGGAATTCCTGCACTAAACCTCTCTGCCTTTACCTCTCTCTGCTTTAAGATGCTCCCTAAAACCTACCTGTTTGGCCAAGCTTTTGGTCACCTGTCCTAATACCTCCATATGTGGCTGCCAAATTTTGTTTGATAACACTGCTGTGAAGCGCCTTGGGACATTTTACTACATTAAAGGTACTATATGAATGCAAGTTGTTGTCAGTCAAACCCAGTGACTTAAAATGCTGCATGAAAAGGATGGTTTTGGAGGGGGAGTGATATCTAGTATGTAATTTGGTTATTGTAAACAATTTTACAACACCAAGTTATAGTCCAGCAATTTGCCTGAGGAAGGAGAAAATCTCCGAAAGCTTGTGAATTTAAAATAAAATTGCTGGACTATAACTTGGTGTTGTAAAATTGTTTACAATTGTCAACCCCAGTCCATCACCGGCATCTCCACATCGTAATTTGGTTAGACAGTGCAAAATGGTTGCCATGTTTGCTCACATAAGTACGGCATTTCTGTAATAACCCGCTACATAAACTCAAATTACACACTGGATTAATCATTTTTACATTGCTGCTGGGGATACAAGAGGACGGCATTCAAGTAGTACCCTATGACCTCCGAGCATTGTTCTCCTGTTTTTACTGGCTCTTCGTGCCGCTCCGGATGTTGATTGGGCAGTAGATAGGGAAGCTTGTTTTCTGTGTCTCGAGCCTCCTTTCTTGGAACTGCCACAAAGTGTGGAGTACGTCTGCTTCAAGTGTGCAGTCGTACCATGCACTTGCTGTTAATGGCTTGCTATCTGTGTGAAAATGCCTACATAAACAAATATAGAGCTCTGTTCTATTAAATTGCGTTTCTGCATATTGTTGAACTCTGGAATCAGTTTAGTTGGTCTAATTGCTTCCAGATGGAGCGGGGGAGAGGGAGAGAAGAGACTTGCATTTATATAGTGCCTCAGACCCTCCTTTCAGAGCTATATCATAACTATTATGTAGACAAAAGCAGCCATTTTGCATACAGTAAGGTCCTACAGCAACAATGTGATTGATTTTTGGCAGTAAAACTACAGGAGGAATATTGTCCAAAACACCAGAAAACTCCCTGCCCTTTTTTGAATAGTGCCATGGGATCTTTATGATGTCCACCTGCATAGTCAGGGACGACCTTGGTTTAACATCTCCCTTGAAAGAGGCTATCTTGGATAGCATAGCACTCTATTCTGTACTTTTGGTAGAGTTTATGCTGTCAAGTTTCCACGTGCGGGGCTTGACCCCCCCCCATAGCCATCTGTTCCAGAAGAAACTTCTACCAACTGCAAAGTTGATGCAAAAAAAATGCTTCAAATAAATATTTTCCTTGTCTGAAAGATATAATTGACAGGCAGCTCCATTTTTTTTTTACAAATGAACTCTGGGGTAAGTGGAAGAATTAATTTGCAATGTGTTAATTGACTTGTCCACATATTGGTTTTCTCCCCTGGTGTTTCTGTCCTTCCACACAGTGGATTTTACAAGAGCACAGAAGAATAATGCTCACTTGTGCTTTTGCAGTATTGTAATCTGAATAATACAGCTAAATGCTGCTGATCCACATCTTAACCATCATATTTTTAAAGCTTTAAAGTAATAGTGCAAAACTTATTTACTGGTGCTTTTTTAGTTGATGTATCCTGATTAATTTGATGCTTGTAGATCCTCCTAATCTGTCTGTCAAGTGGGCAGCACCAGGTAATAGATCACCTCTGTTGGTGTTTCAGTACAATTTCCTGTTTAAAGGAGTTAGATGTCGTAATAATTAAAATTTCTCCTAGTTTTGAACGGATTTTGTCGATGTGATCAGAAGATAAGTTCACCTGAATGAAGAAGGCCCTTCAGCCCATTTTTCGGAGTACCAACCTGACCATCCTCAAATTACAGCACCAAGCTGTTTTTTTTAAATGAATCCAGTGTCCTGGTCTCAATCACCCTTCCTGACAGCCAAATAACACAAACATTTTATGGCTAGTATTGAACTAGAATCATAGAATCTTACAGCACAGAAAGAGGCCATTTGGCCCATCGTGCCAATGCTGGCTCTGTGAAAAAGCTATCAAATCTAATCCCACACCCCAGCTTTTTCCCCATAACCCTACAAATTAGTCCTCTTCAACTACATGTCCAATTACCTATGGAATCTCCTTCCACCACCCTTTCAGGTAGTGCGTTCCAGATCTTAACCCTCTGTGTGGAAAATGTTTTCCTCATTTCCCCTCTAGTTCTTTTGCCGATTATTTTAAATCTATGACCTTTGGTTATCGACCCACTTGCCAGAGGAGAAAGCTTCTTCCTACTTCTCCCTCATGATTTTGAACACCTGTATCAAATCTCCCCTTAACCTTCTCTGTTCTAAGGAGAACAACCCCAGCTTCTCCAATCTCTCCACATAACTGAAGTCCCTCATCCCTGGTGGCATTCTGGTAAACCTCCTCTGTACCATCTCCAAGGCCTTGACATCATTCCTAAAGTATAGTGTCCAGAATTGGCCACAATACTCCAGCTGAAGCCTAACCAGTGATTTATAAAGATTTACCATAACTTCCTTGCTTTTGTATTCAATGCCCCGATTTACAGAGCTTTCTTAATCGCCATATCAGCTTGTCCTGCCACCTTCAAAGATTTGTGAATACGTGCCCCCAGGTCGCTTTGCTCTTGCACCCCCTCAAAATAGTACCATTTAGATTATACAACCTCTCAGTGTTGTTCCTCCCAAAGTGTATCACTTCACACTTATCCACATTAAATTGCATCTGCTGTCTGACTGCCTATTTCACCAGCCTATCTAAGTCCTCCTGAAGTCTGCTGCTATCCTCCTCGCTATTTACTACGTTGCCAGGTTTTGTATCATCCGCAAACTTTGAAATTGTACTCCCTGATCATTTTTCACACGTGCAATGAACATTGTAATCGCTACATTAGGGACACTAGTCAAAAGTCCTCCCTAAAAAATCTGAATTACATAGAATGTACTGCACAGAAAGAGGCCATTCGGCCCAACAGGTCCATGCCGGTGTTTATGCTCCACACAAGCCTCCTCCCTCCCTATTTCATCTAACCCTATCAGCATATCCTTCTATTCCTTTCTCCCTCGTGTTTATCTAGCTTCCCCTTAAAGGCAAGTGTGCTAGTCGCTTCAACACTTCCTTGTGGTAGCGAGTTCTACAGTCTAACCACTCTGAGTAAATAAATTTCTCCTGAATACCCTATTGGATCTATTAGTGATTGGAGTATTGTGTCCAGTTCTGGGCACCGCACTTCAGGAAGGAGGTGAAAGCCTTAGAGTGTGCAGAGGAGATTTACTAGAATGATTCCGAGGATGAGGGACTTAAATTACGTGGATAGACTGGAGATGCTGGGATTGTTCTCCTTGGAACAGAGAAGGTTGAGAGGAGATTTGATAGAAGTATTCAAAATCATGAAGGGTCTAGGCAGAGTAGATAGAGAGAAACTGTTCCCAATGGCTGTAGGGTCAAGAACCAGAGGGCATAGATTTACGGTGATTGGCAAAGAACCAAAGGTGACATGGGGAAAATCTTTTTTACACAGCGAGTGGTTGGGATCTGGAACGCACTGCCTGAGGGGGTGGTGGAGGCAGATTAATTCCTGGCTTTCAAAAGGGAACTGGATAAGTACTTGAAACAAAAAAATGTGCAAGGCCACGGGGATAGGGCGAGGGACTAGCTGGATTGCTTGTGCATAGAGCCGGCGCGGACTTGTTGGGCCGAATGGCCTCCTTCCGTGCTGTAACCTTTCAATGATTCAATGATCTTGAATTTATGGTTCCCAGTTCTGGTCTTCCCTGCAAATGGAAACATTTTCTCTATATCTACCCTATCAAACCCTTTCATAATCTTAAACTTCCATCAGGTCACCCCGCTTACTCAATTTTTCCTGATAGGTTTAACCTCTCAGTTCTGGAATCATCCTAATAAATCTTTTTTGCACCTTCTCTAATGCCTCTATAACCTTTTTATAATATGGAGACCAGAACTGTTCACTGTATTCCAAGTGTGGTCTAACCAAGGTCCTATAGACATTTAACATAACTTCTCTGCTTTTCAGTTCTATACCTCTAGAAATGAACCCCAGTGCTCGGTTTGTTTTTTTTAATGGCCTTATTAACCTGCGCCGCTACTTTTAGTGATTTGTATTCAATACTGGGCATAAAATGTTTGTGTTATTTGGCTGCCAGGGAGGGCGATTGAGACCAGGACACTGGATTCATTTTAAAAAAAACAGCTCGGTGCTGTAATTTGAGGATGGTCAGGTTGGTACGCTGAAAAAGGAGCAGAAGGATCTGTACCCCCAGGTCCATCTGCTCCTCTACCCCATTTAGACTCTTATTATCCAAGCAGTATGTAGCACCCTTAATCTTCCTACCAAAATGTATACCTCACACTTATCTATATTGAAATTCATTTGCCAATTACACACCTATTCTGCAAGTTTATTATTGTTTTCCTGTATTTTATCGCAGTCCTCCTCAGTATTACTATTAACCCCCACCCCCAATTTGTTGCTGGTGCCATCCGCAAATGTTGAAATTGTACTTCCGATTCTCAAGTCCAAATGGTGGACAACAGTGGTCCCAGAACCAATTCTTGTGGAACACCTTTTGCTAGTCTGAGTAACTACCTTTAACCCCTACTCTCTGTTTTCTGTTTTGTAGCCAGCTTGCTATCCATTCTGCTACTTGTCCCCTAACTCCACGTGCTATGACCTTAATCCTGAGTTTACTATGCGGTACCTTATCGAAGACCTTTTGAAAATCCAAATATATTACATCTACTGCATTAGCCTTGTCTACCCTTTCTGTTACTTCTTCAAAGAATTCAATAAAGGTGGTCAAGGATGACCCCTTTTGAAATCCATGCTGACTATTCTTTGTTATGTTTTCGGTTTCTAGATGTTTTTCTGTTACATTATCTCTTCTACCACCGTGTTAAACTAATTGGCCTATAGTTCCCTTGACTTTTTAAATTTAGGAATCACCTTAGCTGTCCGCCAGTCCTCTGGTACTATTACCTTTTCTGCTGCATTTTTATATGTATGTAATACTGCCTCTGCTATCTCTTCCCTAACTTCTTTTAATATGGGCAGATACAATCCATCCGGACCAGGGGTTCTACTCTCTCTCAGTTTGAATAGTTTATCAATTATCACCCCCCTTTCTATCTTAAATGTCTTTAGAAGAAGAGAACAAAAAAGACATAATGTCACGCCCACCATGTTAGTCTCCCTGGTAGATACTGAGACAAAGTAATTATTTAATATTTCTGCCATTTCATTGTCATCACCTCGTGGGTTTATCGTGTGGCCTTATCCCTATCCTGATTTTTCTTTTGTTATTTATTTGTCTGTAGAATACTTTACAATTTCTCTTTATATTCCTTGATAATTTTATTTCATAGTTCTTTTTTGACATCCTTCCTAACCTCTTGTCATCCTTTCCATTGTTGTCTATGTACTTAGTATATGCCTTTTTCTTTAGTTTCAATTTTACCCTTATTTCTTTATTCATCCATGGTGTGTCATTACTGGATAGTTCGTTCTTGTTTTTTAGTGGGATATATTTCTCTTGGACTCTCGATTACTGTTAAATGTTTCCCACTGCTGTTCTATTTCTTAGTAAATTTTTCCAGTTTATTTTCTCTAATTCCTTTCTCATCCCCTGAAAATCAGTTTTTTTCCAATTTATTACTTTTGTCTTTGTCTTTCTTAGGTCCTTCTCAGTCTTTATCTTAAACCTTATTATGTTGTGATCGCTATTGCCTAGATGTTCCCCTGCACTTAATTCTCTTATCTGTTCTGGTTCATTTCCCATTACTATATCCAGCAGTGCTTCCTCTCGGGCTTTTTACATACTGGGTAAGAAAGTAGTCCTACACACGTTGTAAAAACTCCATACTCCTTTACCTACCTCGTGCCAGTTTATTTGGAGATAGTTAAAACCTCCCATGATTATTATTCTATATCTTTTACTCATTTCAAATATTTGCTTACATATTTCTTCCTCCGCCTCCTTTCCATTATTAGGTGGTCTGTGGTGTACCCCTATTAGTGTGATCGATCCCTTAACTTTTATTTCAATCCATATGGATTATGTTTCAGTCCTTCTTTTGTTGCGTCCCTTTGTTTACTGCCATTTGTGTTATCTCTAATTAGTACAGCTACTCAACCCCCTTCTTCCTTCCCCATCCTTTCTGATTATGTTATAGCCTGCAATATATAGTTGCCAGTACTGTTCTTTATGTGGCCATGTTTCAGTTAGTCCTATTACATCTGGTTCCTTGCTACGGATTATTCCCCCGTTTTGTTTTGGACGCTGTGAACATTGCTGTACAGGCAGTTTAATTTATCTTTAATAGTTCCTTTTACTTTATTTTTGATGTGGAGATGCCGGTGATGGACTGGGGTTGACAATTGTAAACAATTTTACAACACCAAGTTATAGTCCAGCAATTTTATTTTAAATTCACAAGCTTTATTTTTGAACAGTCCTTTAATACTTCTGTTTTATAACTGTATTTGTTCCTTGACCGTTTATGTTACCTTTATTCGTTACCCTGGTCTGACCTTACACTCATCTCTGTTTCTTTTATCTTTAAGCTTTTGTTATTGCTGCCAGATCCCTCCCCATTTTGCCAGTTTAAAGCCTTATCCACCACCCTATTTATCCTTTCTGCTAGGACTCTTGTCCCACTCCAATTCAGGTGGAGTCCATCCCAGGTACATCTCCTTCCTGTCCCAGTACTGGTGCCAGTGTCCCATGAAATGGAACCCCTCCTTCCCACACCACTCTTTCAACCACGCATTCACCTTTATGATCTGCCTATCTCCATGCCAATTAGCATATGGTTCGGGTAGTAAACTTGAAATTCCCACCTGTGAGGTCCTGCTTTTTAATTTGGTTCCTAGCTTCTCATATTCCCTTAGCAGCCTTCCTTGTTCTTTCTTATGTCATTGCTGCTGAAATGGACCGTGACAACTGGATCCTTCCCCCACCCTTTCCAAGTTCCTCTCCAGTTGCTCTGAGATGTTCTTTACCCTTGCACCAGATAGACACCCTCCTGGACTCTCGGTCGCGACTGCAGAGGACGCTATCTATCCCCCTAATTATAGAATCCCCAATGATTACAACATTTAAAAATGTTTTTTTTTAAACTGTTCTTTAGTAACTTTTATTGACCTGCTATCCGCTGACAATACCACGATCTCTATCATATTATGACTCCCAGCAGCTAGGCACCATGTGTTTGTATTGAGCGACCTTTTCTTTTGCTAAATTAATTTTTATTGCAGAAAAGTGGTATGGATAATTATTCTTCAGTTTTTGAAAAAAAAATTCACTCAAAGTTTACTGCATACAGCTGGTTCAGGAAATGGGTAACTATTGTAAGAGACTTCTGCATTCCCGCCAGAGCTCCAAAAAAGTAGCAGTTAAACAAGAGACCTGCCACCTACAAGTGCTGTTTTCTCCTTCAGTGCCTATATATATCACTGATCCTTCATGGTAGAGCTAGTAGAAAGAGTTGCTTGTTTCCTGCTTTCTGGGCCCATGAAAGTTTGGCATCTTGGGTGTGTAAAGTTTGCCTGCTTTTTTTTATTATAGTGTATCATTAGTTGTGGAAGTACCATGCTCCTTCCAGCTGTCGACGATACACTAACAGTGAAAAGTGTCTATGGTATAGGCCTGCCTCTCCTGCCAAGCACTACAGTTGTTGCGTTCCAAAGTGTCTTACAATTAAATATACAGTCAAGATGAAATATTGCTAGTATTCTGTGTATGGTAGTTGACCTTGGTTTGAAATGGGAAAAAAAACTGTTGGTGTTGCATGCATTAATAAGGCCTGCATGCCCCTCTGTAGCCTCGACCCTGGGTGGTGGTTAATCAAGTGGAAATGGCATTTATGCCACGTCAACATCAGACTGCCTTTCATCCACAATATAATCACAGTAGTTGTTGGTGGAAGCAACTCTTTGTTTTTTTAAATGTGCAAAGGCCTAGTTTGCTGTGATTGTTAAAGTAGTGCCTTTTACTTGGCAACTTATTTTTTTAAGCCTATGTGTTCAGATTGACTACCAGTAGATGTCGGAAATGTATTTTGAGCTATATCTGTACAGTATTTTATAAGGAATTTATTTCAGGAGTTTCAAAGAGGTTCTGGGAAATAGTTTTTATGCCTGTAGGGTGTGAACCAGTGTGTATATAGAAACAGTACTTAATCTCTACATTCTGTGGAGGTTCACTGAAGCATATCCTTTCTCTATTCGACCAATCATGATTTTTCTCCTTTCTGCATCATCTCTCCTTCAGTCCTCTTTCTCTGTTGCCTGCATCATTCTTGTGCAGCTCCCATGTGACAGATGTCAACTGTATTGATGTTACTGGAAATATTAATATGCCTGCCACAGTTTGTTTGACCATCTCTGGGACTGCATTGGCCAAATCAAAGTTGAAAGAGGGATTGCCCTTTTCTTGCTGTCTGCTGTTAAGGTGGGGGGGGGGGGGGAATCTGAGCAAGCTTAAAGGATAGTTGTGATGTCCTTCAATATCCATTTGATGTGATAAATGCAATGCCTTCACCAGCATCCTGGAAGCCTGGCTTTTTGGGGCTGTTGATGTTCATTGGTCACAAATGTGTTCTTTGCTGGTCCTTCAAACTGCTGAGCTGCAGCTGACCCTGCTCTGTTGGTTCCCACGTGTATAGTTAGTTCAGAGGCATTATTCACCAACCTGTCCGTAGAGTCCTAGTTTCCACTGCCTTCCAGACAAAAGTAGGCAAATCATTTCAGAAGAAACCTTTGTTGCCAATGTTACTAGACCCTTGGGTTGATACAGATTAGCGATGGGATATAGCTCATGCCGTTTTTGCTGGATAGCCTGCCATTGTTGCTTATTCATATTTTGTGTGGTATAGAAAGTCCAAACTGTGTACAAAGCTCAAGAATTTATGGGCAATATCTTTGGTTTAAAGGCTAATTTCCCCTCATTCTGATCTCCAGGCCACGTAATTCCTGTGGTCAAGCCAGGAACATGCTCCCAGATCTGCCTGTTCTGCTTTTCTGTTAGTGACTAGTAATTAAAGACAGCAGCACAGCAGCTACAATATATTCACTTTTTTGCCCCCACCCACTACATCTCAAATGTGGCTCACTCCCTACATTCTCTCAAATTCTCTGTCAACTTTGTGGAGGCACACAGTGCAGGCCAAATTATGTTTGATGTTCCAGTGCATTGCACCTTGTGCGTACAGGAAAGACCGCACCAGAAAGGCCCTCCTCACCACTATCCAAGCTACATCCTGGTGCCTGTTGGTCAGTTCCGGCAATGAGACGTTCTGCCAAATGGCTTCAGCCTGCCCGATCGGGTCCACCCACTCATTTCCCTGCAGGACCCCCAGAACGTTCTGTGCCGACAGCCTTGTGGTTAAAAGGGTTCCTCTTCAAGAACTTCTCCACCTGGGGCAGGTGGTGGGGTACGGTCCAGCTGGATGGGACGTTCTGCGTCTGCTCGGCCAGCGTGGCCAGACCCAACCTTCTCGGTGTGGTAGACAGGTAGAAACTTGGCACAGTGACACTTGTTGTTTGCGTACCAGGGCTCCACATTGGGGACGCTGTTCCCCCCCCCCAACTTTGGGGGTTTGTACATGGTGTCCCTGCAGACGTGGACCTCCAGACAAGTAGAAGATGGCTCAAGTGATTGGAGCAGTGGGGAAAGGGACAGACCTGGGCCACATGGAGCAACACTGCAAGCACCTCACACCTTATTACCAGGTTCCTGCCAACCATGGAGTGGGAGCGACCCCACCCCACCACAAACGCATACCAAGCTTCTGTTTGGCTTGGCGACCCGCTCCTCCCAGTTCTTGGTGCAGGCATCGGGCCCCCATGGGCCAGATCACCAACACCTTCAGGTATTCGGACTTGACAGTGAAGGGCACACAGGATCGGGTCTCCCACCTGCCAAAGAACATGGCCTCGCTCTTATTGCGCCTGAGGCCAGCTCGAAATGGTCGCAGATGCCCATCAGTCTGTGGACCGACCACTGATTGGAGCAAAGGGTGGTGATGTCGTCCATGTACAGGGAGGCCTAAACCCGAGAGCCTCCACTGCCTAGGATCATCACCACCCCCGCCCCCGATACCTGCGTCCTTCCTGATGGATGCCGCAAAAGGCTCGATTCAACACATGAACAAGACCGCAGAGAAAGGATATCCCTGCCTGACTCCAGATCTGATCGGAAAGCTCTCCGACTCCCACCCGTCGATTAGGGCTGCGCTACGGATGGCCCTATTTTGGAGAGGGCGTCCATCATGTACGTGTGGGATATTCTGTCAAAGCTGATGAGGCAGGTGTTCACCCCCCTGTCCCGCATGTTAGCGATTGTATCCCTGAGTACCGCAAGGCTATCAGAGATCTTCCTGCCGGGTACAGCACAGGTAGGATCGGGGTGGATCACCCACTCCAGAGCAGTCTTGAGCCTGTTGGCGATGACGTTAGACAGACTTAAAATTTCAATTCAGCTGAATCTTTCAGTACGATGGGCACTGCAGTATTCCCTTTCTTCTCAGCTTCCGGTACAAATTTTGCATCAGTGACTAAGTAAACGAGGCCTAGAAAGCATCTACTTAAAAGCTACCATTGTTGCTTATGAAGATTGTTTTCCTAACTGTGTGAGGATCTTAACCTAAAGGATAAAATGCATAGATAGATATCTTAAACCCTGTAAATGCAAATCAATTTCAAATTCTGAAAAAAAATGGCCAACCCAGATACAGAAAACTAATTCCTGATCTAGAAATACAGGTTCATGGTTAAGAAGTCCTCTTCTTTATCTGTGCTAATCAGAAATCAGATCCACATAGTGTTCCTAATGGCATTAATTGTGGGAAGATCACTATTATGGATCTCCTTACATAAGAAATAGGAGCAGGAGTAGGCCATACAGCCCCTCGAGCCTGCTCAGCCATTCATTAAGATCGTGGCTGATCTTCGACCTCAACTCCATTTTCCCGCTCGAGCCCCGTATCCCTTGATTCCCTTACAGTCCAAAAATCTATCGATCTCAGCTTGAATATACTCAACAACTGACCATCCACAGCCCTCTGGGGGAGAATTCCAAAGATTCACAACCCTCTGAGTGAAGAAATTCCTCCTCATCTCAGTCCTAAATGGCCGACCCCTTATCCTGAGACTATGCCCCCTAGTTCTAGACTCTCCAACCAGGGGAAACAGCCTCTCGGTATTAACCCTGTCAAGCCCTCAGAATTTTATATGTTTCAATAAGATCTCCTCTCATTCGTCTAAACTCCAGAGGCCTATTCTACTCAATAGAATATATTGAGTGTCCACTCCACTTGGTGATAATGGAGGATTTTCAAAAGGTAGTAGCTCCTCAGATCTCTGCCACAATAGAGGCATATTATGGTGATTTCCTGCTGCCTGCCAGTAGGCCAGTAGATATTCGTCCCATAACGACTTCACTGGTGAAAAGAGAGAGGTTGGGGGGCAAAGGGAATGGCAAAAAAAAATGGTTACCAGTTTCTCTGAGAATAGAGAGATAGCTTCAAGAAGCAGTCAGAAAGCACCAAGTTCAGGGTTTGCAGAAATTGTTTTTGTGTCAGATAAGAATTGAGCTTGGCTGCCAACATGCTGTCAGTTACACATGAAGAATGTTCTCTTAACTAGATACTATGGAACTGCCATTCAGGAATGATTTGGGGAAGGGGAAATAAAAAGTACATATTATGCTATGTAGAATCTCAATTCCTTGCATTACGTTCTAGCTGTACACACTGGGACCTTGATGGATGGTGCCCTTCACAGAGCCATATGGCTGATATCACCGCAAATATGAGAAATCTGAAGCTAATTCATGGAAAACCTCATTCCAGTTTATATTGTAGTATAATAAGTGGGTGTTAGTGATCATAGCTAGAGCATCTGTGCAATTTTAGACAGTGAAGCAGTTAAATTATTTACAAATGATTTTAGTTTACTTGTGATTGCCACCTGTGAAGTGGCTGAGCAGCTCGCTGTGTATCCATTTTATCAGAATGGGCTTAGTCAACCATTTTAAATTTGTCTATGCACTTGTCCAAATGTTCCCAATACCCACTTTTCATGCAGAAATGGATGTTTTAGCTTAATAGATCAATAGTACTGTATTTAATTACAGCACTCATCCTGTTCCTGAAAGTTGAGAGAATACGGAGTTTTTCCAGGATGAATTAATTATTAGCATTTTTGGACACATTTCTAGATAAATTAGTTGACTTTTAAGGAGTTCAATTTAAATAAAATAAAAATTGAATTCTGAAGACATTATTTGTAACAGGCAAAGGATCTGAAATTTTGAACTGCAGGGTCTCTTTATTTAAAAAAAAATACACAACAGCAATCTTTCTTGGGGTGATGGTCTGAGTAAATTACTTGGATTAGCTTGTGATATGAAGGACAGAGCAGCAATTTCAACTGCATTTTTACTAAGTCTGGGCTGAGAGGTTTCAAGTAATTGATTTTGAAGTACTACGTGAATCTATCTTGTGCAACTTGGATGACGGTTTCTCATGCTTCCAAAAGCTTGGAAAAGTAGTAAACAGTGAGGAGGATAGTAGCAGACTTCAGGAGGACATAGACATACTGGTGATGTGGGCAGATACATGGCAGATGAAATTTAATGCAGAGAAGTGTGAAGTGATGCATTTTGGAAGGATAAATGAGGAGAGGGAATATAAGCTAAATGGTACAATTTTAAAGGGGGTGCAGGAACAGAGATGTGGGGCTTCACATATACTAATCTTTGAAGGTGGCAGGACAAGTTGAGAAGGCTGTTTTTTTTTAAAAAGCATATGGGATCCTTCGCTTTATAAATAGAGGATAGAGTACAAAAGCAAGGAAGTTATGTTTAATCTTTATAAATCAGTGGTTAGGCCTCAAGTAGTGTTGAGTCCATTTCTGGGCACCACACTTTAAGAAGGATGTCAAGGCCTTGGAGAGAGCGCAGAGCAGATTTACCAGAATAGTACCAGGGATGAGGGACTTCAGTTCAGTGGAGCGACTAGAGAAGCTGGGATTGTTCTCAGAGCAGAGAAGGTTATGAGGAGATTTAATAGAGATGCACAAAATTATGAGGGGTTTTGATTGAGTAGGTAGGGAGAAACTGTTTCTGCTGGCAGGAGGGTCAGTAACCAGGGGACACAAATTTAAGATAATTGACAAAAAATCCAGGGGGAAAATTAGCAGAAATTTTGTTATGCAGTGAGTTATGATCTGGAATGCAGTACCTGAAAAGGTGGTGGAAGCATATTCAATAGTAACTTTCAAAAGGTATTTGGATATATACTTAAAAATGAGAAATTTTCAGGGCTATGCGTAAAGAGCAGTGGAGTGGGACTAATTGGATAGCTCTTTCAAAGAGCAGGCACGATGGGCCAAATGGCCTCCTGTACTGTATGACTCTATGAATGTTGAGCTTCAAGTAAAACTGCCACCAGGGCTATGGAAAATTAATTTGACAACACAGCCTGACTCACTGACACATGCTCCCGGAATCCGAATTAAAAACAGCTTTAGTCATCGAAATTGTAACATTCACTTGTCCTTTGAAATCCTTCTGAGCCAGCTACGTAGTGGAAGCTGGAGGGAGGGGCTACCCTTTTGAGCCCCGCTCCCTTCAGACATATAATGTCCTGGGAGAGGCAAAAAATAGAGAAAAAAACCCAGGGCCAATAAGAGGTGGGGGAAAACTCTGGAAAATTCCTCTTTGACCCCCTCAGATGATCAAAACCAGCCCAGGAGATCACATTGACCGTGTGTACGATAACTGTTAATCTTGTGTATTTCAAAAGTCCTTTTTTTGTTTTAGTTTTGTTTAAGGTTAGATAACATCAGTATGTTGGGTATCTCAAGGCAAGTTTTGATAGGAAACTTGGAAAGACTAATTTACTGTTCCTATAGTTTCATACTTTCTGGAATCATAGAAAGTTACAGCACAGAGGGAGGCCATTCGGCCCATCGTGACCGTGCCGGCTAAAAAAGAGCAATCCAGCTTAATCCCATTTTCCGGCACTTGGTCCGTAGCCCTGAAGGTTACAGCGCTTCAAGTGCACATCCAAGTAGTACTTTTTAAATGAGTTGAGGGTTTCTGCTGCTAACACCCTTTCAGGCAGTGAGTTACAGACCCCCACCACCCTCTGGGTGAAAAAACTTCTCCTCAGCTCCGGTCTAGTCCTTCTACCAATAACTTTAAATCTATGCCCCCGGTCACTGCTAAGGGAAATAGGTCCTCCCTATCTACTCTGTCTAGTCCCGTCATAATTTTGTATACCTCAATTAAATCTCCCCTCAGCCTCCTTTGTTCCAAAGAAAACAACCCCAGCCTATCCAATCTTTTCTCAAAACTAAAATTTTCCAACACTGGCAACATCCTCATAAATCTCCTCTGTACCCTCTCTAGTGCAATCAGATCTTTCCTGTAATGTTAAGTACAGAACTGTACGCAGCACTCAAGCTCTGTCTCCTAATACTTTTCAGGTTATGGTCCTTTATAGCTTCAAAAAGTGTGACAATTCTTTTGAACAATTGTGTTAGAATTTCAGTAGGAAAATTTTAGTGGAAAAGATGTCTTTAAGTACCCTTCCCATGTTAAGATCTCTTTGCCTGAGGCGACAGTGCAGATCAGTGGATCTCAATTTAATGTTTCATCCAAAAGGCAGCACCCCTCAGTACTGCACTAAAGTGCCAGCCTAGATTGTACTCAAGTCTCTGGAGTGGGGCTTGAACCTACGACCTTCTGACTCAGGCAAGAGTGCTACCATTTAGCCAAAGCCAGCACATAAAAGTTGCTAAGAGAAACAGTGATGGGTGTTGCAGTGCAGCAACTAAATATACACCTGGTATGATGATAGTGATGGGGTTAGTTAGCTCTGCGGTTACATTTGGTTGTTAGCTTCTGCCTGCAGCAACAGTTTGAGTGATGTTTGCATTGGGTTCTTATTGCTGAGTAAGTCTGCTGGAATAGCAGCAATTTGTGAAGTTTCTTGTGAGGCAGCTGTTGCAGGAACATGATTTGAATGATGTTAGGATTGATCCTCTTCACTGGCACTTCTGGGGTACTTAACAGCTGAGCTGATGCCAGCTCCATAGCAACCTTCTTCATAACTCAGACAAAATGGAATCTCTGCTGGCGGCTCACTGTCATTGAAGATAATGTGAAGATTCATCAGTAAGTAAAGGGCTGTGGATTTGATTGGAAATAAGTGGTCGGCTTTGAATAACAGTGAGGTGAATGGCCTTTTTCATTCCGATATTACTGCTTTCTTTCTGCAAATGCGTGTCTTACAAATTTCAGGTTCAGCATCACTGGCCATTTTTGTAAGCAGACTCTGCAAACCTATGATCAAGAGTATACCTTTACTATGTAGATATGATAGTGTACTCCAATGGCCATAGCAGTAAAACCATTGTGTGCACTCTATACTGTGATCTTGCATGTGCCCGTGTACATTTCTGCTGCCTTCCAGAAGGTGAATTGATTGCCACTTGTAAACCAACAAACTGATTTGTTTTACATGAAATGTGAAACTGAACAGCAAGATTTATCTATTTCTTGTTGCTCATAAAGTCAAAAATAATAAATGATGCAAACATTTCCCTTGGCAGGGGCTTTCTTCACTTTGCAAGTCAGTGTTAGCAGCTGTCAGTTCCGTGACTTTAGATGAGAGACTTCTCTGCCTGTCTCACTGTGGCAGACTGAAAACCTTCTACAGGCTGATTTTTTTTTTAGTCACATGGAGAGAGAGAGCACCAGAAGCTTAACCCCCTCTGGTGCAGGTGGCTTAGCTGACCAGCTAGGACTCCTGCTATTCTCAGTGAGTGAAACCAATCCAACATTATAGGTGCAAACCTCTCTGAAATGTGCTAATGATTCCTTCTGCTGTCTGAAATTGATGTGGGTTGTATTTAACTTTATAGCGACATCATGAAATAAACGAACCGACATTTCTTTCTGGGTCAAATCGACACAAATCTAAACGTGAATGTGTCCTACTCAATAGAGATTATTTATATTTGTTTTCATAGTGTAATGTATTTCTATTGCGACTTACCTGAGTGGCAGCAACTGTTCCTTCAGTCCCTGGCAGCAGCCCAGGATTCCGCTCCCACATGCTAGCAAGGTGCTGATTCCTGCCCGTTTCGGTTAGGCAACTGACTGGGAGCATGCACGAGGCCTGTGAGTTAAAATTGCCCAGGCTTCAACGTGCCGAGGTTTCCTGCTTGGCCGATTCCCACCCGTTAAAATCGGGGCTACAGTGTATGTACTAACTGAGCCACTGATGAAGACATTACCAAAAGTTTCTCTTCCCCACCTCCCTCCCAATTAAGAGAATTTTTTATCTGGTCTTCTGCATACAACAGGATTGGGAGTATAATATAATCCAGTGAATTTTCAAATGTATCACTAAGTGCAAGTATTTAGTGACGTTTTTCTGTATTGTATTTATCGGTCAATCAGAGTGTTTGTATATTATAAATTAGAAATGAAAGAAAATGAAGGGGAAGGAAGTACCGTGAACTCTTTTTAAAAAAATGCTAGTCCTTATCCCTGTGATCATATTGATCATCAGTTGTAAAATTTACTGTACGCAATAGTTTTCCTCCAATGTTATCTTTGGTATAAAGGGTCAGTTATGAAAGGGTGTGTGGCTTTCTTCTGGTTGAAGCTGGCTGCCTTATTAAATCTAATGCTAGCCCCTCAGATCTTTTCTTTCTCATGGGATTAGTTTAATGCAAACATTACAAGATCATTGCGCACATACGGCAAGGATCAAGTGACTTGTTATGAATACAGGCTGGTGCTAGCACTGTGCAATCTAAAAGAAAGCAGGCATGATTATATAATGAGGAAATGGGTACCTGTTGGCAATTACTTGCAGCTGCTATGTGACACTTAATTCCAAAATGCCTGAGTGCTCCACTCATTGGCATTCTGTTTTAGATATGCTGTAGCTAGCTGACATGCAGGATGTGAGCTCCCGCATATGTTATGCAATATTGTTAAAGCGTTGAAGAAATTACATCCTCCAGTTGCTCTAGGAAAGGTCTCTCTCCCCCTTGATGGAAACATAACAATCTTTTTGTTGCAAATAAAAACTGAAAGTGCTGGAAACAGCATCTGTGGAGAGAGAAATCAGAGTTAACGTTTCAAGTCGATGACCTTCCATCAGAACTGGAAGATGTTCCAGATGAATGAATATTAAGCAAGTACAGAGCCATTGAAAAGAGGACAAATCTTTTTGTTGCTTCTAATAACTATTTACTTGACCTTAGCAGTGTAATATTTGTGTTGTAAATAATCATGTAACACAATATGTGGGTCTTTATGCTGAGTTGCAGGAGAATTTCCTCACCTCTATCACCAGCAAATCCCTAAAAGCTGCTTATAGTAGTTAGTACCCTATTTTTAATCTGTTGTTTTTCACATTGCACTCCTATAGAACTGACAACCTTTGTACTTTATAGTCTGTCACTTCCATCCTTAGTTATAATGTTCTGGGCAAAGGAAAGGTGGACACGGTGATTGTCAGTATGAGGCGGTAGTTCAGGCTCTCCTGACACAGGTGCTCCCTGGTGGGGCACTGAGCCAGGGTGATTGCAGGTTTAATTCCAGCGCTGTGCTCAGGTATTTTATCTCAGTCGGGGCTATGTTTGAGGCACTGTGGTCTCAACTCATCTGAGGTAGGGAGGGGGAAATATCAGCCAGGATTCCTGCTTCTGATTACTATCAAGTGGCCCCTGCTGGAACATATGTTTGTCTATGAGATACAGGAACACACATTTGTGTGTTGGTTGAGGACATAAGCAGATTCGAATTTAAAGCCCTAAATGGTTAAATAGAAATCCAATGTTCATCATCTAGCCTTGTATGTGTAGAGCAATCATTAGTGGTTATCTATGTCTCAAGGAGGGCAGAATATTTGGGATGGAGGAAGAGTAGTTCACTAGTGCATGGTATTGTGCTGCAGAATAATAGCTTGCACATCTTCAGTAACTATATTGGAGAAGTGGGATGGACAGGACTCAGGAACACATTGCCTGCCAGCCCTCAAGTGAAGAGTAGGAGATGATTTTTTTGTGTGTGTGTGTGTGTGTGTGTGTGTACGCCTAGTATACATAGAAAAGTGGATGAAAGTTTGCTATCACAAGATTTAAATCAGAAGCTTAGTAAAGCACTGATTTATTGCTCAGTGAAAATAGCAGTCCAATTGGCTAGCTATGGGTGTGCTGTGGTTCTGCATACTGCATTAAAGCTGCAGTGCCCCATAATGCCTTGTAAGCTACAAGGGAAATCAACCCTCCTTATATCCATCCTCTTTGAAATGTTTTTTTTAAAAACTCCAATTTTGACTCTTTCTCCCCCCTACCGAATGCACTGACTTTTCTGTTTCCACCAATACCAGCCATCTTCTGATTCCTCACCAAAGTGATTATTCTTCATTTATTAGCCTAGACCCTGTGTGTCTGTGTGCAGCTGAGCCAAATCCTTTCCTCGTCTGTCCACATACACCATTAACAGCAGGGATCACTAAGTAGTGAGATCAGGAGCCCCCATTGTAGCCCAGACTGCTGCCACCAATTGTAACACCACTACTGGGATGAGATCAGCTATCTTGGCACAAACCAGGGATCATTTTTGAAGGTTATATAATTTGCAGCAGGGACAAATCCGTAATGAGCAGTTTGCCTGTTTGTTGATTACACTGGATTCTACCCTGACAAAGACATGAGTGATCAGAGGCATAACTAATGTAAGGAATCTTACAACACCAGGTTATAGTCCAACAGTTTTATTTGAAAATCACAAGCTTTTGGAGATTATCTCCTTTGTCAGGTGAGTGAGTGAAAGGTTCTCAAATTGCATATCTTATATTAGACTGGGACACGATCACACCTATCAAAGGTGTCGTTGGTGTTCAGACAGGTTAGCCACGGAAAACAGTACATCCCAGTATGTAATTCTTGCACTTCCAACTATTTATTCCTCGCTGCTTAAAGGAGAAATTAATTGAAAAGATGGTAGAAGGAACATACTTGGCACAGGGCAGCTGCTTTCACTTCTGTCTGTGGGGAAATCATGGGTCACTGCAGTTTTACTCAAGGCGCCAATGTAATAAATAAATCATAGCAGTGCATGATTGCTAGTGATTAGAATGGTCTATTGTATTGATCATTAAAACAAGACAGATGACTTGGTGAAGAGTGGATACAGAACTATTGTGCATCTTATTCTCGTAGCTGAACAGGCAAATCTGATTTAGCTATTGAGCCCAAATTTTATTGCTTTTGTGTTTATAGGAACCTGCATTATTTCAAACACTAACCAGTACAATGTTCATTTGAACTCTGCTATCCACTGATGGCTGGGCTGTGCTGTGTGACTGTTCTACATGGGTGAGCTGATTACTAAAGCATTCCATGCTTGAATCATTTCTGTCCCTAGCTCAGAACCTACCCTTTCATATAAACTATAGCTGACGTGGACTCCCATCTCCTCCAGTTTCAAGCCATGATTTGTCCCTGGTTGCGCTTATGAAAACCTGGAACTCCCATAGGTCGAGGGAGCGGAAATATGTGTTATGAGAAGGAAGGAGAAAGAAGGTTGCAGAGATTTGTTTAGACAGGTTTTCCAGAAAGGATTAAATCAAAACTGATGGAATGGATTTCAAAATTCCTGGGGGTTTTTTTAAGAGCCATAAAGAGGTGCAACCCTGTAAACAGGTGCATTTAAATTTACCTGCACAGTGGATATTCAAGGAGGGAGATGAAGAATTCTCTTGATATGAGGATATGATAGGAGAATGTTTTTTTAAGTTGCGTGTTATACTCTGGAATGCACTGCCTGAAAGGGTGGTGGAAGCAGATTCAGTAGCAACTTTCGAAAGGGTATTGGATATATACTTGAAAAGGAAAAATTTGCAAGGCTATGAGGAAAGAGCAGGGGAATGGCACTAATTAGATAATGCTTTCAAAGAGCTGGCACAGGTAAGATGGGCCAAATGACCACCTCCTGTGCTCTGTGATTCTATGACATTCAGTAGATGTTTGCATTTTTCTTTAAAGCTTCAGTCTTCAGCAGGAAAAAGGTCCTGCCATTCATCAAAGCACCAAAAAGCACAAGTTTAGATACATTTTAACACTCTTTGATATGAAGTATCAAGCTGACTAGAGCAATATTTTTTTAAGTTAGGATCCTGGTAGCTTATACCAGTGCTTCTATAGAAAGAAAGAACTTGGATTTAGAAAGAAAGAAATTGGATAGGTGCCTTTCATATCCTCAGGACATTACAAAGTGCTTCACAGCCAATATATTACTTCACTGTAATAAAAACATAATGCTGGAAACAATCAGCAGGCCAGGCAGCATCTGTGGAGGGAGAAACAAGAGTTAACGTTTCAGATCGATGACCTTTAATCAGAACTTCACCCACCTTAGTTCCATAAACCCTTAATACCCTGCTGGCTCCTGTAGCTTACAGTGCCAAATTCAGCTTCCTTATTTGGTGATTCAGTTGTGCACCCATAAAAAAACACTGGGCGTATGATTCTGAGGGAGCCTGATTTAGCAGTGTAAACACTGATGTGGAATCTGAGCTAAACAAGTGCAAGGATAAAAGTAGCTTATTTATCATTCAAAGGCTCGGGGACTGCAGGTAGTTTGTAACGGGTGGAATTGGATCTTTAACACTTCACAGGCAGAGTTCTTGTTGGCCTAGTTTTAAGCTTCAGGTAAAACTGCCACCATGGCTATGGAAAATTAATTTGACAACATAGCCTGACACACTGACACATGCTCCAGGAATCCGAATTTAAAACAGCTTTAGTCATCGAAATTGTAACATTCACTTGTCCTTCGAAATCCTTCTGGGCCAGCTGCGTAGTAGAAGCTGGAGGGAGGAGCTACCATTTGAGCCTGAGGGGTTATCTTCTGGTATATTCATGTAATATTTGTTGGGAGTGGAAGCCAAGTCATGTTACTAATTTCCTACATTACAACAGTGACCGCACTTCAAAAGTGCTTCATTGGCTGTGAAGCGCTTTGGGCCAACCTAAGGTCGTGAAAGGTGCCTTATGTGCAAGTTCATAGGAATGTAGGAAGTAGGCCATTCAGCTCCTCAAGCCTGTTCCACCATACAGTAGGTCATGGCAGATCTGTACATTAACTCCATCTACCCGCTTCGTTCCTTAAACCCTTAATACCCTTGCCTAACAAAAATCTATTAATCTCAGTTTTGAAATTTTCAATTGACCCTCAGCCTCAACAACTTTTTGGGGAAGAGTTCCAGTTTTTCACTACCCTTTGTGTGAAGAAATGCTTTCTGGCATCATCCTGAACGGCCTAGCTTTAATTTTAAGAATATGCCTCCTTGTTCTAGACTCCCCTACCAGAGGAAATCGTTTCTCTCTATCTATGCTATCAACTTCTTTGATCATTTTAAACACCTCAGTTAGATCACCCCTTAATCTTCTGTATTCAAGGGAATACAAGCCTAGTCTATGCAACCTGTCCTCATAATTTAGCCCAGGTATCATTATGCTGTACCCCCTCCAAGGCCAGTGTATCCTTCCTGAGGTGTGGTGCCCAGAACTGAATGCAGTATTCCAGATGGGTTCTAACCAGAGCTCTGTACAACTGTAACATAACTTCCACCCTGTTGTATCCCAGCCCTCTTGAGATAAGGGCCAACATTCCATTAGTCTTTTAAATTATTTTTTGTATTTGTCCACTAGCTTTTAGGGATTTCTGTATTTGGACTCCCAAATCTCTGCTTCTCGCCATTTAGAAAATACTCTGAGCTATCTTTCTTAGGTCCAAAGTGGATGACCTCACACTTTCCCACATTGAACTCCGTCTGCCATAGTTTTGTCCACTCACTGCCCCTTTGCAACTTTCTGCTCCCAGCTACACGACTTGCTGTGCCACCTACCTTAGTGTCACCAGCAAACTTAGATATACAACTCTCTATCCATTTATCCAAGTCATTTATAAATATAGTGAAAAGCTACGGTCCCAGTACATATCCCTTGGGGACACCACTAGTCACATCCTGCCAATTTGAGTCCATCCCCATTATCCCTACTCACTATCTCCTAGCTCTTAACCAAGTCCCTATCCAAGCCAATAGGTTGGCTCCAAACCCATGCGTGCTCATTTTTGTTGACAATCTCTTAATGTGGAACCTTATCGAATGCCTTCTGGAAGTACATATAAATAACATCCATAGACACTCCCTTATCTACCACGTTAGTTATCTCCTCAAAAAGTTAAACTAGGTTCGTTAGAAATGACTTACCCATTACAAATCTATGATGGCTCTCTCTGATCAGCTCATATATGTCCAAGTGCTCAGTCACTCTGTCCCTAATAACAGATTCTAGTAACTTCCCCACAACTGACATTAGACTAATAGGCCTATAATTTCTTCATTTATCTCTCTTGCCCTTAAATAATGGAGGGACATTGGTAGTTTTCCAATCCGAAGGGACAATTCCTGAATCGAGAGTTTTGGAAGATCATGACTAACGCATGAACAATTTCCTCACCTACTTTTAACACCCTGGGATAGAAACCATCGGTCCTGGAGATTTGTCTATATTTAATCTCATTAGTTTCTCCATCACTATTTTTTGCTTGTATTGAATCTAGTTAGTTCCTCCCCTTTTTTCTTTAATGCTGTGTCTTGGGCAGGGGGAAGGAACGTAGAATTCTGTCTGGTGTTTCTATTCTATGCTCTTGAATTTTAATAAACTAGAGTAGGCTCGTAATTCATGATTGAAAAAATAAATGCTTTCAATCTCATAATCCTGGTAATTCTGGCTGTTTTTATGCTGAACAGATGGTTTCTCTATAAATCTGCAGTAATGATGCAAATGCCTTTAATGCCCTCCTGTGAACATCTGTATTGTGCTTCAGTTCTTCACTTACCTTAAGGAAGTAGAGTGGCACCTTGGGCTAGAGCAAAGTTTTGCCTCTGATTTCATTATCCCTGTTATTGCTAAGATGAAACACAAGAGCTACTTGAATAAAAATGCTGGCATGGAACTTTGAGCACCACTTCCTTACTTTGCACAGCTTTGAAACACAACACTGCAGGCCAGCTCAAAAGCCAAAAGTGGTTTCATCTTCATGCTTGAGATTGTATCCTGTTTTGGGAGAGCAAGCATCTGTGTGCTTTTACGCTTACCGGGCAGCTAGTCTCCACTATGCGCTGGGCTGCACTTTCATAGAGCAACCCACAGAGAGGAAATGTTCTGGACCAGTTTCCCATATTTATATAACCAAAATCTGGCCCTGATCCTGAAGGCAGAATCATAGACACACATTTTCACGGCTTTACCATACAGTCGCGATAACAATAAATTGTCCCCAAGATAGGTGAAAGATCTCGAAGTTGAATATGTTAATATAAACCTGGAGCTTCAAGATGACTGGTGTGTACCACCTTGCTATCTTGCATTGATTAGGTTACAGCCTTGTATTTACATGCCTACATCACAACAGTGACTACACGTTTTTTTAAAAAGTACTTAATTGGCTGTAAAGTGCTTTGGGAAGTCCTGAGGTTGTGAAAGGCGCTATATAAATGCAAGTTCCTTCTTTGAGTATTTCTTCTGTCTTCAGTTTTGATCCAAAGAAAATCAGCATACAGTAACTTAGTTGAGGTTTTTGAAATTGCTTTCTAGTTCATCGTACTTCTGTACCAGTCAGGCTACAGCTGCCACTGATCCCAACACCCCATCATGTAGCAGTCTAGACAGCTTCCTGGGGCATCGTGGGTTACTGAGCCATTTAGGCCGTGAAAGTGCAAGATTCAAGCGCTAATCAGTGCTGACTTACCTGATCTCAGTTAGGATGGTAATAGAGTTGCCTTCAGTGTCCTTGGGCTAGGGAGGGGTGATGTGGAAAACAGCCAGTGTAAATCCATTATCTACCTGCGTAAATCTTTACTGCAAAATGTGTATATGGAAGTCAGCTGAATTCAGGATTGGACTCGACTGTAAAGTTCCCCACGGTCAAATAATCTGCTGACGCTCACTGTAGTGTGATTCTGGGGGGCTTTTGGTGCTTGTGGAATTAAGCTTTAGCTTTAATCGCCATCATTAGGCTGAAGAACAGCCAAAACTTCAAGGCAAAAAAGTGTGGATGTAGAATGCACCACATTTGGGTATTTCTGTGCGTTGGCAAACAACTGGAAGCTGCCAAGTCTTGGAGTTATTGTGAAACTGGGATTGGGGGAGGGGAAATTGGATAGGGCCTATTATTTGGTGGGGGTAGCGCGATCCGCTGTTACCCTATGCCCAATGGCCCCTGCGCGGGCAAGATGAGATTTTCGTGAGGCCTGAGGACTTATTTTCAAGTGGCGTTCCGAATCAGCGTTGACCCGAGGATTTGTTGCAATTTGCACTTTCCACCAGCAGGGGGATCTCCAGTCTCTTAAAGGCAGGCTGTCTCTTAAAAAATCTCTTAAAGGTAGCTGGAACCTGTTATTTGCTGAAAATAACAGCCTGCTGTCTGCACAAAGTCTGAACGGAGATCAGACATCGCACATGCAAAACATAGGTGCAGCTCCCGCTCCTACGTTTACAATCTGATTATTCAATATTTTAACATAACTTAAGTTTGTATACTACTAAATCCCACATCCTCCAATCTGCTTGCTAGACCTCACCAATCTGCCGTTCTGAGTTTGTACCAGGCCTGCACAAGTGCTTGCACCAAGGTTCTTTGCTGATGCACTAGAGACCTTGGTGCAGGAGGAGGGACATCTCTATCTGCAGGAAGTCGGGGGGTGGGGGGGGGGTGTGGACAAGTGGCCCTCCGGACATATACCCAAAAGGCAGCGGGGGACGAAGTCAATGCCAGGCACACAGCATCATAAACATGGATGCAGTGCAGGAATAAGTTCAATGCTTTGACACGAGTGGTCAAGTTGAGTGAGGTCAACTGTTAAGTGGCGTCTCCTACCAACTGCACCACTAGCCGCATCTACTGCTCCACACACTACACCCCCCCCCGCCCCCCCAATCACCCACATACGAACAAACTCTTCCAATCAGATGCTTCCTCTTACATGTTACCACTGTTGCAAGCCGCCCACCCACAACTCACAGGCGCCACACACTGGCAGCTATTCAACCATGACAAGCACATCACCCAGACACACGTCCCACTTTCTTGCAGGAGAAGGTGGCGCTTATCAGGAGGCAGCAAGTGGCAGTGGCATTTATCCCCTTGAGCCTGTTCCACCATTCATTGAGATCATGGTTGATCTGTGACCTAACTTCATATACCCACCTTAGCCCCATATCCCTTAATACCCTTGGTTCACTGAAATCTATCGATCTCAGATTTAGAATTCACAATTGAGCGAGCATCAGCTGCCGTTTGCAAAAGAGCGTTCCAAACTTCTCCCACCCTTTGTGTGTAGAAGCATTTCCTAACTTTACTCCTGCACCTCCTGGCTCTAAATGTTAGGCTATGTCCCCTAGTCCTAGTATTCAAGTATAGGAGACCTGAAAACAGTTACAAATGTCTCGGCAGCCAGAAGCAATAATCCAGCCACTAACCTGTGAATCCTGTATGGTCCCTTTAAGCAGCGCTGATGGGGGTCCTCCAGACACTCTAAGGCACGTTTAAATGGTCGTGGTTAAGACTGTGAATTGAGTTGAGCGTTAAGTCCCAAAATGGTGCCTATCACTTTAAATCAGCATTGCACACTGATTGTATCCATTTTCTCCTTACTTTACATGCTTCCGGCGTTCGATATTTGCGCATGCGCTAACTGCTATACTAAAATGGCTGGAAACGTCATTTGGATGCCAGAGAGGCCATGTAGCGCTGAAACAACAGCGCTTCATGGCCCAATTTAGCACCCTATGTTTTGAAAAGTGATGTAATGTAGAATTTTACTCAAGAGCCATATTCCCTTGTCATCTGTTACAATGCACTATCCAGCTGAAGATGTTGTCTGGTCACAGATTCTGATTTCACACATTGATTGAATAGTTTGTCAGGGGATTTGCTCACTGTTTCCAGGTAAATGCCCTGTTCTCCTCTGTTCCCATGTGGTTGACCTGAAGTTATGTAATCCCTGTAGAATTTAGGGGGGGATTATTTTTTTTTATTAGTTCATGGGATGTGGGCATCGCTGGCAAGGCCAGCATTTATTGCCCATCCCTAATTGCCCTTGAGAAGGTGGTGATGAGCCGCCTTCTTGGACCGCTGCTGTCAGTGCAGTGAAGGTGCTCCCACAATGCTGTTAGGTAGGGAGTTCCAGGATTTTGACCCAGCGACAGTGAAAGAACGGCGATATATTTACAAGTCGGGATGGCGTGTGACTTGGAGGGAAACGTGCAAGCGGTGTTGTTCCCATATGCCTGCTGCCCTTGTCCTTCCAGATGGTAGAGGTCGTGAGCTTGGGCGGTGCTGTCGAAGAAGCCTTGGTGAGTTGCTGTAGTGCATCCTATGGATGGTACACATTGCAGCCACATTGCGCCGGTGGTGAAGGGAGTGAATGTTTAGGGTGGTGGATGGGGTGCCCATCAAGTGGGCTGCTTTGTCCTGGATGGTGTCGAGCTTCTTGAGTGTTGTTGGAGCTGCACGCACCCATCCATCACACTCCTGACTTGTGCCTTGTAGATGGTGGAAAGGCTTTGTGGATTCAGGAGGTGAGTTACTCGCTGCAGAATACCCAGCCTCTGACCTGCCCTTGTAGCCACAGTATTTATGTGGCTGGCCCAGTTAAGTTTCTGGTCAATGGTGATCCCCGGGATGTTGATGGTGGGGGATTCGGCGATGGTAATGCCATTGAATGTCAAGGGGAGGTGGTTAGATTCTCTTTTGTTGGAGATGGTCATTGCCTGGCACTTATCAGCCCAAGCCTGGATGTTGTCCACGTCTTGCTGCATGCGGGCACAGACTGCATCTTTATCTGAGGGGTTACGAATGGAACTGAACACTGTGCAATCATCAGCGAATATCCCCATTTCTGTCCTTATGATGGAGGGAAGGTCATTGATGAAGCAGCTTAAGATGGTTGGGCCTAGGACGCTGCCCTGAGGAACTCCTGCAGCAATATGTTCTGATTTTATGAAACATGCAATTTGGGATAGAGATTTATTGTTTATCTATTGCCGTCCTCATTTTAAAATAAACGCTCTTTGAAATAAGATACAAGATGCAGGCACTTCAACCAAGATACCTTGTACAGTTGGTAGGAACTTGGCTATAGCCTGTTCATTGGGATGTAGTGTCACCATGCGCATAATAAGCCCTTCAATTAATTCTTTAGGACAGCAAAATGAATGTACGTTTTTTTAAATAACCCACTATCTCAAATTCAGTCAGCATTTTTGGGTGTTAAGGGAGCTACGTGCCAGAAACTCGGCCTAACATTTTCTTTAACTGAGTCACTGGGGCACTCGCCATTTTCCAGCAATTGTCTAAATGCCTTTGTAATTAAATTAGGTTGTAATGTTGCACCAAAACTTCAAGGGTTTCTAAAATGGCAGTCATGTCACCACTGTTATTGACCAGTTGCATATTTGCTTTTTAATATTCCTTTATAAAAGTTTTTAAATAGGACCTGGAAGTCAAATTTGATGATTTAAATAAAAAACATGTTGTTTCTTTTCACTTAGAAAGACCCTTTGATCCTCAACACTTTATTTAATGCTTTGTTAGTAATTGAGATCATTCTGTTTACCAGGTGCCAACCGACGGAGGTACTGGATTGTTGGCAGCAGAACCCCAAATCGCCATGTTCTGCGGCAAACTGAACATGCACATGAATATACAGACCGGCAAGTGGGTGTCTGATCCTTCTGGAACAAACAGCTGCTTTGGAACTAAAGAAGGAATCCTGCAGTACTGTCAAGAGGTAGGTGTACAGTTGGCAAATGGGAGCTGTTCTTTTCCCTCGGTTGCACATCATAAGATGTATCCAGATATGTACACTTGGCATAGACATTCCTGATTGTTGCTGACTCACCTAGCTAATCAGGAGATGACATTTATTGTGAAGATGGGATGAGCTGGGGAAGTAGTGAAATGGTACATTAGCAAAATAATTTATTATTTTGGTAAACGTTTATGGTATTTGGGCTGAGTTCGTATTTTATACCAGTTATACAGAAATGGAGGAAAGAAATTTTATATAGTCTTTTTATTCATTCTGGGAACATGGGTGTCGCTGGCAAGGCTTGCATTTTATTGCCCGTCCCTAGTTTCCCTTGAAAAGGTGGTGGTGGGCCTCCTTCTCGAACCGCCTCAGTCCATGTGGCAAAGGTGCTCCCACATTGCTAATGGGTAGGATTTTGACCCAGCAACGATGAAGGAACAGCCATTATATATCCAAGTCAGGATGGTGTTTTCCTTGGAGGGGAACTTGTAGGTGATGGTGTTCCCATGCGCCTGCTGCCCTTGGCCTTCTAGGTGTTACAGGTTGTGGGTTGGGAGGTGCTGTCTAAGAAGCCATGGCATGATGCTGCAATGCACCTTATAGATAGTACATACCGTAGCCATGGTGCACCAGTGATAGAGGAGGTGGATGTTTAAGGTGGTGGATGGAGTGCCAATCAAGCAGACTACTTTGTCCTGGATGGTGTTGTTGCCTACCCCCTGTTGTGTGAGGAAACAATCCCTGACTGCCTCAGCGTATTTTTTTTTATTCTACTCCTCCCTTAAGGTTCAGCCTCATCTGCCTGCTTAACATGTGGGATGCTCAAATCTCCTTGATCAGTACATTATGATTTCCCACAGCCGTCTTGACCTGACCAAACAACTCCTCGTCTGTCTGCTCACTTTGTGCTGGTGATTTATAGCAGTTACTAATTAACAATCTGCCACCTTTATTACCTAGTTCTATCCATATTGTTTCAATCATGTCCCATTATGCGGATATATTTACCCTTTATTATAGGTGCTATCTTATTCCTCATCAATCCTCCACTTCCTTGCAAGGCTATCTTTGTCGACATTTTATACCCGCTCCACTCTGGCTCTTGGCCATCCTCTGCTGTCAGCCATGTTTTGGAGATTCCAATCATATCAATATTCTCGGTAGCTGCATGTACCTCAATTACAGTACATTATTCTTGGTGCTTCTTATATTTGCATAAAACCCATTCAACCTATCCTTCAAATATTCATTTTCTTAATGGATTTTTCTGCTATTGTTAATTGCCTTTCTTTATAGTCTGTTTTGTTTACTGATCCTCCTGCCTTGCTAACTTTGAACCTGTCCACTGCCCCATTAATCCTCCCTGCAAGGACACTGTTACAAGTCTGGTTTAGGTGAAACACATCATGCTCAGAGAACGATCTATTACATATTTTGTTTTCTGAGAAGACAGCTCTGACCATCAAAAGGGTACTGTAGCTTTTGGGTATTACTACCGAGCATCCGGATTAAAATACTTAGCAGCACAAATCCTTTAATATTGATCCATGATGAGATCTCATTTGACTTGATATTCCATTGCAGTTAAAGTGCTGTCTCCATCTGTTCCTAGACACTGCACATGTTTGAGATCTTAGACTTCGGAGGGGAAGCATATAAACACTTAACGGTGTCATGAAAGTATTTTCTCAGTCCTGTGCTAGGATCTAACCAAAATAGCCTTGATACTGGAACATTACTGTGACTTGTTCAGTGAACTTTCAAAATAAAATGACTAACTCTGAATTTTTATAATTGGTACACCAGCATTCTGCACCACAGTGATAAGACACTGACTGTGATTTCTTTCAATAGGGACCTTAGAGTCACAGTATGTTAGGGGACACAGAGAGAAAAGACCGAGTGGCAGCCAGATGGGTGGGTAGGTGATTCCAGGCTATGCCTACCTTACATTCAGTACAAAATCAACAGCACAGGCTTTTAAAATGGAAGAAACATCTGAAGTTTAATTTGAATTTAGAAATTTGCTTCAAGTGCTGTAACCCCATTATCATCCCTGAACCAATTCCATGCTTGTGGTCATGAAAATCTGTTGGTCTGTTTTTTTTAAAATATGCAAAATCATCTCTTTCACAGTGATGAGTAATGTTTTGCATTTCCCTTTTCTGAAAACTCTTTAATGTTTCTAATGGAGTGTTAATGCTGTACTTTTGAAAGAATACATTATGCCTGCTCTCTAATTGGATATGCCAATCTGTTAACCTGCCAGTAGGTGTAAACAATTTAGCCAAATTGTTGGAGGATACAGAAAGAAAAGGTTCTAAACTAGTCAATATTGTAAAGAGAAATGGACTTCAGTACAAGAAAACTTTTTTTTCTCTCCGTTCCTCTTGAAGGCTCTGACTGTTGATGAGTTATGGTTCCATGAGTGCAGATAGCCCTCTGACCTCACTCAAATGGTACTTCAAGTATGGGCCATAACAGGAAATGCCATTGGGGTATTTGGCCACAGTGGGCATCACAGCACCACTCACTGTTTTCACCCTACATCGACACACGTTTTTTCCAACAGGGTCGCTGATGATAATTGAGTGCAGAAACGTTGGGTGATTTTTTTTTTCCGTCTGTGTAGGTCAGGATCGCACCAGGTCATGGTACAAAGTTGATACCAAATGATTATCATTGATGTGTGGCTTTCTTAGAGCCACTCTAAAATACAGGCATGTTATGTGCTTTTTTTGTTTCACTGTGGACACTGGTTTGAGATGTGCCATTTACTGCAATGCTAGGCAGTCTGGGCCTTGACCAACTTTCTGTCTTGTATTTGGATAGTTCGATTGTTGATGTGTATTCAACAGGTTAAGTACTCTACATTAATTACACTTTAAATGCAAAATTCTCTAAGGAACATTTAAACTTGCAAAAATTTTTAATTCTATGAAAGTGTCATCTTTGTTCAGAATATACTTTATGCGGAAGAACGTTTTTCTAATCAAGGCAGTTAATCAATAGATTACGCTGCTGCTCCTTGGTATTTCTTTCAATAACTAGAGTTTTCTAATTGTAAACATTGTTAGCCACTTAGTATAGTCGTAGTGAATGTCACTGTGTTTTATGAAGTAGTGGATAAGAACTATTGTTAAATCACAGTAACATCAACTAACAGTCAAAATTAATGTTTCAGTAGTTAGCGATGAGTATTATGCTGTGACAGCTGTGCTGGATATATGCATCCAGGATTTTGCCTACTCTGTCAACCAGTTGAATTACAATGATTTAATTCTCTATTTGCTGATGCACCTTTCATTTCAACTCTACTGTGGTAAGGATGGCTCATGTGGAGAGAAAATGTGTGGACAGGGAGTTACTGTTTGATTCTAGGAGTGATCCTGATTAAGATGTTGCCTTACATTTCAGATTGGTTAGCTTATTGATTTAACTAGCTGATCAGTTCATTATTAACTCATGACAGTGGTGTAAAAGTTTTAATGCAAAAAATGACAGCTGCTCATGGTCCTCTTGAGCTGAAGCTTCCCAAATATATGGTTTTCCCAAAGAAATCTTTTACTAGTGCTGGTTCGAGAAATGTAGTGATTAAGAAACGCGGAATTTTTGAAAGCTTCTCTCTTCAGTTCAAAGTACATTCAACTCTCTAGCATGCTAAATCAATGATAAGGATATACTTGCTTTACTCTAAGGAGCGTTGATCCATGACAGTTACTGGCATGGGGATGCAAACTCATCCTTGATCTTGCAACATCAAGTATGGCATTTGATTTCAAGCATACCAATGCAGAATGGCATCTCACGCAGGTAAATTTAAATAAATTTAAAACAGAAATAGACAGTTTCCTAGAAGTAAAGGGAATTAGGGGTTACGGGGAGCAGGCAGGAAATTGGACATGAATTTAGATTTGAGGTTAGGATCAGATCAGCCATGATCTTATTGAATGGCGGAGCAGGCTTGAGGGGCCGATTGGCCTACTCCTGCTCCTATTTCTTATGTTCTTATAGGTAGATAGAAGCAAAGGGCATCAAGACTTTCAATGCTTCCTTGTTTGACAGGGTACACTGCTGCTATTGAACAATGACTGAAACTAAAACAACGCACTGCAATGTTAATTGCTTGGTGACCTGACGTCCTCTCCTGATTTTTAATAACTAGCCGTTTTGCTTGTGTGATCATAGCATAGCCCCTTCCAGTTACTTTTCAGCACTTGGGCAAATTGTTGATCAGTCAGAATTATAAGTGTGGTGACAGAAATGCAGATTTCAGATTATGACTTTGTGGACCCCAAGAACTCCTTGTGGTGCCCCAAGGATTTGTAAAGCCTGGTTTGAAAACCACTGACTTATTATGCTGTGTCAAAACCAATGCTGATTTTTAACCATCTGAAGCTATTTTTGTGAGGGGATGTCAGGGGAATAATGTTTTTAAGACTTTGTCAGCTCTCCTGGTAGCCATAAAATGTAATTTTTGTCACCATTATCCAGTTGTCCCAAAACTACTTATGGTATTGTAAAAGTAAAAATTTATTGGTCTACTTATAATTGGTTATACTAATCTGACTCTCCTGTTTTGATTTATGGATTCACTTCCTTCTATTTTCCATCTCTTTCTGGTGGCCACAGCCGCCCCAAACATATTTTTGTTTTGAAGAACTTAATGTACTGTAGCCAGTTTATAATTGAAATATAATTGTGCTTTATAGCACTGAGCAGAATAAACTGCACTCAGGAACTCCATAGCGTTACAAGCCAAATGCTGTGATTAGCATTTTAACATTTACCCTGCTGAATAAACAAAAAATTGTGTGAATGTTGTGACTGCTTTAAGTGTTTGTGTAAATCTGAATGCCTGCATTTCTGTTCATGTAAGCATCACCTGCCAGAAATGCCAATGCAGCAATCATGGGTTGTCATCTGCAGGCACAGGCAAAAAGTTTAAAATAGGAATGTAACTTGTTCTTTTCTGTCTACCATTAGGAGGATAGCCTAGTCAACAAAGGAATTCTGAGCAATAATTAGCCGCTTGAAAAACACACATTTCTTTATTTGTTCTCAGGATGTGGGCAACGCTGGCAAGACCCATTTTACAGGCCATCCCTAGTTGCTCTGAGAAGGTGGTGGCGGGCCTGTTCCTTGAACCGTTGCAGTCCTTGTGGTGATGGTGCTCTCAATGGTGTTGGGTAGGGTATTCCAAGATTCTAAATCTATGACGATGAAGGAATGGCTGGTGATATGTGTCCAAATCAAATGGTGTGGTGTGTGACTTAGTGGAGAACTTGGTGATGGGTGGTCTCTAAACATTAATGCTCTTGTTGGTAGAGGTCATAAGGAACAGAGGTGCTGTCAAAGTAACCTTGGCAAATTGCTGCAAGGCATCCTATTGATCATACATACTGGAGCCACAGTGCACCAGTGGTGGAGGGGGTGAATATTAGGTCCAGTGGTAAGGGCACTAATCAAGCCAACTGTTCTGTCTTGGACAGTGACGAACATCTTGAGTGTTGCAGCTGCAGTGTTGTATATGTTGGAGAGGCTTTGAGGGGGTCAAGAGGTGAGCCATTCATCACAGAGAACCCAGCCTCTGTCCTGCTCTTGTAGCCACGTTGTTGATATGGCTGGTGAAGTTAAGCTTCTAGTCTGGTGAACCCAGCATGTTGATGGTGTGGGACTTGGTGGTGATGGTGCCATTGAAGATCTAAGGGAGGTGGTTGGGCCTTGTTGCAGATGGCCATTGCCTGGTACTGAGGTGGCATGAATGTTGCCTGCCAAGACTGGATGTTCAGATCTTGCTGTAGGCTAGCGTGAGCTACTTCGTTACCAGAGAAGTTGTGAATGGAGTTGAATATTGGAATTGTTGGTGAACAGCCCCACTTCTGACATAAATGACAACAGGAAGGTCAGTGAAGCAGCTGAAGATGGTTGGGCCTAGAGCACTGCCCTGAGTAATTCTGGCTGTGATGACCTATGACCGGTGGCTGGGATGATCAGCCAGCCTCCAACCAGTATGATTTTCAATATCATGTATGTCTCCAGCCACTGGAAAATGTTCCTATTGATCCCCATTTACATCAGTTTTGCTTGAGCTTCTTGGTGCCTTACTCAGTTGAACGCCACCTTGATGTCAAGGGCAGCTACTCTCACCTCTTCCGGCATTCAGCTGTCTTGTCCACATCTGGATCAAGGCCATGACGCGATCAGGAGCCAAATCTTCACAAACAGTCCACATGCCCATCTCTTCACATGCTCTGTAAGTGACAAATATCATCGGTACCTTCATTCCTGCTTTCTTTAACAGTTTAACCGATCCATTCCACAGCCTATTCTGGTACATTGGAAACTTTAATCTATGTCAGGTGCTCAGCTTTTACATTTTGCATCAACCCTTTAACCACAGTGACCAACTTTGTTGACCATAAAACTTTTGCTCACACTTTTAAGGAAAGTGTAAACCATCAAAGACTGCAATATTTCTCCTCTATGACAAGAATGCTCTATAGGGATCGTTTGGAATCCACTTCTTCATTGTTCCATAGCTATGCATCGGCTTTGAACAAACACAATCACGGTAGCATTGTGTATCTTGTTTGGCAACAAAATGTTGTTTTAGGACCAAGCCCCGCATTGAATCATATTGGAACATTTGCCCTCTGATAAAGAAATATGTTTCTTGGTCAACACTATCCTGGAGCAGAAGCTGATGTAATAGTCTTATTAAACTGATGTCATCGGAAAAAAAGTGCCAACAGTGTGAATTATTTCCATTATCTTGCACCAGACATCCACATAGCCTTTTAATAAGATTTGTGTTTGAATTATAGGCAGTTTTTGCTGAGTACTGAGAGCTCCTTGGAATTGGATTGAAACTTCTCAGACTCATTTTCTGCAGAATCATTGAGGCTGACACTGATTATACTTTCATCCCATCACTCACTGGGTTCGTATCCCAGTCCCAGAAGGGCAAAGGTGGTATTGTGTCCTTGTGCACCACTCAGTCCCAAGGCATAGGGCAGTCAATGTAGAAGTAATATTTATTTTAAATGTTAATATCCCTGCATTTGTAATGGATGTTGTCACATTGCCATAATTGCTGTGACAATTTACTGAACTGCTATCACTTGTCCTTCTGCCCATGTTGAGAAGGATATTAAGTGATCTATAATGCCAAGAATATACCATGCCATGATGCTGGAGTGATGGGACGGTGCTTCAAACCTCTGAGGCGGAACTCCTGACCTCAACCTTGTTGCTGTAAGGGAGTCAGGGCAGAAATCAGATGCTTCCCTGTTTGAAAATAAGTAATTTCTCGGCTAGGCTTGTGCTCCTGCAGGCTTGTTCAGAGCAGCATTGATAAGAATCTTGCCACATATCACGCGCCTGCCCTCTTAACCACAGCCAGATTATAGCTTGAGAATACCAGGAGAAATAAGTAGAAAAAGGATATGTATGATCATTTAAAAAAAATAATTGTCCTGTGATTCTCACTCAATAATTCGGCATCTTGTGTATGCACGTGACTGTTTGGCAAGATCCTTGTACGCTAGCCAAGGATCCAACATTTACAGATGATCTGATTAGATCCTTCACTGACGCACAGGAATGTGACTGCGCAGAGTCATGCCCTTGCTTGCACCTCCTGGATCCAACTTTTGTCCGTGTACCTTTACAACTGCTGTTTCACAAAGTGGACAAACCAAATCGCTAAAATGACAAACAAAAACAGAAAATGCTGGAAATGCTTGAGTCAGACAGCATCTGTGAAGGGAGCATATGTTGATGTTTCAGGTGTGGACCCTTCATCAGAACCAGAGGATATTACAGATGAACAACATTTGAAAAGGAAGTGGCGGGGGGGGGGGAGGAAAATACACACGCACGCATGAAGCAATAGAATGACCTGTAAAGTGCTTGAGTGGAAAATAGGAGATGGTTAAATGGCAGGAGTGATATTTGCATGAGAGATAAAGGAGGTATAATGATAGAAATCAGACATCTATGAAGGAGAGAATGTTTGTTTCTTTCAGTTCTTCAGATAGTTTCTTCATGTTTCTCATAAGTCTAACCATCAGCTAGCACCTCTTACCTTTGGATCAACCTTTAGGTTTTCCAGGAGCATGGGCAAGCACATGATTGTTTATTCACAGGAGGCGAAACAGCAATAGCAAAGGTACACTGGCAATAGTTAGATCCAGGAGGTGCAAGCAAGGGCATGACTGTGCAGTGACATTCCTGTGTATCAGTGAAGGATCTAATCAGATCAGCTGTAGATGTTGGGTCCCTGGCTAGCATACAGGGATTTTGCCAAACATAGTCAAGTGCACACACATGCCGATATAAGTGTGCAGTCACTCAGCAGTGCTTTACGGGAGCAGTCCTTGGAAGTATAGGCCAGGTAAGAAAAATTTGGGTTAGAGAATTGATGATTCAGGATGATGGAACTATAGCAGTAAAGTGATTGGAGCTCTTTTTTAAAAAAAATCTGGAAGACTTTAGGTTAATGTAATTTTGAAATATTTCATTAGTTGATCTTTGAGGTACAGAATTTGAGTCGCTTGGGAAAAATCAGGCATATTCCTTTTAAAACAATTACAAACAGGATTTGTGGAATTTTGATATTTTGAGCTTATATCTGTGTTTGGCATGCTGTTAAAGATTCCAGATAGTGTAACTACAGATGATTGTGTACCTTGTGTTGTGTGGAAGCTGTATGGTGTTGAACACTTTTTTTATTCTTTATTTGGTTCTGATGGATCCCAACAAAATCCGATTGATTCCAATCGATTATATGGACTGGAAAGACAATTATGTCATTGTAATGATCTACCAGATAGTGTAATAGAATCAGATGGGGGAACTCGAGATGCATTTGGATGTTACACTGGGTAAGTTTGAATACCAGAAGGGCGAGCTCAATTGGCTGAATGGCCTTTTTTAAATTCTTAACTTTCTTCTTATGTCCTTATGAGTAGAGCAGTCGCTCACCCACCGCCTAATTTTCTGCTCAAATTATCGTCATCGTTTAGTTAATTATGTGCTGTTCATTTTACCTGCTACTCACTGGTCTGCAAGACTTTTAATTCCAATATGTGGATTTAATAGGATCCTTTAGTACTCTATCAACACGGCATAAAGCCCCATGAAATGAAGGCTTTGAGCTTCTTGGTATCAAAGCAATTGGAAGGTGATGTAATTTATTCATTGTGTGCAAATCCCTTGGTACAATGACAGTTCAAGTTGCTGGAATAAAGGCGTGATAACCACTTGGAGCAAGCATCCAATGCATCTTGTGCAGCTTTGAACTTTATCTTAAAAACACAACTATATTTTGGCAGTCATGGCTCTCGTGTCCTAGAAGCATAGAATTTTATAGCACAGAAGGAGGCCATTCAGCCCATCAGTTCTTTGCTAGAGCAATCCAAAAGTAATCCCACTGCCCTGCTCTTTCCCCATAGCGTTTTATTTTCCTCTGCTTCATATATTTATCCAATTTTCTTTTTAAAAATGAATGGTTTTTGTCTGAACCATTTCCTGTAGCAAAATATTCCACACTTCAACAAGCTGCTATGTAAAGAAATTTTTCCTAACCCCTCTCTCCACTCCCTTAGTGACAATTTTTTAATTTGATAACCCCTTGTCACTGACTGCCCAACCAAAGGAAATTGTCATTCTTTATTCACTCTATCAAAACTCTTAATTGAAAAACCTCTATTAATTCTCCTATTAGCCTTCTCTACTCCATTGGGAATAGTCCAAGTATTTCCTCATAATCATAGTTTCCCAATCCTGGCATCATCCATGTAAAGCTATGCTGTACACTCTTTATGGCTTTAGTATCCTTTCTTTAAAGGGGTGCCCAAAACTGCGCACACTAACCAATGTTTTGTATAAATTCATTGTTACTTCTTTGCTCTTGTATTCTATGTGCCTATTTATAAAACCACAAAAATACTTTTGGTCTTTTTTAGGGCCTCATCTACCTATACTTGCACTTTCAAGAAATTATGTATTTGAAACCCTAGGTCTCTCTCTGTTCATCTGTATCCTTCAGCATCTCTCCATTAAATGTATACTCCCATTCTTAATTTTCCCTTGCAACATGTATTCTCCCTATTGTATAGTTCAAATTGTGTCTGCTCATTCTGCTAACCTGACTATGAAAGGTTCTGATGAAAGGTCATCAACCTGAAACGTTAACTCTTGTTTCTGTCTCCACAGATGCTGCTTGACTTGCTGAGTGTTTTCCAGCATTTTCTGCTTTTATTTCAGATTTCCAGCATTTACAATATTTTGCTTTTGTTTTATCTCCACCTGGAGTCTTTTATAGTCCTTCTCGCTGTTTGCCAAACCGATTTTCGTGTCAACAAATTAATAAAAATTGAGAAAGCTGTTCTGTTTGAGAGTTACTATTCTGAGAGGATTTATCTCTTGGATACAGTAATAGTGGCTCAAATGAGGTGCTGTACAGCACACTTGCCATATACCTCACCTGACAACCTTATCTTGTGTTCGTATTGGTGAGCTTTTTTCATATTGTTGGGTTTTTCTTCAGTTAAGAAAGCTTTGAGTGATTGGGTTAAATGCGTAGTTTTTTATTTTGTTCTCTTCTTCCCAGAAGAGGTTCATTGAGTCTTCAGCACAGAAATGGGCCATTTGGCCCAACTGGTCTATGTTGGCATTTATGCTCCACTCGAGCTTCCTCCCTCCCTACTTCATCTAACCCTATCAGCATGTCCTTCTATTCCTTTTTCCCCTTGTGTGCTTATCTAGCTTCCCCTTCATTACATCTATGCTATTTGCCTCAACCATTTCTTGTGGTAGCATGTTCCACATTCTTACCAATCTTTGGGTAAAGAAGTTTCTCCTGAATTCCCTATTGGGTTTATTAGTGACTATCTTATTTTTATGACCTCTAGCTTTGGACTCCCCCACAAGTGGAAACATTTTCTCTACGTCTACTCTATCAAACTACCCAGGTAGTTATCTTTTTAACAAAAACAGAAAATACTAGAAACACGCAGCAGACCAGGCAGCATCTGTGGAGAGAGAAAAGAGATAACGTTTCAGGTCGATGACCTTTCATCAGTTATCGCTTTAGTTGTTTGAACAGTTAGTGTTGTCCTTTCCTTTTTACTAAAGTGGAAGTTTTAACACTGAGCAATTTCATCACAGAATCTTGGACTGTGTTTAAAGGGAAAGAAAAGTCTGGGAAGTGGGGCCTTTTTGTATTTCTAACTAGTGGCATCCTTTCCCAGGGCCGGATAGTTGCATTCAGCGGTGGCCTGCAATATGGTTACGTTGCAGCCCCTGTTGTTTTTGTTGAACCATTCTTGGATTTCCTCATAGTCACCATTAGTGGACTGGCCTAACACAGGAGAAAACTCTTCAAAAAGGAAAAAGTCGGAAGAAATTTCAGCTGAGTATTATTTTCCATTATAAGAGAGGACATCAGTTTGAACAAGAAGTATTTCCCCATGATTTTTCCTTCCCCTTTAAAGATGAGTAATTAGTCATGTGGCACTGTCTCATCACATGAGCTGCTCCATATCTGTACCTAAGCTATATAGTACTAGTTCCAAACTCGCAAATTATCCCTGATAGCTCAATAGGTAAATGCTTCACTTGGTCTGTGCTGAGTTAGTTGATCTCAGCCCAGAAACCAAGTACGTTACCACTCATATTTATTTTGCTAGACTGGCGGAAGAAGAAAAAAATAATCCAGCTTCATGCTTTTAATTCCATCCAATGACCCTCTCTGTCAAATTTGTATCTGGTCAAGCAAATAGCCTGTTGACGCTAAATATTGCCAGCACCTACATCTGAAGACTGACCACTTGGGTAGATACTGATAGGGTACTGGCTCCTGCGTTACTGTACTCCAGCAGGATTTACACAATTGGGAGGAAGATACAGGCTCAAAAATCCACCTTGACAACATTTTATTTTTAACCTAGATGCACAATCTTAAATTGTAGCCGAGGAGCAGCATCATTGTAGCTCAGCACACATCAATGACCATCTTCTGCAAGACTAGTCATTTGTTGTACCTTACCCTTCGTGTATGTTTGAGACTTGTGCTTGTTACCATTCCCAGTGCCTTGGGAATTATTATAGGAAATGAATAAATTGCAGCATCAGAATTAACTGCAGTGGCCCAGTTCATTGGCTGTATTTAGAAGATTGTTCGAGAGGATTGGTTATTTTTAACTTTAATTGTAATCAGAAGACAATTTGTAGATCAGGAAATGTGGGTGCTTTTTAGGTCGGCTGTGCTACATATTTTGCTTGCATTCGAATCTATATCAGCTTTGCCTCAGCAAACATGTAGTGTAACTTGGGGCAGCCATCCAAATTGAATTTAAGCAAGCAGTGTGTGCTCACCTGAAGGATGTAGTCTGACATCAGCTGCATCTAGTTCATTAAAAACTTTGTATTAATGTTAGAAAAAGCCGAGTGACCAGCATTTGGATGTTGGTGAGGAGAGCTCTGCATTACCATGGGCAAAGAATGATGCAGTAGAAATTGGATCTACTGGCCCTGTATTGCTCTAGCAGGCATTGACTTCAGACTAGTATCTGTAGTAGAGCTCTGGCCTTAAAAATGTGTGAACAAGCCATCCAACAGGTACAGAACTACAGCGTTAGACTCCCATCCACATAACAAAATTCCATTCCAAGTCTTAACTGGTCATTCCATTTCCATTTGAGTTTTTCTCCAGGGAGAACACTTCAGATGAGTTCGTCAAGTGGTTTGAGAAAGGGTGTGGTTGTTAGCTTGCTTTTCTTGATGCACTAGTATCGTGGATAGTGGTGTTCAACTTCAAATGCTGTATGAATTGGCATTTTAGGTGGTGAAACAGTGCTCCATTGTGCATTGTAGTTCTTTGTACACCCAGTTTTATATTGTTTACACTAGTTGGCCTGAGGGAATAAATTTCTTATGTGGTAGCGAACTTCATTGTATAATCTGCATTGTGGAATGCAAGTCGCAAGGCTGCTGATAACTGGAGTTAATTCAAGTCTTGGACATGGTAAACATTTTTACACATAGTGAAAATAAGGAGGAGTGAAAGTCTATGGAGGAATGCTTATTCACTTCCATAGAGGAAAAAAACTCCCCTTAAGTTTATTTGTGGCTTTTTGAAAATGCAGTTTTCCTTCCAGCATGAAGACCCACGAGTTTTGTCTCCCTCTCGTGTTAGGCCACTCCAGTGACATTGCTAATTCTGAAATGGTTCCATTGCAAACAGTGGGAAGCTTGACCTCAAATGGGGCCTCAGGGCCACTCTGGCACCTCTTGGGCAAGGTAAGGGAGGATGGCTGCCATGTATGGAATTGTACTTCAGCACCTTCATGAGAGTAGTTACATGAAATTTTTTTTTAAATAGCTGGGGGAGGGGAGATGAATACAGATTGGGCAAAATTCTGTTGCAGTGAACAGTCAGCCCCCTGCTTGACATCCTGCAATCTAGGAATTGTACACATGTTGGGCTTTAGTCTAACGGTAAGTCATGCCAACGTAGTCATGTTGCTTTGGTGTCGATGATTTTTCCACAAATACAGCTTTATCAAAAATGTGTTTCTGAGAACAGTTGTGGGAGGGGTGTTGGTAGTGTTGGTTTAATGTACCGAATTTCAATCTTGTTTGTTTTTGTCTCATGTTCTCCACAAAAAAGGGTGGACTCATTTTTCTTCTTCTGGAAATTCTAGTGGTCATTAACCTTTTCTTTCAATGTGTTTCATTGTGATGTTCTGCAAGTGAAGATATGCTAACAAAAGAAACACATTGTGCTGTACAATACTGAAATACCTCTGTTGGGTGTGTTTAGCTTACAGTGATGGAATTTACGAGACTGAGCTATCAAAATTATAAGCATTTGATTTCTTTAGTTCCGCAGCTTTTATGTTTAGCACATTAAAGTGTAGTTGACGTTGAAAAGGTGTTCAACTGAATTAGGATGTGGTTTCAATTGACTTTTAGGGATTCTTGGGGGAGGTTGAAGAAAGTAAAGGGTTGCCAGTTTTGATAAGGTTACAATGAGTAGAGAACCCATCCATTTTTTTAAATATCCAACAACGAGCCAACAACAACCTTTCTATGCAGGCAATTAGTATAATGTGTTAGGTGTGAAATATATGTACTTTGCACCAGGCAAGATCTTATCGATTGAGTTCCATTTCATCAGTGAAATACACAAAGTACTAAATGTTAACAGTTTTCAGTCCATCCAAATAAGGCTGCTGGATCTTAGTGTTCAACTTTTGTTGCGCAGTGAAGTGTCAGTTTAGGCTCAGTGGTAGCACTCTTGCCTCTGAGTCAGAAGGTTGTGGCTTTAAGCCCCACTCCAGGACTTCAGCACATAATCTAGGCTAACACTTCAGTGCAGTACTGAGTGAGCACAACTCTATCGGAGGTGTCACCTTTTGGATGAGACGTTAAACCAAGGCCTCGTCTGCCCTTTCGGGTGGATGTAAAGGATCCCATGGCACTATTTCGAAGTAGAGCGGGGGGAGTTCCCCCCGGTGTCCTGGCTGATATTTAGCCCTCAACCAACATCACTTTAAAAAAAAACAGATTATCTCGCTATGTACCTCATTGCTGTTTGTGGGACCTTGCTGTGAGCCAATTGGCTGCTGCATTTCCCTCCATCATAACAGTGACTGCACTTCAAAAATACGTCATTGGCTGTGAAGCGCTTTGGGATATCCTGAATGGTGCGATATAAATGTAAGCTCTTTTTCTTTCATGGAGCATGCACCTAAAACATTTTGTGCACGTTTTGTAGGTTGCTCTCACATAAAGTAATCATAAAACAGTAAAATAGGTTTGTGTAAAATTGACAGTAAGCATAACTATGTCATGGTCAGGTCCAATTCTGTTCACTTAATCAAAAATGGAAGTAGTGAGGACTAGGCAGCATATTGGGTTAGCCCTTTCCTTTCACCTCTAGTAGTTGAGTTAAAATGCAGCCTGAATAAAAATCACTTACCTAGGTGTAAGTATTCTGCTTAAAATGAGTTCAGTCAATTTCAACCCAGTTTCCAGTGGGCCTGGTTCCACAACACAGACCTGCCCTCAATTCAGAACAAATTGAATGAGTGCTAAAAGCTATAATGGTGCTTTTGTAAGTTTGGAGTGAGGTGTTTTTTAGCAGAAGGGTAGAGGAATCTTTATTTTATATCCAATTCATGCTATGCCTAACCTGGTAGTCCTTGATGCCACATGAAGTGCAAACACAAGGAAACCAATTAAAAGGAATGTGGCTGATGGTTGGAGGGCATAAAATAAAATATTTTTTTTAAAGTTTATTGGGCCTGAAAGATGTGGGGAGTGAAATTCCACAGGGATCTGTGAGAGGCTATTCTTATTTACTATATGCATAAACGATCTGGACTCAGAATTGAGGGGAAAATGTTGAAGTTTACACTAACATCAAGTTGGGGTGGATTTGGCAAATTGTGATTGTGAAAGACTGTTGAAGGGCATAGGCTAGCAGGATGGGAAGATGATGTTCAATGTAGAAAATGTGAAGCAAGATATTTTGGAAATAAGAATAGGGAAACGAATTATACCTCAAAATGGTAAGACTTTCATTGGTATCGTGGAGCAGATAGATATAGGTCATTAAAGATGGCAGTACCAGCAGACAAGACACTAACAATTGCAAACAGAATCCTTGACATTTACCTAGAGGCATAAAATACAAAAGCAAGGAGGTAATATTGAACTTGTACACGATCCAAGGCCACAGTTGGAGTACTGTGTACAGTTTTGGTCAGCCATTATAAGAAGGATATAAGAGCAACAGAAAAGGTGCATTGTAGATTCACTCGAATTTTGCCATGGTTATAGTTCTAAAGAGCCTTGAAACAATTAATGGGTGCCCGGACTGAGGTCTTCAAAATTACGAAGAGTTATGATGAGATAAATAGTGATTGATTCTTTTCACTGGCCTGCGAGATGATAAGAGGGTAGAAATTTAAGATAATCACAATTAAAATGGAGGATAGAAAAACATATCGTCACACAGAATCATAGAATGGTTACAGCACAGAAGGAGGCCATTCGGCCATTGCCAACTCTTTGTAAGAGCAATCCAGTTAGTCCTATTCCCCTGTTCTTTCCCCTTAGCCCTGTAAATTTTTTCCCTTCAAGTATTTATCCAATTCCTTTTTCAAAGCTACGATTGAATCTGTTTCCACCACCCTTTCAGGCAGCGCATTCTAGATAACTACTCGCTGCTTAAAAAAGTTTTTCCTCATGTCGCCCTTGGTTCTTTTGCCAATCACCTTAAATCTGTGTCTTCTGGTTCTCGACCCTTCCGCCAATGGGAACAGTTTTTCTTTATTTATTTTATCTAAACCCTTCATAATTTTGAAGACTTCTAGCAAATTTCCTCTCAACCTTCTCTGCTCTAAGGAGAACAACCCCCACTTCTCCATTCTCTCCACATAACTGATGTTCCTCATCCCTGAAACCATTCTAGTAAATCTTTTCTGCACCCTCTAAGGCCTTCTCATCCTTCCTAAAGTGCGGTGCCCAGAATTGGACACAATACTCCAGTTGTGGCCGAACCAGTGTTTTTTAAAGGTTCAACATAACTTCTTTGCTTAGGGTAGATAAAGTGTGGAATTCTGTGCCACAAGCTGTCAAAACAGTCTCCACAAATGATTTTAAAAGCGAATTAAGTAGTTGCTTTTTAAATGGTGTAGAATATGAACAGGAGTGTGATTAGATTAGGTGGTTCACTTGATGAACCAAATGACCTATTTCTGTGGATCCCCTCAAAATGGAGTCTTCCAGCCTTGAGTCTTTGTATTCTTCCTGTAACTGTCTCTGGTACATTTAATAAATATTGTAAATCTATTTACAAAGCCTGCTGAAGATGTCTAGAATGAAAATTTATTGCTGCACAAATCTTTTCTGTTTTAAATTGAATCTAAGATTTCCTTATTACTACGCGATGTGAATCCTTGTTCTAATTAGGACACCACTGAACTTAAATGTATTTTATATTTAGTAGAATAACCAGAGTGCATAATTTTCTTCTTCCAAGCCCCAGAATATAGAGTAGTGTTAATTCCATTGCTCCACGGATATACACAGCCTTCCATATCAATTTTGCCGGGGAGCGCTTGTCACTGAAAATTCATGCTTTAAGAGCCCAGTTGCTACCAAGCGTGTAAAATCCTGTACTGTGTTTCAAGAAGTCAGCTACAATGAAAATTGCATATTCAACAATTCAGTAATACAAACGTTGGGACCAAAATGGTGGATGAGTCAATGCTGGTTTTTTTTGGGCCGTATATTTAAATTGATTGTGTTTTCTCTCCTAGGTTTACTCTGATTTGCAGATCACCAATGTCGTTGAGGCCAACCAGCCTGTCACAATTCAGAACTGGTGCAAAAAGGGCCGTAAGCAATGTAAAGGCCACCCTCACATTGTAGTTCCTTATAGATGTTTGGGTATGTATGTTGCTATCTTTTATTTCAAAGATATTATTCTTGCAATTCTTTTTATCACACATGTCTATAAAATGTTCTGCATTGCATTATACAAAAAGGAACTATTTTCTCTGAAAATTACTTTATGCTTTGAACTTTCTCAGCTCTAAATGCATCTCACACAACATAACCTAATTAGCACTCGCACAGCTTCCAGCTACAGTGGAAGCAGTTACCAAAAGAATATGGTGTGCCACTTTTTGTTAAAATTGCTAAGTTTACATCATTCTCTTTCAAAATAATTTTTAATGCTCTTAATATCTGATATATTAAAAGCCTTATATAAATCACGTATTTCTTGTGAGTATAATGCTTCCTATAGCACTGTTCCATTTCTGTCGAACTTTTTCTGTCACGCATAAATTTATCTCCTATTATACTAATTTGAGTCCTCCAAGCTCTATCTCTGTAGGTGGCATTGTTCTTCACAGCATCACTTCCACCACCCCCTGTAGGCTTCCCACCAAATGGTCACTCCTGCTGCCTCTCCCTGACACCTGCTGCTTCTCTTGCTTCTTAGTCCTTCTCTGTGCCCTGAGGTGATCTGTTCTTCCTCACCTCCTTTTCTCTTTCCCCTCTCTTTCAAAGCACGTCGATTTGTTCCCGGCGCAATGCCAAAGTGGCTGTGGGGCTTTTCTTGAGGTTGGGGCTCCCTATACGACTTTCCTATCACTCAGCTGGGTACAAAGCGACCAGCACACTTGTAGTTACAGCTCAGGGCTGGGAAAGGATATTGAAAACTTCTTGGTGGGGCAGGAATTTAACAAGGCTTTCTCATTGATCCTCTTACTGTTCCTACCCGGTAGCCTGCCCACCAACAAAAGTTCAATAGCTGCATTCCTGGCTGTGGTCCTGCAGTTTAGCACTAGGGGAGTTACAGGTTCCTTGGAGAACCTAGTGGAGAGTTTTGACATGTGGGATCCCTAAAGGGGTAGTACTAGTGTTTAGCAGCACCAGGATGGGGATACTAAGATTTGGTGGATTGTTTGGGTTGGCGGGACTTGGGAGCATTGAAGAAGAATTAATTCCATCTATTCTCAGAAGTGTGGTAATATTTCCCCACCCAGCCAGTGATCTGATCTGGGGGAAACTATTATTTAAAATAGATTTTGCTGAAGAAATATCTCCTTTTTTCTCTTCTCTCCCTGCCTCCATACAACTAAGCTTCAACACAACTCAACCTCAAATCCCAAAGCATCTCTCCATCCCACAACCATAGTAGTTACGTGTCAGGGATCAAGAATCCAGGGCAGGGGGAATAGCAGCTGTGAGAGACAGCCACACGGAGGGAGCAGGCAGCATCAGGTCAAATATCCAACTTTTTGACAACATATGGCAAGCAGTTTCTCCAGTAAATCTTATTTCCTGTGTCATAATTGTGAGTCGCACCTTTTATGTCAACATTTAACATTGTGACTACATATATAAACGTTACTGATTGCTGTAATAGGGGCTGTAAAAGACTCCACTTTGCTTTGAGACAATAATTAAAATTATGTCTACAAAAATAAAAGGGAAAATGTACAACCAAAAGTGACCTCCACTTAAAGCAAAGATATTTAGTCAAAAAAATTAGAATTTAGGAAATGAGTCAATGTAGAGAGATTTTTTTCACTGACTAAATATATTATCAAGAAGTTAATGGCGTTTTACACATCTCTATCAACATATACAACTTGTTTCTATAAACTAGGGGTTTCAGTTTCTGAGGTTTTGTAAATAATTCTTTTTAACAAGATTGATCTTTCAGAATCTGGCTGGAAATATTTTCCTGAAACTGACTATTTCAACAGTCCACACTTTGGGATGTGAGCTCACTTTGATGTTGCATTGATTAATATGGTAATTGCATTAGCACACAGCAGCTTATTGGGGTGAACTGGTGAGACTTTCTGTCAGTGTGCTTCATTTGGACTGCTGTGTTTACTCCAATCTAAAGTTGCCATATGCCATACGATGGTAAGACAATAGATAGTGGGTCATTGTAATCATCACATTTCCCTATTTTCCTTCTCACCTCTCCCTACCCCCCCCCCCCAACCCCAGCCAAAAAAATATATAATCTGCCACAGGCCCTTGTAGTTAGTTTTATATCCTATGTTTAAAAATGAATTAGAAATTGTATAAACTTAATTTGGTAAAGAGGTTTTAATGGTTTAAATTCCTTGCTGACTGGTTCCACTGTACCTGGAGACTGTGAGTGCAAATTTGGCTATTGTGTTCAGGGTATAGACTAAAACAAAATAATTCTTAGAAGAAAATATTCTCGAAATCGAAGGACAAAAAGATTACCAGTTGGACACTTCACGTGTGCAGTAAACATAATCGAATTGTTGGACAGGGTGGGAATGGTCTGTACCTAATATTGAACCACTTCAGGTTAGTGATGAGGAGTGAACTTTCGAGACATTTCCTGATTGGGACCTGCAGCGATGAATTTTACTCAGACTGGTGCTGGTCCAGTTTGTTTTACATATATTTTAAACCCTTCAAATCCTTTTACTATAGCCCGTATTAGGCCATACAGTGATGGATTAAATTAAAGAACATGGCATTTAATTAAAATCTGCACACACAATGAATGCTACATTTCTCAAAGCCAAGCTGTGCGAATTAATGGCACAGATTTGAAAGTTATTAAACTGTATTCACTAAATTGCATATTTTATTATAAAAATGCATGAAATCCTTAAATAATGTGCAGTAAATGATGCAGAAGAAAGTGTAGAACAACTAGACCTTGCTACCTTGAAGCCCATAGCCTAGCCTGCATCAGATCCTGCTTGCCTATCTCCCATGTTCTTGCTGACCTAGATTGGCTACTGGTCCTCCAACACCTCCAATTTAAACTTCTCATCCTCTCATGGCCTTATCCTTCCCTTTCTCTGTAACTTCCTTCAGCCTTACAACTTCCCCCTTCCCCCCCCCCCCCCACAGGCTCTTAATCTGGCCTTTTGTGCATCCCCCCATTCCCTTTTCCCTACCAGGCCTCGTGCTCTGGAATTCCCTCACAAAACTCCTCCACTATCTGTCTTCATGCGATAGATGGACACTTGACTGGTGAACCAGAGAGCTGCCAGTGCTTAATTATAAACAGTATGCAATAAGAACCGACACTTCCTTTCTCCCGCCCCCCACCACCTTTTTCCCACATAGCTGTTAACTGAGCAAGTCACAGCTCGAATGCTGTACAAAATTGTCTACAGCTAAAATCTCAGTTGAGACCATTTTGCCTTCAAATTTCCAGACATTTTATGTTGTATTTTATGTCTAGCCTTCTATCTCCATTTTACCTTTTCTAGTGGTCACAGAGATCTACTTACTGTTAAAAATCTGCTGTATTATAATAATCCCAAACTGGCATTCAGTGTACAATCCTGTAAAATAAATCTAGTTGACTTCCATTCTCAAACTGGTTGAGAGAGAGAGATATATATGCAGAGCTCATGAAAGATACAATCCAATTTCCAAGGATAGTCATCTATCCACCATGTAAGGAATCTTACAACACCAGGTTATAGTCCAACAAATTTATTTTAAAATCACAAGCTTTCGGAGATTATCCCCTTCGTCAGGTGAATGAGTCAAATTTATTTTAAAATCACAAGCTTTCGGAGATTATCCCCTTCGTCAGGTGAATGAGTCAAATTTATTTTAAAATCACAAGCTTTCGGAGATTATCCCCTTCGTCAGGTGAATGAGTCATTCACCTGACGAAGGGGATAATCTCCGAAAGCTTGTGATTTTAAAATAAATTTGTTGGACTATAACCTGGTGTTGTAAGATTCCTTACATTTGTCCACCCCAGTCCATCACCGGCATCTCCACATCCTATCCACCATGTAATACAAGAATGCAGGTGCAGCACGCCAAATTCCTGCAGTTTCAGCTCTTTTTTACATATATAAAGGAACAGTCACACTTTTTTTCTGATTTTTGTTTTGTGCTTAATATGAGCGATATTGGTGATGGGGAAAGGAACGCTTTCCATTTGAGGCTCCCACTGTTGTCATCAAGTACTCCTCAGTCAGACACAGCACGTTTCAATTCACTGTAGAGCTCTCTTGACAGCCTCAACTTCAGAAATGCCCTTAATGCACTGGTGTGACATTTTTCTCATTTCCCACATCTGTTGAGAGTGAGATTGTCAATTTGATGCCAAATTTAAGGCCGTGCTGTGGGCCCATGCCTGCTAGGCTTGACTGCCCAAGCTCATTTCTAAGAAGATCTTTAGCAAACAGATGAAATTTTCAGCTCATCAGTCTGGGCTTATTTCCCCATTTTATATTGCAGTAGATGTGCTACTGTCCTTCATTCCAGCATCTATAAATCCCCCAAATTAGGTCATCACAAGTTTGATTTGTTTTATTCCCATAGTCAAGTGAACTGAATAAGGACACAATGATGAGGGTTGAATACTTAGTATAGTTAATACATTCTACTTTTGCGGTCTGTTCCTGACTTGGTCAAAGTACTGTGTCTGGAAAGAGACTCAACAGTTGTTTAAGGAGCCCAGGCAAGAATATTAAGTCAAAGAGGCCTCATATAGCTTTAGAAGAAAATGATGCATTGGAACATTATTTTTTTCTTCCTATTCTACTCTTCTCTTACCCACTCTCTATGCCCTTCCTCCTCCCCCGCACCCCCCTCCCCACAAAGATGTCCTTCTTACGCTAGTGGCAGGTCTTATGCCTTATGTCCCTAGTAACTTATGGAAGACATCTCTGTTTCAGGGGAATGTGTACGCAGGGTGCCACTTCTCTGTCACCATAGTGTGGCAGTTTATTAATTGTTCTCTAGATGATAGGCAAGGCAGTAACAGTGAAATCCAGGAATTTTCATCCAATGTCATTATTTGGAACCAATCTCCATCACACCTGCTTCCATAAGAGACTTGGCAAATTGCTTCTTAAACTGGTTGAGTATTGAGGCAATTGTCTTAACCTGTATATAACACACAAACTTCATGTGGTGTTAAATTTTTCAGTAACTCCCTACTATCTGCCTGTTAATTGTTTAACAACAGTTACCAGATAAAGTGATTCTTGTTGGTAATAAATGTTTCTCACATGAATAAAAGTATGAGCTACATATCAAACCTGCCAGAATTTCTGCAAGTTCTCTTCTGGCTGTTCTGAAAATTGAAACTTGTAGCCTCAAATTAAGGTGTCCTGTTTTTGAAAGTCTTTTATAAACAGTGTACATAAATCTGACGGCAGCTTTACCTCACACTTAACTGAACCCAAAGTTTAAAGGTATTTTACACTAATAATAATATAACAGGAGCACTTTACTCCTGCAGTTGGTGATATAAAACAGGTGATCTATGAGCCTCCCAAGACCCACCTTGATTTAAAGGATTCTTATGTAATGTTTTTGTGTAGATTCATGTAGAGTTTTCTGTTTGGACTAGTAGAATGAAGCAATGAGTCACTAGTTTTAGATGCCTCTGTAAATTAATGCTTCCAGGCTTGTTAAGGCCAGGCTGTTTTTATGACTGCCCATGATTTTCAAAGCTTTCACTCAAACTTTTGTTTCTGCAGTTTTGAGTCATCTGGCTGCAACAGATCTACAATTTGAACAGATGAGTGTGTGCAATGCACTAAGAGCCAGATTTAGTACTTGTTCACTTTCTAAATATGCATTCTCCTCTTCTAAAGGGCCTGACTCCTTGAAGTGCAATTCCACACTTACTAGGTACTCTCTGGCCTTGCCTACATGGTCATTAATCATTTGTCAGTCTGTCGACAGTGGCCTGGTGGGCTATTCAAGCATGAGGCGTCACGGCCAAATCTGATCTTGACTTCTGTCCATATGCCCTATTTAGCAAGTACTACTAACTAGTTGTCAGGAGTGGGAACAGTGGCTGATTCCTCTTTTTTTTAACTCAGAACAGTTATAGTATCTCAATTCACACTTGCACTTTGCTGGTCTGAGGCTAAAAAGTGTATTTTGCCTAGTAAGCTATTTGGAGAGCTGTGTGTAAGTTTAATGTGATTCAATAATCAGTATAGGTGTTTAACATAGAAACAGCAAGGACCTCTACAGCATTGTGGCATTGAGTCAATTAAATGATCCCTAATCACTATGGTATCCTGCAGATCAGTTCTTTCACATGTTAACCCTTTTAGTTAAGTCTCTGCCTTTACATATGGTGGATGCTCTTTCGAAAAAGCAGAAGTTGAGAGAGTAACATTCTATCCCTCTTCATTTTAATTGTAAGGATAAGCTGAGGAGCGGGGGCCTTTTCTAATAGGATGAGGATGTAATTGACCCAACGTAGGGGTCACTGTACTAGGATCCAGAAGCCCTAATGAGAAGATGCAAAAAAAAGTACTAGTGTCTTGACTTTAGCAGTCCCTGTGTTTTAGCCAAGTGAGATGTTGTTCAGTGCCTTCTGAAGTAACCTGCTTGAGCATGCCTTGACCTTTTTTTTCTCTCTGCAGTAAATGTTCACCGATGATAGGAAAATGGAATATGAATTCCAACATTGCTAAGATCTGAGGTTGGAAAAAATAACATGATTAATGGGACTCTTACTATCCTCCTAATACAATTGAAGGGGTGCTCCAATTCTAATAACTAAATGGCCAATTGTGATCACATTTAATATCCTTGTTTACTTTTTCCTGGGTATTTTGTTTAAGCGAAAAGCATTGATTAGAAACATAGGAACAGGAGTAGGCCATTTAGCCCCTCGAGCCTGTCCGCCATTCAGTGAGATCATGCTGATCTGTGACCTAACTACATATACCCGCCTTAGCCGATATCCCTTAACACCTTTGGTTAACAAAAATCTCTCAATCTCAGATTTTAAATCTAACAATTGAGCTAGCATCAACTGCCGTTTGTGGAAGAGTTCCAAACTTCTACCACCCTTTGTGTGTAGAAGTGTTTCCTAACTTCACTCCTGAATGTCCTGACTAATTTTTAGGCTGGTCCTAGACTCCCCAACCAGCGGAAATAGTTCCCCTTAATATCTTGAAAACTTTGATCGAATCACCCCTTGATCCTCTAAGTTCCGGGGAATACAACCCTAGTTTGTGCAATCTCTCCTCATAATTTAATCATTGGAGTCCAGGTATCATTCTAGTAAATCTATGCTGCACTCCTTCCAAGGCTATTATATACTTCCTACGGTGCAGTGCCCAGAATTGAACACAGTACTCCAGGTGAGGTCTAACTAGGGCTTTTTTTTAGCTGTAGCATAACTTCCACCTCCTTGTATTCTAGTCATCTAGATATAAAGGCCAGCATTCCATAAGACTTTTTGATTATTTTCTGTGCCTGTCCATGACATTTTAATGATGGACCCCTAAGTCTCTTTGGACCGCCACTGTTTCGAGCTTTTTACAATTTAGAAAGTACTCTGATTTATCCTTTTAGGTCCAAAGTGGATGACCTCACACTTGCCTAAAATTGAAATCCATTTGCCACAGTTTTGCCCATTCACTTAATCTATTAATATCTCTCTAATTTTATGCTTCCATCTGCACTGCGTACAATGCTACCTATCCCTTTGGATCTTGATTGCTCCAGAGTATTTAATTTTGAGGTATTGGAGCTAGATTGTATGTGGGGGGAGGCGGTGGGGTAAATTAAAGATGGGGCTGACGCTTATATAATAAATACTTTACCCATCAATAGTTCTTCAAAGGTTTAGTACCACGCAAAGCAATGATTTATCCAGTGAGCCATTAGGGAACTTCAAGTATTTAATGAGACCTCTTAAATATGCAGAAGCGACTCAAAGGAAAGAAATGCAGACAGTTCATAATTGGAAAGAGCAGTGTACAGGGCTGCACAGAAGTGCTCAATAATTGCACATTTTTAAAAGAAAGCTGTGTAGATTTTTCCTTGGTGCTTAGGTAGCTATTTCAGTGTACAGATTTGGAACGACCTGATCACTGCAGCATGCTATCCTAAGTTTATAATTGTGTCTACTGAGATTTCAGCCGCTTCAAGTATTTGGGCTTGTCTAATTTTCCAGTATCAATACTTGCAGTTAAATATTTCAAAAACAACACATATAAGGGAGGGAGGAAGCAAATCAGTAGTTAATTCTTTGTAAAGTTTTGACTATTATGTAACCCAGCTGACTGAATGTTGGGGTGGTCAACTGCTTTCAACCTCCAAATTGTCACAGTACAGGATCCTATTTGACACGAGACGATATATAATCTTATGAAATGGAGTGAAATTGTTTTGGGTAAGCTGTGAGCAGCATTTTATTTATATCCATTTGGGATATGGAAGGGGAAAGTGATGACTGCAGTTTGGTGACCTGCAGTGATGTTTGGTATTAAGAGCTTGGGCCAGTTTTGAAATTGAATTCCTTAGTTGCCTGTTTCCATTGTTAGGCTGATTTTTGGGACTTGTGTTCTGATGTTGCACTTCCTTTGTCACTAAAGCTCTTCTCTCTCTCTCTTCACAGTTGGTGAATTCGTAAGTGATGCCCTCCTTGTCCCAGACAAGTGCAAATTTCTGCATCGGGAGAAGATGAACACCTGTGAGAGCCATCTGTATTGGCACACTGTGGCGAAGGAGGTACTGCCCCTTTACTGAACGGTTCTCCAATGACTAAGCAAATGTTTGTCTGCAGCTAGTGATTCCTTACCCCTTCATCAGCCAATTATTCTAAATGTAGCTTTTTTATTTGCAGGGAATGTATTTGTGCCATAATTGAAATTTTGGCAGTGCAATCAGATCTTGAGTGCCAAAATAGTTCTTTGTATTTTTTTTGTCCTTAATGAAGAATATCTTTTTTACCTTGAATTCTGTCATTGTTTTCGAACTGGTTTTAATACCCATATTATTTGTGGGAGCTATACAGATGTGTGACCATGCAGGAGACAAAGAAAAGAAGTAGCCTTGTATTTATTCAGATCCAGATTGACTGACTGGATTTTTTGATGCCTCATAAAGTTACTTTACAAATGTCCCTCACTGCATCAGGCTCCCCAATGCCATTGACCTTCTATGGCCTGGGGATGGCCACTGTGTTCTCATGTCTGCCAACGTTGCTATGAACCAGCTGAATTTAGGAGAGTGACCCAGTGATTTCCTTTCTATTAAAGAAGCTGTGCCTTCTTTCTTACCTCAACTTCAGTTACTGGCCTGAGGCTAGAAACATGGCAGTGCAGAGTTTACAGGCATGTACCCTGTGTTCAGTCTGCACAGCATGCATTGGTGCTCCGATGGCCTCTGCCGACACCCCCATCCTCTTCACCGCTCTTATCTCCATGATGTGGATGTAATAACTATTATGGGTGATGCAGGTAAGCAGCTTGGATTCATGCTTTTCATTTCCCCTCCTTCGACTATGCAAAATACTTTTTTTCCTTTCTCTGCCATACCCCCTCGCCCTTGGACAGGGCTGGATGAGATCAGCTGTTCTCCCTGTGAGAATCACTGGCACCAAGTTCTTCCTGTTCCTGGAGCTGTGCTGTTGAATCAGTCCTTCAAGCACTAGAACTTCACCTTTCCAGATTCAGACTTGGATCTCCAGGGGTGACTTTTAATAGGCCAGTCTGCTAGTGAGGTCAGTGATACAGAGCTGCTCTGTATGAATAAAATCTGTTGGCTGAAGGTTAGCATTCCTTCTTCCTCCACCCCTCCCCCATTATAATGCAACCAGAAGTGAGATTTTTAAAGTAATGTTATAAATAGATCACATTCAGGCCATGCACAGCAACACACGTGGCTCAACTGTATAAGCGTACAGATTGCATCGGCTGAAATTGTTTCAATTCAATTTTTACGCAGGAGAAATTGAGTCAATTGTTAATAGGTTTTTCAGTTCTGCTAGTCAGTTCTCCAGCCTCTCAAAGTTGCTAGTGTCTCAGCATCAAGTTTAATTATTTATAATATTTGCTGGTGGGAGGACAAGCAAGGGGGAAGAGAGAGAAAGAAATATGTTGAGATCTGTACTTAGTCTTACAATTCTGCTAATTTCAACTCGCATCTGGTTGCCCAGTAACTTGGCTTCTTTTTGTAGCTTAGGGTTTTCAGTATTACTAAAATGTCCTCCTTTAATATTTTATCAATACAAGTGGTGCATTATGCTTATGCTGCACTGCCACATCCATCACTTGCATAATTATGAGCAGTAGTAATCTTGGTTTAAGAGCATCATTCCTTTCCTCACCCACCTTTAATCTTTTCTCCCCCACCTGTCCTTAAGTTTATAAACGTACCACTTTATTTCCATGTGACTCACAAGAGTAGGCTTTCTTGTGCACTAAAAACTGGTTTACGTGGTGTATTGGTACAAACAGAAATTTGCTTTTCTTGCTCTATCTCGGGAAGATCCAAGCAGAAGTCTGTTGTCCGCTTGCACACCATGCATCCACTGGGAAAAATTGTGTGAAACAGAAACCTGGCACTTGCTCTTATGAACTGCTTATTCGAGCCATAACCGGAGAAAAGTTCTAACATAAGAGCAAGATCTTGTTAGAATCAGGCCCACGTGAGTTTGCATGAGAGTCATGGACTGCTTTGTTTAATTCTTTGTACTTGTCCAGACCTGTGGTGACAAGATCATGAATCTGCATGACTATGGGATGCTGCTGCCTTGTGGAATTGATGAGTTTCGTGGAGTGGAATTTGTTTGCTGCCCCATTCCAGAGGAAAACGATAAGATCGATTCCTCAGATGTGGATGAGGAGGATTCAGATGTCTGGTGGGGAGGAGATGATGCTGATTATGCAGATGGAAGGTGAGGGTTATGTTCCTGCATTTTAATGTTTTTATCTCCCCATGTTATTGAGCAGCAAAATCAAATTTGCATGAGATGAGTATTGGTCATTTCATTGAGAACATCAAAAGTGATATACGGTTTATATATTTTAAATTGCGTTGCTAACCATAGAACAGCATTTCACCAGAGTAAAAACAGAAAATGCTGGAAATACTCAGCAGGTCAGGCAACGTCTGTGGAGAAACAGAGTTAACGTTTCAGGTCGATGACCTTTCGACAGAACTGGAAGAAGTTAAAGATTTAACAGTTTTTAAGCAAGTGCTTAAGAATTTTCGTTCCACCTGGACCCCTCCCACTGGCCTCTTATCCTCTTTTGATCTTTTCATTGGGAACTGCCGGTGTGACGTTGGCCATTTCAGTTTCTCTACTCACTCTCACCTACTTCCCTTGGAACTTGCAGCACTCCAATCTCTCAGGTCCAACCCTGACATTGTCATTAAACTGCTGACAAGGGCAGCGCTGTTGTTATTGGTGAACTGACCTCTACCTTGCGGAAGCTGAACGCCAACTCTCCGACATCTCATCCGACCTTTCCCTGGACCGTGACCCCACCGCCGAACATCAAGTCATACTTTCCCAGACCGTCACTAACCTCATCTCATTTGAACATCATCCCCCCCACCATGGCCTCCAACTTCATAGTCCCCCAATCCTGTACAGGCTTCTTATACCTCCTTCCCAAGATCCACAAACAAGACTGCCCCAGCAGATCTATCGTTTCAGCCTGTTCTTGCCCCACAGAACTTATTTCTTCCTGTCTCGACTCTTTTTTCTCCCCTTGTCCAATCTCTTCCAACCTACATCCGCGAGTCTTCCAACACCCTCTGCCATTTTAACAGCATCCCGGCCCTAACTGTCTTCATTTCACCATGGACGCCCAGTCCCTCTACACCTCCATCTCTCACCAGGACGTCCTGCTGGCCCTCCACTTCTTTGTTGAACGGAGGCCCGACCAGTCCCCATGCACCACTACCATCCTCCGCCTAGCTGAACTTGTTTTTATATTGAACAACTTCTCCTTTGACTCCACTCACTTCCTCCAAATAAAAGGTGTCACCATGGGAACCCGTATGGGTTTTCATGGGCTGCGTGGAACATTCTTTGCTCCAGTCCTACTCAGGTCATTTCCCTCACCTTTTACCAGTATGTTGATAACTGTATCAGTGCCGTTTCCTGCTCTCACCCGAACTGGAAAATTTCATCAACTTTGCTTTCAATTTCCACCCCTGCCCCCCCTTCACAAGGTCCATCTTCAACTCCCTTCCTCGACTTCTCTATTTCCATTTCTGAGGATAGGCTGTCAACCAATATCTATTATAAGTCCAGTGACTCCCACAGTTACCTTGATTACACTTCCTCTCACCCCACTTCCTGTAAGGACTCTATTCCCTTCTCCCAGTTTCTCCATCTCCGTCGCATCTGTCCCAACGATGCCACCTTCCACGCCAGCGCTTCCAATATGTCTTCCTTTTTCCTCAACCAAGGATTCCCCCCACTGTGGTTGATGGGGCCCTCGACTGTATCCGTCCCATTTCCTCACTTCTGCCCTCACCCCTTCCCCTCCCAGATCCCCAATAGGGTCTCCCTGGTCTTCACCTTCTACCCCACCAGCCTCCACATTCAGTGGACCAACCTTCGCCATTTCTGCCACCTCCGGCGCAACGCTGCCATCAAACAAATCTTGCCCTCCCCTCCGCTTTCAGCATTCCAATGGGACCGTTCCCTCTGTGACACCCTGGTCCACTCTTCCATCACCCCCAACACCTGCTCTCCTGCCCACGGCACCTTCTCATGCAAACTCACCTGCCCTTTCACCTCCTCCCTTCCCACTGTTCAGGGCCCCAAACACTCCTTCCAGGTGAAACAACGATTTACTTGTACTTCTTTCAATTTAGTATATTGTATCCGCTGCTCACGATGCAATCTCCTCTACATTGGGGAAACCTACGCAAGTTGGGTGATCGCTTTGCTGAACACCTCCGTTCAGTCCGCAAGCGTGACTCTGAACTTCCGGTCGCTTACCATTTTAATTCTGTCCCATTCTCACCCTGACCTCTTTATCCTGGGCCTCCTACACTGTTCCAATGAAGCTCGAGGAAAAGCACCTCATCTTTCGATTAGGCACTTTACAACCTTCCAGAATCGACATTAACTTTAAGAACTTCAGATCATAACCACTGCTTTCATTTTATCGGACAGCAGGTGATGGTAATGGCTCTGCTGTTGCCATTTACAGATCCTTTAGACCCAACTTTTGGTTCTTTACTTGTCCCATTACCACCCCTTTGCCTTGCACCATTGTCCCTTTTGTCATTTAATCACTCCTGCTCTCCATCCTATCACAGACCTTACCTTTTGTTAAAACTGTTAAACCTTTAATTTCTTCCAGTTCTTACGAAAGGTCATCAACGTTTACTCTGTTTCTCTCTCTACAGATGCAGCAGGATGAGTATTTCCAGCATTTTCTGTTTTTATTCCAGATTTCCAGCATCCGCAGTATTTTGCTTTTGTTTCACCAGAGTACATAGTACGTAAGACCAGCACATGCAATCCCTTTGCCTTAATATGCTAGAATGTATACAGCATAAAGAATGATTAAAAAGTGGTATTGTGCACAGTCCACTGTAGGAAAGTCATGCCTTTTGGAATCATACAGCAATATTGTCATATCATCAAAAACTGGCCACCATCATTAGAATTTATTAAATATCAAACTTCTCATTTAAGTATTGTTTTAAAAAAAGACGATGGCTGTTGGTGAATGTTAAGACTTTAATGGGTGCATTACGGTGTCAACTCAGTTATGGTTTATGACATCTGGCATCGATGAGGTTGCAGCTTTATCAGTGAATTGCTGCCTATTTCTACTTTCTAAATGCTCAGCAGGGATTCAGCCAAGTTTTAAAACAAAGGGTTGCTGATGAATGTTTTTATTTCAAAATATACTTTATTTCATAGAATTTAAAGATACACACAGTTCAATGCAGATATCACAATTCAAACCAAAACATTACAGATCGTACACAAAGCAATCTCAATATTACAGTTCAAACACAGTATTTCTTATGACTCATGGTGTACAATACAAGGTGGGGTGGCTTTATGTGGTGGCCTTTCTCCATAGGGCCTTTGTGTAGGTTGCACCTCGCTTCATTGCTGTTGGACATTTGAGTGCAAGATGCATCATTATTGCTTTCTGTAATCCCTTCTGAAGGATTTTATACCCAAACTTCCATTAACTAAAGCCTTGTAAAATGGCTGTGTCCAGATAACATGAGCTGCTGAAACTTTGTCCCACTACAGTTGCAAACTTGTCTGTATTTCAGTTATATTCTTTTGCAGCTTTAAAATAGAGGGCATTTTTGATATTTTAAAGGCATTTTTATTTTATTTTTGCATATTTTATTTCAGTTATAAATGTGGTGTAAACTGCTAAATTAATGCTTTCGAAGAAAATGGTGGCTCTCCCGATCATTCAGGCAGTTTACCAGTGAGTAACCGAGCTGTATAGACCAGGAGGCCCCAAGTACGATTCACAGTCTATGCTGTTGGCTGATTTCAGCTGGCATGGTGATAGGGGCCCTATAATTAGGCTCTGTACACCCATGTCAAGGACACAAGATTGACACAATTTATTCAGTGACCCTAGCACATAGGTGCAAATCTGGGCTAAGCAGGATCAGGCTTGGGTGTGATGCCCCTATTATTGAAAGCTTAATGCTCCATGTCAAGGTTCGCGTGTGAGTGGTTACTTGAGTAAGTTACCATGCCCATCATGGAGGGGAGTGAATTAGCAAAAAGAGAAAAAAGCTACTTCATTATTCTTGTATTTGTCAACTTAAAAACAAAGTTTTTTTTTATTCGTTCGTGGGATATGGGCGTCGCTGGCGAGGCCGGCATTTATTGCCCATCCCTAATTGCCCTTGAGAAGGTGGTGGCGACTGCAGTCCGTGTGGTGAAGGTTCTCCCACAGTGCTGTTAGGAAGGGAGTTCCAGGATTTTGACCCAGCGACGATGAAGGAACGGCGATAAATTTCCAAGTCAGGATGGTGTGTGACTTGGAGGGGAACGTGCAGGTGGTATTGTTCCCGTGTACCAGCTGCTCTTGTCCTTCTAGGTGGTAGGGGTCGCAGGTTTGGGAGGTGCTGTCAAAGAAGCCTTGGCGAGTTGCTGCAGTGCATTCTGTGGATGGTACACACTGCAGCCACTGTGTGCTGGTGGTGAAGGGAGTGAATGTTTAGGGTGGTGGATGGGGTGCCAATCAAGTGGGCTTCTTTGTCCTGGATGGTGTCGAGCTTCTTGAGTGTTGTTGGAGCTGCACTCATCCAGGCAAGTGGAGGGTATTCCATCGCACTCCTGACTTGTGCCTTGTAGATGGTGGAAAGGCTTTGGGGAGTCAGGAGGTGAGTCACTTGCCGCAGAATACCCAGCCTCTGGCCTGCTCTTGTGGCCACGGTATTTACATGGCTGGTCCAGTTAAGTTTCTGGTCAATGGTGACCCCCAGGATGTTGATGGTGGGGGATTCGGTGATGGTAATGCCGTTGAATGTCAAGGGGAGGTGGTCATTGCCTGGCACTTTTCTGGCTCGAATGTTACTTGCCACTTATGAGCCCAAGCCTGGATGTTGTCCAGGTCTTGCTGCATGCGGGCTCGGACTGCTTCATTATCTATGAGGTTGTCAATGGAACTGAACACTGCAATCATCAGCAAACGTAATCAGTAAAAAAAAGTGTGTGTTCTCCTTCAACTGGATAAAACCTCATAAAAATTAGGTCTTAAAAACTGGGTCTTATCCACATGGTATTATTGGCCACAAAAGGTTGGATTAAAAATTGAACTGATTATTAAATAAATAATGACACATCATTAATTTTACATCAGTCTGAGCGTGTCCTTCTGGGCAAAAAGTTCTTAAAATAATACGGCCTTTGTAGGATCATTGCAGTATCAGTATACCTGAGGCTAATTGGTTTTTCATTGTTCAACTTTGTCATAGGCTCAGTGGTCGTGTATCCTTTTGTCTGGTCAGCTCTCTCTTTAGGCGTTGGCCCTGAAAGATTTGGAGACAATTTAGCTAATTATCATGGTTACATATGTGTTTTTGTCTCAAAGGAGAACTGCTGCGTTCATCAGCAAGCATTCAGCAAATGTTTTGTTTTGGGGGCTAAGATCTGTGAGTCATTTTCATTACTATCACATACAGATGACTTAACAGATTTCATATCTGTGTGTTCATGAACAAATAGGGTTAGTTTGTTGAGCACTTTAAGTGGTTGCGACAAACATTCGCCTGTAAGAATTGATGCTTAGAGTAAGGCTTCAGATCTTTTGACAATGAAGCCGTTCTCAGGCCTCCAGCTAAATGGAAATCTTATTGCAGGCAAATAAAATCCATTCTGAACACTGAGCCCTTTCAGAAGGAGCAATCTTATCAGGTAGAAAACTTTATACCAGTCAACAATACTAACTTTGTTCTTTCCAATTTACTCCTCTCTTCCTCTTCTCACCAAGGTACAATTCCATAGGTGCCTTCACCATCCACTACTTCACTCAGGTGGCTGTTCCTCGTTCATGAACGTTGACTGTGAGTGTTAACAGGTTGTTCGACCACAGGAGCTGTCACACCCAAACCCAATCCTGTCCCCACCTCATGCAAACTTCCAGCAGGGGTTGATGGATAGCATTTAGGACACCTATTGTTTTTTTTTGCCTCCCCCTCTTAACCCAGAGATGCTGAGGTCAGTTGTCACACTCCCACTGCTGCCCCGGCTGAGATCAGCTAACCTAGGACTTCCTGGTTTGTATAACTCACGTAATTGATCTTTAGCACTGTGAGAAGTTATTGAAATGTCAGTTGTCTGGTGTCTTATTAATTCCTGAATAATTAATGTTTTATTGAGGCCTGAAGGGATATACTGTTGAGATATTCTGACCATGCGACATTGTGTGTGAAGTATCAAAGAATATTCCTGCATTGACTTGAATATTTACATCCGTCTAGATCTAAAATCTGGTGCTCAGCTTGTAAAATATTGCAATAGCAATAGAAGCAGCTGATTGACGTAATGTTACAGTACCTGCACTGATTAAGTTGATGTAGGTGTGTCTGCGATGATGGTCTGTGCATAAAAGTTGTAGATTCACTTTCTCCCCTCCCCATCCCAATCTCAGTTTTGTCCCTTAGCACCTGACCTAAGTGGAAGGTGAACAATCGACTCCAGTCTTTTCCTTGCCTAGCAGCCACACGCATACATTTTCCAGCCAGAATTAAAAACAGAAAATGCTGGAAATACTCAGCAAGTCAGGCAGCATCTGTGGAGAAAAAAACAGAGTTAACGTTTCAGGTTGATAACCCTTCGTCAGAACTGGAAGAAGTTGAAGATTAAACATGTGAAGAGTAAATCGTGTTAATTCTGTTTCTTTCTCCACAGATGCTGCCTGACTTGCTGAGTATTTCCAGCATTTTCTGTTTTTATTTCAGATTTCCAGCATTAGCAGTATTTTGCTTTTGTTCCAGCAGGGATTACTGGCTACCAATAAGGAATGAGAACCTTGATTGATATTTTCTTTTTCTGTTCTCCTGCCTGGGTGCAGAAGCCAATTGTAAAAAGAAAGAACAAACTTGCATTTATATAGTGCTTTTCAGGACCTCAGGATGTCCCAAAGTGCTTTACAGCCAATGAAGTACTTTTGAAGTGTAGTCACTGTTGTAATGTAGAAAATGCAGCAGCCATATTGCGCACAGCAAGATCCCACAAACAGCACTGTGATAATGACCAGATAATATGTTTTAGTGATGTTGGTTTAGGGATAACTGTTGGCCAGGACACTGGGGAGAACTCTCCTGCTCTGCTTCAAAATAGTGCCATGGGATCTTTTACGTCCATCTGAGAGAGCAGATGGGGCATGGATTTAACATCTCATCGGAAAGATGGCGCCTCTGTCAGTGCAGCACACCCTCAGTACTGCACTGGGAGTGTCAGCATAAATTTTGTGCTCCAGTCTTTGGAGTGGAGCTTGAACCCACAACCTTCTGACTCTGAGCCGAGAATGCGACCAACTGAGCCATACCCCAACTAACTCAACATAGACCAGGCATCAAATCTGACACTGTTTAGTCTGTATGGCTCAGTACCCCTTGAGGCACTATTTCTACTTACTAATTTATAGAAGGCGCTTGCTGTTGCTCTTTCATACCTTGTGGGACAATGCCAAAATGATTAAAATCATAATGTGCACAAAAATGTTAATTAGCAAAGCACAGTATGAATTGCAAATAGTAATGTGGAAAATGTGTGAGCAGACCAGGCACGTGGAAACTGACCTTGTGATGGACTGGCACTTGTCCAACATTGTGTTCCAGAATATATCTGCTGTGAATACTCTCATTACTGGGCAATAAAACTATTCACAGCCATGCATAATTTATTTTACCCAGGGGTAAAAATGGCATAGGGGAAAAATGGCATTGGTGTTTACAGTAATCTAGGGTGCTGTAATTCCTTAAACACAAAGAATTTAGTTAACGTAATGCAATTTGAAGAAAGTTGTTTCTAAGATACTTACAAGTTAATTGAATGCCCAAGAATGCTGCTTATATTGCATTTGAAGTGGTGGCTGCACTGTTACTGTCTTGTTCTACTTACTGTGCAGCTGTCGGGTAAACCTAACACAAAATGAGAGATACCGTCCACGACCCATAAATGTTTAGAGCTAATGGATGTGTGCAAGTTTTTAGATGGATTTGATGGTGCACTTCAATTACATTCTGAGGTAATAGTTCTTCTGTGTCTGGGCTTTACAATGCAGTTTGCCCATAAAGAGGAAATTAAGCACCTCCTAGATGCATTTTTTTTTTGACAAAAGTGGGGTGGGGTGGCTGTTAGTGTGCCCATTCTTTTATCATTGTTGTGAGTGGAATTGATCTATTTTCAGGTTTTTTTTCCGTCCAGTCGGCAGACTTGTGTTTCCTGCTTTAACAAATGCTGAGTGCAGACTAAGAGGGGCTTATGGCTGCCTTGAATCATCCTGGCAGATCTGCACCACAAATGAAATGTATGACCACAGTGCTCTACAAGTGCCCCTACAAATGTAGTTACTTTTGAAACTCTGTCAAATTGGAGGTAAATACTTAATTGCTCATATTACTTGGCCCTTAAGTTATTTCCCTCTTAAAGTACAGAGCTTAGCATGCTACAGACTCCAAACCTGTTCCCTGTGTGTTTCCCCAACTCCTGGGCCACCTTCCCCTTTAAATGAAAGGAAAATGGATATAGTAAAGGGCGCGTTTCAGAAACTCTTTCTTTAAATAAGATTAATGTGGAAATGGATATAGGAACATTGGAATGGGAATAGGCCATTTAGCCCCTCTAGCATGTTCCACCATTCAATGAGATCATGGCTCATCTGTGACCTAACTCCATATACCCACCTTAGCCCCATATCCCTTAATACCTTTAACAAAAATCTATCAATCTCAGATTTAAAATTAACATTTGAGCTAGCATCAACTGCCGTTTGTGGAAGAGAGTTCCAAACTTCTACACCCTTTGTGTGTAGAAGTGTTTCCTGTCTTCACTCCTGAAAGTCCAGGCTCTAATTTTTAGGCTATGTCCCCTAATCCTATACAGAATGTAGCATAGCTAGCCTACCAATGAAAATGCTATGATTGAATTTCTTAAATAAGGCAGCCTGCTTTTCCAGCATATTTCTTTTGATAATGTAGCATTTGAGCACCAAAACAAAAAAACAACTGTAAAATATGAGGACTCATGTGCCAAGTTTGGAGGCAAGAGAGACCGTCTCAATGTTCAAAAGAAATATTTTTGCATTGATCTGATTAGGAGCAAACTTCTGTCTTTGAAAGTGGTGATTTCACTAATCTACAGGAATTGTGGGCCAGGAAAATGAAAGCTTCCACTCTTGATATTTTGTAGTTCTCAAAATGGTGGGATATTACGGACCCACCCTCGTCTGGAATCCTTTGCACATCTGAAAAGACAGTTAGACTTGTAGTTGTTGATATGGCTGGACCAGTTGATCTGGTTAATGGTGTGCTCAGGATGTTGGTGATGGGGGACTCATTTGTTAGCCCAGGCCTCGATGTTGCCCAGGTCCTGCTGTGTTACCTTGTGGGCGCTGCTTCATTATTGGAGGAGTTGTGCACAGAGCTGATCGCTGTAGAATCATCAGTGAACAGCCCCACTCCTGACCTTGTGATGGAGGGAAGGATATTGATAGGCAGCTGAAGATGGTTGGGCCAACAATGCTGCCCTGAGGAACACCTGCAGTGGTGTCCTGGGGCTGGGATGATTGACTCCCAGCAACTACACTCATCTGCCTACTCGTCGACTATGACAACAGCTCCTGGAGGGTTCCCCTTTGACCTCTGTTTTGGTAGAGCTCCTTGGTGCCAAACACGGTCCAATTCTGCCTTGATATCGAGGACAGTTACTCTCACCTTGCATTTAGTTCTTGTTTCCATGTCTGAATCAAGGTTTTGATGAGTTCTGTAGCCAAATGGTTCTGGTGGAATCTGAACTGCGTATCAGTGAGCAGGTTATTGAAGAATAGGTGGTGTTTGATGGCAGTATTGATGACTTTTTCCACCACTTTGCTGATAGGGTGGTAATTGGCCTAGTTAGAATTGTCCTGCTTTTGGTGGATAGGATACCCCTGGGCAATTTTTGAAAGATGCTGTCTTTCAGATGAGCTGTTAAACTGAGGCCATGTCTGCTTTTGTAAGATGTAAACGGTCATATGACACTATTCGAAGAAAAGCGGGGAAGTTCTCCCAATGTCCTGGCCAATGCCTCCTTTAAGAAACAAATAGATTAACTGGCCATTTATCTCATTGATGTTTGTGGGACCTTGCTGTGCACAAATTGGTTATTATGTTTGTCTATATAACAAGAATGACTACACTTCAAAATAATTAGCTGTAAAGTACTTTGGAATGTCCTAAGGACATGAATGGTGCTCTATAAAAACAAGTTCCCGCTCGCTCTCATTTGGAAAGAGTGGACAAGTCCCCTATAATTACATGTATTGTGGATTTGTGATCTTCCTTTCATCACATTTAGTGAACACTATTAGCCCGTAAGGGTATTCGGTGCTTTGGGTAGGGACAAGAAGGCTTTGTCTCATGCTGGTTAATAATTGATTTATCAGTTGAACAAATTCAGAGCTTTCATCAATCTACGGAACTCTACTGTTCCACTCCATGCACATGGTATCTAACTTTACGGAAGGGAAGAGAGTAGGAATGTCATGGAAGCGGAACATTTAATGGCTTTTATGTTTTCTTTACAATACGACTTCACTGAATATTTTAATGCCAGCTCTCTGAAGCAGATGTGGAATTTACATGCTAGCTTGGGATCTACTCACATTTATCCTAATTAAATTGGATTTAATCAGTTATATTTTTACATTAAAGGGAGAATTAAATTTGGACCTGCATTAAAACGTAAGATAGGAATGAGCAAAGGCCCTCGACTCTTCATTTAGATTGCCTCATTTATATCTGTGGAAAAGACGTGTTAAGGCTATTTTCATCTCTACACCTGTTACAAAACTGTTTCTGTACCCCTGATGCCACTGTCCTAACATTCACCTGTGTTTGCATTCATTGTGCGAGGAGGCATTCTATTTCATGAGTTGGCTCTTAATAGACTATACAGAGCAGTTTGCTTCTTTAAAGTATACTTGTTATACTACAGAACATAAAGGTGTTTTTAAACTCCACCGTCAGTAACTATTCCGCATTGTTTTCATTTCAGCGATAAAATTGTTGAAGAACAACCTATAGAGGAGGAAGAAAGTGATATTGATGATGATGAAGACGATGATGATGATCTGGACGATGAAGAAGCTGAGGACCAATATGAGGACCCTACCGAACATACAACCAGTAGCACCACTACCACCACAGAGGCAATTGAAGAAGTTGTGAGAGGTAATCTGAACTAAAGTTTTTTTTTTACTGGACATAGACCATGAAAAACACAGGTAGTTTTGTCAAAGGGTGAATCGATTTGTATCTAACGTTGAATTTTTTTTTTAAAAGATACTATGGTAGTACAGAGCAGTATTCATTAGGAGTTTGTCTCAATGAGGTTTGACATCCTCTGCTTAATCTGTTTACAGAGGAACCTCTGCTCGGACCGGGGTAAGTTTTGTTACAATAAAGTGGCCTGTAGTAACATTCCCAAAAATTAGACTGCTCAAACGTTAAAGTTAGCAACTGCATGACCAGCAAGACATTCCGGTTGCAAATCAATTGAAGATGGTAACGTTGATGGAGAGAGCAACTAGATTGATGTGTGTTGAAGATATATTGACGATAGAAAATCCATAACTATGTTTACACCGCACTCCATTTCAGAATGGACTGATTGGAAGATTTTCCCTTCCCCATGGTTCTTCTTTTAGAGATTGGGGAGAGAAAGGGTTGGAAACAGTTCTGATCTTGCCTGTTTTGTTGAAGGACATCTTTTTCTGACGTTGCTTATGAGGTCATTGTGAATTTTGAAATTATAATTAACATTTGCTACATTCTAAATGGAGTAACGTCTGCAAGAGCAATAGGTCAATTTGGACCAAACTTACATGAGACGTACTTAAAGAACTAGCTAGCAACAAGGTCACAAGAACGCATTCTGCAATTACAGCTGAAGAAGCAATGGGACACCTTTGGTACTGTTTCATTAGTGTGACACATTAAGTTTGTGGCTGTGTAGTTTATTGCAGATGGAATTTAAGGATGGCTGATTTACAAAGTTCTCCTCCTCCTTAGTCTACTCTAAGAAATGTAACACTCTTGAGGTCATAATCTATTTGTTTCCTGAAACATATTTCCACATTAGCCACAAAGTTTGGAATGCGTAGGCCAGAGGCCCACCCGATATTGGGCCTCGGGCCTCGTTCACAGCAGACCAGTGAGCTGCGGACACCTGCTGGGCCTGTCCAGGCAGTTCACCGCAGCGGCCCTCAGATAGGTGTTCGGAGAAGGGGGGAGTAACCGGGAGAAGGCTTGAGGTGGCGATCGAGAAGGGTGGCAGGGGTGTGGGGGGGACGGGGGACGTGAGTGGTAGCCAGCAGCAGCCTGCGATTTTAATGTGCAGCCGGGAGGAGCACTCGGGCACCTCCCAGGCTCCACGTTCAGGTAAGCGTTTTTAAAAATTTTGGTAGCACCTGCAGCGGACCTTTAAAGGGCCACTGGTTAGGCCGAATGTAGACCTGTTTTTCCTGAATGCAGCCATCCCTACGTTGGCTGCGTTCAAAGCAAAGCAGTTTGGTAAAGGAGGCATTAAACGGGTATTAGGCACCTTATTTGCATATACGAAGGGACTCATGCCTGTTTCAGGCATTGTCCCTGGACACTTCTTTTAATGCCTATACCAATATGGTGGGTGGCATGGAACGTGTGCACGCATGCTACCCGCCATTGTGTGCCTGCATACCATTCTTGAAAGTACATTTGTCCTCGGGTGTGTTTTGTTCACTCTGCAAATATGTTTCTTTACCATTCATTGAGCAGTGACAATTTGGAAACATAAGTATATTGTCTTAATTTATGCATTTATATTGATTTAGTCGCACTATATATTAAAAATCAGAATTCATAGAATGTGCAGCACAGAAACACACCGTTCAGCCCAACAGGTCTATGCCAGTGTTTATGCTCCACTACAAGCCTCCCCCCACCTTACTTCATCTAACCCTATTAGCATATCCTCCTAGTCCTTTCTCCCTCATGTACTTATCTAGCTTCCCCTTGAATGGATCTATGCTATTTGCCTCAACTACTCCATTTGGCAGCAAGTTCCACATTCTAGCCACTCTCTGGGTGAAGAAGTTTCTTCCAAATACCCTATTGGATTTATTAGTGACTATCTTATATTTATGACCCTTAGTTTTGGACTCCCCCACAAGTGGAAACATCTTCTGTACGTCTACTTTATCAAACGTCTTCATAATTTTAAAGACCTCTATCAGGTCACCCCTCAGCCTTCTCTTTTCTAGAGAAAGGAGCCCCAGCCTGTTCAGTCTTTCCTGATAGTTATAACCTCTCAGTTCTGATATTATCCTAGTAAGTCTTTTTTGCACCTTCGCCAGTGCCTCTACATTCTTTCTGTAATATGGAGTCCAGAACTATGTACAGTACTCTAAATGTGGTCTAACCAAGGTTCTATATAAGTTTAACATAACTTCTCTGCTTTTCAATCCTCTAGAAATGAACCACAATGCTTTGTTTGCATTTTTTTATGGCCTTGTTAATCTGCATTGCTACTTTTAATGATTTGTGAATCCATATCCTTAGATTCCTTTGCTCCTCTACCCCATTAAGACTCTTATTTTCAAAGGAGTATGTGGCTTCCTCCTAATTCTACACATTGTAATTAGTGAGAGTAATTTTTTTCTTAAAAATGAGTTATTCCCATCTTTCCTCAAAGAAAAGGGGAAAACATCCCAGCTTGCTCACATGGATCCTCCAGTACTTTGCTTCACAACAGCGCAGCCAGAAGTTTGCAAGCCAAATCCCTCACTAGTTTACAGGCCCCAAGCTCTGCTGTTGTGGTGCAAAGTACTGGGGGCTCCATGAGAGCAAGCTGGGATGACGCCTCCTCCCTGCATTGAATTCAGCAGAGATCAGGAATTCTTTGGTTATGGGTTATACCGGATGCAAATGTCGATACTACAGTCTGATGTCGGTACTCAAATCTTCTCTGGCACCCACTCAATAGTGCCTTTTCACTTTTTTCATCCCTTCCTCTCCCGACGGCACTGATTTGTGCTGGGATATGGATCCATGTTGCTGGGCGCCCTGGCGATTAACAGCACAGAGGCCCTGGCTGCAATCACCTTTTGGCTGCACAGAACAGCAAATGAACATTTATTTGTTTGGTAAATTGCACACCGAGCGAGTAAGGAAGCAAGTAGTATTTTAATGTAGCTGGCACTTGAGTGAGACAATACTTCTGAAGAATTCTAGCCTCTAAAAGCCAGATTTCCAAATTCAGCTTCAGATTTAATTCAATATGTGGCTTTTGGGTGTTTGCTGTTTGGACATGACACGCTGTGAGATGTCAGAAGATTGTTTATCAGGTTTTCTTTTTTACTGCTGCAGGGGATATAACTTCCTCATTCAATATTCCACCATTTATTTGATATCTATAAGCTTTGTGAAGGAGTGCACATCAATAAATACGTCAGAGCCTTATATACTGATATGTCACTTTCGTAGCTTGTGTTTAGGTACATGCAATGATTTTCATTTTAGTCCTCTTCCCTTCTTTAAAATATATTTGGTGCGTCAACTGCAGCAGCCAGCCCACGCACATCACATGACTATCCCTGCAGTGGAGGGACTGACGATGAATAAAATGGATAGCTAGATCTGTTATTACTTGGCCGGTAAAAAGATTTAAGGAGAAACCTGATCATCTCATCTCTGCTTGTCATGTACAATTCTGCTACGCACTTGATCTCTGTTCTCCAAGGCCTTTGGTAAATTAGTGAAACATAATAATTTCACCCCGTTTACAGTAAAGGGTCTAACAAGTAATAACTGAAGACACAAAAAACAGGAAAAGACAAATTCTAGGCTGTGTAGAAAGAATAGCTGTTTGGATGCACTGCGACAGTAAACGGTAGTTGTTTGCTTGATTCTGGATATTACTGAGCAGGCAGTTCTGCTGAATTAACCACATATCCAGTTCCATTATGTGACTGTCAATTCATTTAGCTGAATGCTTTACCTGTTGCAAGTAAAGCTGCAGTTGCAAGCTTCACAAAAAGTTAAGCATTGGTAAATATGGACACTTTGTTTAGTGTTGTGAAAATTACCTTTTCAAGTCCATAACTTGACTAAATGTTCAGATTCTTGTATAATTTTTGAGTCATCGTAAAGCTCTTCGGTGAGTTGTATAACTATTAGAACTCCAGCTAGTGGCAGAAAGCAGTGCTGAAATTTATTGAGCAAGTCCATTGGGCTCTGTTGATTTTGTTCCCCATCCCTGCCTATACTGTATTTGAGCAAAGGTGATAAGAACCATTGAAAATCAGATTATTGCTTCATACTTCCTTGTATTTTATCAAACGAAAATAGTTTTAACATGGAAAACTGTGGCAGATGGATTTCAACACAGGTAAGCGAGAGGTCATCTGTTTTGGACCCAAAAATTATATGGAATTACATAGAATGTACAACACAGAAACAGGCCATGCGGTCCAACAGGTCCATGCCAGAATTCATGCTCCACATGAGCCTCCTCCCTCCATACTTCATCTAACCCTTTCAGCCTATCCTTCTATTCCTTACTCCCTCATGAACTTATCTAGCTTCCCCTTAAATGCATCTACACTAGTTCCCTCAACTGCTTCACAGCTGCTTGATCAATGACCTTTCCTCCATCATAAGGTCAGAAATGGGGATGTTTGCTGATAATTGCACAGTGTTCCGTTCCATTCGCAACCCCTCAGATGATGAAGCAATCCATGCCCGCATGCAGCAAGACCTGGACAACATCTAGGCTTGGGCTAATAAGTGGCAAGTAACATTTGCGCCGGACAGTGACCATCTCCAATAAGAGAGAGTCGAACCACCTCCCCTTGACATTCAACGGTATTACCATCGGCGAATCCCCCACCATCAACATCCTGGGGATAAGCATAGACCAGAAACTTAACTGGACCAGCCACATAAACACTGTGGCTACAAGAGCAGGTCAGAGGCTGGGTGTTCTGTGGCGAGTGACTCACCTCTTGACTCCCCAAAGCCTTTCCACCATCTACAAGGCACAAGTCAGGAGTGTGATGGAAAACTCTCCACTTGCCCGGATGAGTGCAGCTCCAACAACACTCAAGAAGCTCGACACCATCCAGGACAAAGCAGTCCGCTTGATTGGCACCCCATCCACCACCCTAAACATTCACTCCCTTCACCACTGGCACACCGTGGCTGCAGTGTGTACCATCCACAGGATGCACTGCAGCAACTTGCCAAGGCTTCTTCGACAGCACCTCCCAAACCCATGACCACTACCGCCTAGAAGGACAAGGGCAGCAGGCACATGAGAACAACACCTGCACGTTTCCCTCCAAGTAACACGCCATCCAGACTTGGAAATATATCGCCGTTCCTTCATCGTCGCTGGGTCAAAATCCTGGAACTCCCTACCTAACAGCACTGTGGGAGAACCTTCACCGCACGGACTGCAGCGGTTCAAGAAGGCGGCTCACCACCACCTTCTCAAGGGCACTTAGGGATGGGCAATAAATGCTGGCATCGTCGGCGACACCCACATCCCATGAACGAATTTTTTAAAAACTACTCCTTGTGGTAGCGAGTTCCACGTTCTAACCACTGTTTGGACAACAAAGTTTCTCCTGAATTCCATATTGGATTTATTAGTAACCATCTTATATTTATGGCCCCTAGTTCTGGTCTCCTCCGCAAGTGGAAACACCTTCTCTACGTCTAACCTATCAAATCCTTTCATAATCTTAAAGACCTCTATCAGGTCACCCCTCAGCCTTTTCTTTTCTAGAGAAAAGAGCCCCAGCCTGCTTAGTCTTTCCTGGTAGTATAAACTCTCAGTTCTGGTAAAATTCTAGTAAATGTTTTTTTCCACCTTCTCCAGTGCCTCTATATCCTTTTTATAATATGGAAACCAGAACTGTTCACAGTACTCACTGTGATCTAAACAAGGTTCTATATAAGTCTAACATAACTTCTCTGCTTTTTAATTCTGTCCCTTTAGAAATGAACCCCCAGTGCTTGATTTGCTTTTTTTATGGTCTTATTAACCTGCACCACTACTTTAAATGATTTGTGTATCTCTACCCCCAGATCCCACTGCTCCTCTACCCCATTTAGACTCTTATTATCCAAGCAATATGTGGCCCCCATATTCATTTGCCAATTACATGCCCATTCTGCAAGTTTATTAATGGCTTCCTGTATTTTGTCGCAGTCCTCCTCCGTTTTAACTATACACCCCGCACCCCCCCCCCCCCCTCAAATTTGGTGTCATACGCAAATTTTGAAATTGTACTTCCAATTCCTGAGTCCAAATAGTGAACAACAGTGGTCCCAGCACCGATCCTTGTGGAACACCACTTCCCACCTTTTGCCAGTCTGAGCAACTACCTTTAACCCCTACTGTCTGTTTTCTGTTTTGTAGCCAGCTTGCTATCCATTCTGCTACTTGTCCCCTGACTCCACATGCTCTGATCTTAGTCATGAGTCTACGATGCGGTACCTTTATCGAAGGCCTTTTGAAAGTCCAAATATATTACATTTTCTGCATTACTCTTGTCTACCCTTTCGGTTACTTCTTCAAAGAATTTAATACGGTTGGTCAAGCATGACCTTCCCATTTGAAATCCGTGCTGACTATTCTTTATTATATTTTTGGTTTCTAGATGTTTTTCTATTACATCTTTGAATAAGGATTCCATTATCTTTCCTACCACTGGCGTTAAGCTAATTCATCTATAGTAACCTGGACTGGTTTTATCTCCCTTTTTAAATATAGGAATCACATTCGCTGTCTGCCAGTCCTCTGGCACTAGTCCCTTTTGTAATCACTTTTTATATATATGTAATAGTGCCTCTGCTATCTCTTCCCCAAATTCTTTTAAAATGTGCGGATGCAATCCATCTGGACCAGGGGTTTTATCCTCTCTAAGTTTGGTTAGTTAATCAGTTATCTCCCCCCCCCCCCCGCCTTTTTATCTTAAATGTCATTATCTTTTTTGATCTCTTCTTCTAATGTCATGCCCACCATGTTAGTCTCCCTGGTAAATACTGAGGCAAAGTCATTATTTAATATTTCTGCCATTTCGTTGTCATTACCTGTGAGTTTATCGTGTGTGTGATCATCAAAAAGGATAGATCAGTGTGTTTTTCAAATAGTGAAAAGCTAAGAACAGTGGAGTTCCAAAGAGATCTAGGTGTCCATGTACACAGATCACTAAAATGTAGTGGTCAGGTACAAAAAAAATCATAAAGGTTAATGGAATGTTGGCCTTTATATCTAGAGGGCTAGACTATATAGGGGAGGATGCTTTGCTATAGCTATACAAAGCCCTGGTTTGACTACATCTAGAGTGCTGTGTACAGTTCTAGGCACCGCACCTTAGAAAGGAGCGCAGCGCAGATTCACCAGAATGTTACCAGGGCTCCAAGGGTTAAATTATGAGGAGAGATTACATAAACTAGGCTTGTATTCCCTGGAATGTAGAAAGTTAAGGGGTGATTTGATTGAGCTTTTTAGGATTTTGAAAGGGTAGATAGAGAGAAACCTTTTCCGCTAGTGAGGGAGTCTCGGACTAGGGGACATAATCTTAAAATCACTACCAAGCCATTCAGGAGAGAAGTTAGGAAACACTTCTTCACATAAAGGGTGATAGAAGTGTGGAACACTCTCTCGCAAAAAGCAGTAGATGCTAGTTCAATTAATAATTTTGAGGGATACCGTGGTGGTGGTGTGGCCTTTATCACCAAATCACGCCTTGGTCTGTCCCCCAACTCCTCTGGCACCTTCTCTTCCTTTCAGAATCTCATCTTGTACCACCCCTGTCACCTCTCCTTTAAACTCCTCGTTCTCTACCGCCCACCCAGTACCACGCCAAGTTTTTCACCTAGATATCTTCACTGCATTTCTCCCTCAGCCTCTGCACTTCTCATCCTCGGTGATTTCAACCTCCATCTAAAGTCATCATGCTTGTATCTAAGTTCACTGCCCTCTCCTCCCTTAATCTCTCCCTCCATATAAACTCACCTACCCATATTCACGACCATCCCCTCGACTTGTCCATCTCATGTGGTCTCTCTGCTCCCATCGTGTCAATCACGGATAAGGCCATCTCTGATGGCTTCCTTGTATCTCTCTCCACCAACATTACCCTTCCCCCTCCAAACCCCACTTCCTTCTCTGTTCGTCCCTGGAAAAAACTCTTCCCCAAGTCACTTACAACGGCACTTTCAAATTCCCAGCTGTCTAGCCTTTGGCCCCCCCCCGTTCACTACAACATTTCTTTAGCTACCTATCTGCTCATTCACACCCTCATCTCCGCCCTTGTATCCATTAAAACCATTACTCTTGCTCACCCTGGTCATTCCCCCTGGTATGGCCCTCATCTCCGCTCCCTTAAGTCCAAGGGACGCTGACTTAATGTTTATGGTGGACAACTGGTTTAGCCATTCATCGCCAGATCTGGCTGCACCACTATCGAGTCCTGCTCTCCTCTGCCAAAACTGTTCACTATTCCAGGATCATCCTGGAAGACAAAGATAACCTCCGGCTTCTTTTCTCCACTACAAACCGTCTTCTTAAACCCCTCTCCCCTGCCTCCTCCACCCTCGCCTCCAACAAGTGCGAGGAGCTCATACACTTCTTTGTCACTAAGGTTGAGACCATTTGTTCAGCTGCGTCTACCACTTCCCTCCCTTCCCCCTAGCCCACCAAGCCAAATTTCCCCTAAGGTTCCCCCTTGTCCTAGCCCTGAACTCACATCTTTCGCTAGTTTCTCTCCTATCTCCCCGTATGCCCTCTCTGAGCTCATCAACCATAATACCACCTCTTGCTCCCTTGACCCTATTCCCATATTAGCTGATATTGTTAATGGTTCCCTCTCCTCAGGCGCTGTCGTCCTCCGCTTCAAATCTGCCTTCATCACCCCTCTCAAAAAAAAAACCACCCTTAACCCCTCTGTCCTTGCAAACTACCGCCCCATTTCCAACCTCCCTTTCCTCTCCAAAGTCCTTTAATGTGTTGCCTCCTCCCAAATCTGTGCCCATCTTTCCCGCAAGTCCATATTTGAATCCCTCCAATCAGGTTTCCTCCCCTGCCACTGTACTGAAACTGCTCTAATCAAAGTCACAAATGACATCCTATGTGACTGTAACCGTGGTACTCCTATCCCTCCTCATCTTTCTCGACCCATTTGCAGCCTTTAACACGGTTGACCACACCATCCTCCTCCAACGCCCTCTCCTCTGTCGTCCAGCTGGTGGGACTGTGCTCTTCTGGTTCCGTTCTTATCTACCCATGTCGTAGCCAGGGAATCAGCTGCACCATTACCTCTGGAGTCCCCCAAGGATCTATCCTTGGCCTCCTCCTATTTCTCAGATACACGCGACATCATCCGAAAACACGACGTCAGGTTCCACATGTAAGCTGACGACACCCAGCTCTATCTCACCACCACCTCCCTTGACACCTCCACTGTCTTTGATTTGTCACACTGCTCGTCCAATATCTAGTATTGGATGAGCAAAAATTTCCTCCAACTAAATATTGGGAAGACCGAAGCCATTATCCCCGCCGCAAACTCCGTTCCCTAACCACCGACTCCATCCTTCTCTCTTGCCACTATATGAGGCTGAATCAGACTGTTCGCAACCTTGGCATCATATTTGACCTTGAGGTCCGCTTCATCATCGAGACCGCCTACTTCCACCTCTGTAACATTGCCCGTCTCCACCCCTGCCTCAGCTTATCTTCTCATCCATGCCTGTGTGACTTCTAGACTTGACTATTCCAATGCTCTCCTGGCTGGCCTCTCATCTTCCACCCTCCATAAACTTGAGCTCATCCAAAACTCTGCTGCCCATATCCTAACTTGCACCATATCCCGTTCACCCATTGCCCCTGTGCTCACTGACCTACATTTGCTCCTGGTCCGGGAACGCCTCGATTTTATGATTCTCATCCTTGTTTTTAAATCCCTCCATGGCCTTTGCCCCTCCCTATCTTTGTAGCCTCCTCCAGCCCTACAACCCTCCGAGATCTCTGCGCTCCTCCAATTCTTGCTTCTTGCGCATCCCCGATTTTAATTGCTCCACCATTAGTAGCCGTGCCTTCAGTTGACTAGGCCCTAAGCTCTGGAATTCCCTCCCTAAACCTCTCCACCTTTCTGCTTCTCTCTCTTCCTTGACGGTGCTCCTTAAAACATACCTCTTTGACCAAGCTTTTAGTCACTTGTCCTAATATCTCCTTATGTGGCTGGGTGTCAAATTTTATTTGATAACGCTCCTGTGCAGCGCCTTGGGAAATTTTACTAAGTTAAAGTCGCTATATAAATGCAAGTTGTTGTTTATCTGGAGCCACAGTGGATAAATGGAGTTAGGATACAGATCAGCCATGATCTCACTGAATGGCGGAACAGGCTTGAGGGGCTGAATGGCCTACTTCTGTTCCTGCGTTCCTAAAATGTCCTTTTTTTAAAAAAAAAACAAGGCAACACAATTTCCAGACTCCTAAGTGTGATGCCTGAAGTAACAGATGAGTTTAGTCCCTTATTTATTTTTCTAAAAAGACCTATTTTAAAAAAATTAATGGGGAACGGATTGGAATTTTAAAAATCCTCCTTAGCCCTTTGTTGTTCCATTAGCTGGTTTGTCCACTATGAGATGTAATCCGAAAAGTCCCTCTGAGGGTACAGTTGGTAAGTGCTCTGCCCAATGTGAAAATAGCTCATTGGGAGGACTGAGGTTCCATGTCATCAGTCTGTTGATTTAAAAAGTTTGAGTTAGTGTAATGTTGTACTACGATTGGTCTCGGTACTCCAGGCTTTTGGTAAAGTGGCAGAGGTTCTTTCTCCTGATTTGATATCCATTGTCTCCTGCTGCACAGTACACATCTGAGGATGTGCTCTAGCCCAGCTGTCGAGGCATGCATGTACAGATTAACTCATTGTGCAAGGTTAAAAAAAAAGTCTTGCGTTTATATAGCGCCTTTCATGACCCCAGGACGTCCCAAGCCACTTTACAGCCAATTAATGACTTTTAAAGTGTAGTCATGATGGCCTGCTCATGTGGGGTAAATACCAGTGTCGGTTATTTCCTTTGAGGAAATTGTGAGGAAAATATTCAGTTTAGAAACAACGCAGTAAATGTTTCCCTAATACTACATTAAGATTTTGATTATATGAATGGATCAGAAATTAAATCTGGATTCAATTTCTCAGTTTATGTAGCTCTGAAGGGACACGTAAAGTGATAGTAGAATATTGGTCTTAACATATTGGCAGTCTCAAACCTATTTGAATAAGCTTGTTCAATATGTTACCAGCAAACTTTACCCTTCGCTTGCATGATCCTCCTGCTCGCTTGTGTGCAAACCTGGTGTGGTTTTCGGAGGAGGTCTGCCAAGGAGGCCTGCCGAGGTCAGACTGTACCTGATGGGAAGGGAACGTGACATTCTCGCTGGAACATTTCAGCAAAGCTCATTTAATTGGCATGCTGGCTGTGAGACAGTTGGAGCATTCAGTTCTTAAACTAGTATGAGCAAGAAAATGCACTGCTCTGCCAAAAATAAATCCTTCTAATAGTTTTTAGGGGCTTTGTGAAGTCAAATAAATATCCTCAAGGTGTGTTCGAACCTATGCATTCAGATACAACTTGTAATTAGCCTATAAAGGACATGTATTATCATATGAAGTCACGGCCAAGAGGGAGGCCATTCGGCCCATCATGCCTGTGCCCGGGCCCATGTCTATATGTAAGAATCTATTAGAACTAGTAGCAAGGTTGTTGTGCAAACCCTTTATAAATCACTGGTTAGGCCTCAGCTGGAGTATTGTGTCCAATTCTGGGCACCACACTTTGGGAAGGATGTCAAGGCATGGAGATGGTGCAGAGGAGAATTACTAGAATGGTACCAGGGTTGAGGGACTTCAGTTATGTGGAAAGACTAGGGAAGCTGGGATTGTTCTCCTTAGAGCAGAGAAGGTTATGGGGAGATTTAATAGAGGTGTTCAAAATTTTGAGGGGTTTTGATAGAGTAAATAGGCAGAAACTGTTTCCATGCGGGTGGGTTGGTAACCAGAGGACACAGATTTAAGGCAATTGGCAAAAGAACCAGAGGGGAGATGAGGAGAATTTTTTTTACCCAGCAAGTTATGTTCTGGTTTACGCTGCCTGTAAGGGTGGTGGAAGCAAATTCAATAGTAACTTGCAACGGGGAATTTTTTTTTATTCGTTCATCGGATGTGGGCGTCGCTGGCAAGGCCAGCATTTATTGCCCATCCCAAATTGCTCTTGAGAAGGTGGTAGTGGGCCGCCTTCTTGAACCGCTGCAGTCCGTTTGGTGAAAGTTCTCCCACAGTGCTGTTAGGTAGGGAGTTCCAGGATTTTGACCCAGCGACAATGAAGGAACGGCGATATATTAACAAGTCGGGATGGTGCGTGACTTGGAGGGGAACATGCAGGTGGTGTTGTTCCCATGTGCCTGCTGCCCTTGTCCTTCTAGGTGGTAGAGGCCACGGGTTTGGGAGGTGCTGTCGAAGAAGCCGTGGCGAATTGCTGCAGTGCATCCTGTGGATGGGACACACTGCAGCCATGGTGTGCCGGTGGTGAAGGGAGTGAATGTTTCGGGTGGTGGATGGGGTGCCAATCAAACGGGCTGTTTTGTCCTGGATGGTGTCGAGCTTCTTGAGTGTTGTTGGAGCTGCACTCATCCAGGCAAGTGGGGAGTGTTCCATCACACTCCTGACTTGTGCCTTGTAGATGGTGGAAAGGCTTTGGGGAGTCAGGAGGTGAGTCACTCACCGCAGAATACCCAGTCTCTGACCTACTCTTGTAGCCACAGTATTTATGTGGCTGATCCAGTTAAGTTTCTGGTCAATGGTGACCCCCAGGATGTTGATGATGGGGGATTCGGCGATGGTAATGCTATTGAATGTCAAGGGGAGGTGGTTAGACTCTCTCTTGTTGGAGATGGTCAATGCCTGGCACTTGTCTGGCGCGAATATTACTTGCCACTATTCAGCCCAAGCCAGGATGTTGTCCTGCTTCATTATCTGAGGGGTTGCGAATGGAACTGAACACTGTGCAATCATCAGCGAACATCCCCATTTCTGACCTTATGATGGAGGGAAGGTCACTGATGAAGCAGCTGAAGATGGTTGGGCCTAGAACACTGCCCTGAGGAGCTCCTGCTGCAATGTCCTGGGGCTGAGATGATTGGCCTCCAACAACCACTACCATCTTCCTTTGTGCTAGGTATGACTCCAGCCACTGTAGAGTTTTCCCCCTGATTCCTATTGACTTCAATTTTACTAGGGCTCCTTGGTGCCACACTCAGTCAAATGCTGCCTTGATGTCAAGGGCTGTCACTCTCACCTCATCTCTGGAATTCAGCTCTTTTGTCCATGTTTGGACCAAGGCTGTAATTAGGTCTGGAGCCGAGTGGTCCTGGCGGAACCCAAACTGAGCATCGATGAGCAGGTTATCGGTGAGTAAGTGCCGCTTGATAGCACTGTCGACGACACTTTCCATCACTTTGCTGATGATTGAGAGTAGACAGATGGGGTGGTAATTGGCCGGATTGGATTTGTCCTGCTTTTTGTGGACAGAACATACCTGGGAAATTTTCCACATTGTTGGGTAGATGCCAGTGTTGTAGCTGTACTGGAGCAGCTTGGCTAGAGGCGCGGCTAGTTCTGGAGCACAAGTCTTCAGCATTACAGCCGGCATGTTGTCGGGGCCCATAGCCTTTGCTGTATCCAGTGCACTCAGCCGTTTCTTGATATCACGTGGAGTGAATCGAATTGGCTGAAGACTGGCTTCTGTGATGGTGGGGATATCGGGAGCGGCCGACATGGATCATCCACTCACCACTTCTGGGTGAGGATGGTTGCAAATGCTTTAGCCTTGTCTTTTGCACTCACGTGCTGGACTCCGCCATCATTGAGAATGGGGATGTTTACAGAGCCTCCTCCTCCCGTTAGTTGTTTAATTGTCCACCACCATTCAAGACTGGATGTGGCAGGACTGCAGAGCTTTGATCTGATCTGTTGTTGTGGAATCGCTTCGCCCTGTCTGTAGCATATTGCTTCCGCTGTTTAGCATGCATGTAGTCCTGAGTTGTAGCTTCACCAGGTTGGCACCTCATTTTTAGGTACACCTGGTGCTGCTCCTGGCATGCTCTTCTACACTCCTCATTGAACCAGGGTTGATCCCCTGGCTTGTTGGTAATGGTAGAGTGAGGAATATGCCAGGCCATGAGGTTACAGATTGTGCTGGAATACAGTTCTGCTGCTGCTGATGACCCACAGCGCCTCATGGATGCCCAGTTTTGAGCTGCTAGATCTGTTCTGAATCTATCCCATTTAGCACGGTGATAGTGCCACACAACACGTTGGATGATGTTCTCATTGCGAATACGGGACTTTGTCTCCACGAGGACTGTGCGTAGTCACTCCTACCAATACTGTCATGGACAGATGCACCTGCGACAGGTAGATTGGTGAGGACGTGGTCGAGTACGTTTTTCCCTCATGTTGGTTCGCTCACACCTGCCGCAAGCCCATGCTGGCAGCTATGTCCTTCAGGATAAATACTTGGGCTGTGGGGAAAGAGCAGGAGAGTGGGACTAATTGGATAGCTCTTTCAAAGCTGAGGGCTAAATGGCGTTCTTCTGTGCTGTATGATTCTATTAACTATAACGCCAGTAATTTCCAAGAAAGGATCTTCCAGTAACTTCAGAAATCCTGAGAAACTGGGAGATCAGGGAAACCCCATGAATATTCCATCCCAAAGTCTTGGTGGTTGTCCCAAAAGCCTTGTGGATAAAGGAGCCACTCAGTTTAGAACTAAGCAATACAGATGAGTAGGCTCCAGGTATTATTCTTGGTGAGGAGAAAGCTGATCTCAGCCAGGAAGTAATTGGGGTGCTACATTTGGCCTCCCTATCCTTATTCTAGGGAGGGGGCCTACAATCAGCCAGGGTTTAAATTTCTTACCTGCTAAAAAAAGTGGACATCAGATGAGAATGGGATTTAGCTTGGGTGTGATGTCCTCCACAGTTGAATAGCTTGTTGACATTCACTATCTGGGCTACATATGAAGGGTGGCCACTTCAGCAAAGTAATGGAGGTCTGATGAAATCCATGCTCTCATACCCCAACAAGAGCTGTTAACTTTGCACGACATGAGAAAAATTTGAAAGAAATTTGGTGAAGGGAGAAAGGGAAACTATGTGCTGATAGAATGGAGGGTTTGCGAACATGATTTCTCCCCTACAATGAACTCTCCCCTACAATAAACCATCTAACTGCTTTGGTGATGCCCTTTGCAATGGTCAGGCACTTCCACAAGGAAGGCAAGTTATTGGTGGACCAATGACCCAACCTTTACCCACACACCTTTTGGGCCACGTAACGTTTGAGAGGGGGCTGGGAGAAAGTTACTTGTATTCTAATTGTTGGACAATGGTGTTTGGGAGACCGTAGAAAGTAAAGGAGGAGACGTTCATCAGTCTTTTGGCTGCTACTATATATTTGTAGCCAGAGGAAGGTCAGCAATCTGGATGTTCAAGGTCTTGCTTTAATAGGAAGAACATAAGGAATTCAAGTTACATAAAATGGGACGCAGGTGTGACGCCTCTGATGTCCCAAACTAGTACGGCGGGGGTGGGGAGGAGAGAGGACTGAAGAAGAGGGAGGATGAGAGAAATAATGGAAATAATGTGATATTTGGATTGATCCCTGTTTAACCTTGTATAAGCTGTTTCTTATTCCTCTCTTTTACTTTCTGCTCACAGCTTTAGAATGTTTTCAATTCTCTGTCTATCACTCTTAAGCCAACCTCTACATGATATGGAAGAGTTGCCTGGGGCATTTCCTGCACCTATTTTTTCCACTCCCTTCTTGTTTTTCACTTAATGTTTTCTGCTCCCATGATATGCATCCTCAGGTTAGTTCCAAGTTCTGGATTCCTAACCTCTTCAATTTTATTCTTGTGGCATTGATGTACTGGTGAGAGATATCCGTGATGAAGAAAGGGACTGCTTTCCAGTCAGTACACAGAGCCAGCCCAGCACAAGCTATCTCAGGTCAGCTACAGCATGAGCCAAATGCAGAATGAAGCTTCCTTTACTGTGCCCCAAAACTCTGAACTCTTGCTACTGTATCAGGGTGACTTATCAATTTTCCGTACCAGTTTGTTTGGACGCTCCGTGAAGCTGCTAATTTAATGTCACTTACTATTTGTCCTGTGGAACCATATCCACTCATCTAGATTAAGAGAAGCCCAAACTCATTTTACGTACAACACTTGCAACAGCCAGAATAGAGAGAATTTCATTGACTGTGGGTCAGATTCAAACAAAAGATGTAGCAGTGAAAGGATTAAATGTTCTAACCCATTGAGCCACTCATCCCAGTCTTAGCTTGTAAGGCGATTTTCTTTGGACACCATTATCCTGCCATTTCATTGACCACTGAACCAAGCAATTGTAGCAGGTAGTAAACTTCAAAGCAGCACAATTTTACAAAGGATTAGATCGAAGTGATTCAAAAGATAGTGAAATATTATAGGTGTGAGAAATGGAATTGACATATCGAGATTTCTAAAGCAAAATGACTTGAGTTACTACGGTTCTAAAGCATATAAGGGGTAGTATTTTTTTTTTGTAAATTTGTTTTTCTCCCCTGACTAAAATCCTCACATCTTTCACATTCAGAAGTTTGCTCTGAGCAAGCGGAAACTGGACCTTGTCGAGCTATGATACCTCGGTGGTACTTTGACATCAGTGAAGGAAAATGTGCGCAGTTCATTTATGGAGGCTGCGGAGGAAACAGAAACAACTTTAATTCCGAAGAGTACTGTTTGTCCGTCTGTAACAGCGTCAGTAAGTGAACCCTCCAGCTGGTTGCAGCCTCTGTGTGTCTCTCTGCACTGAAAGCTTCAACCAGTTTCTCTGCTGTCTAGCTGTAAGGCGAGTGCCACAGCCTACCAACTTAACTCCTGCTGTAGTGAAACATTTTGCCACGTGCTTTCTTCCTAACCCCTTTACTTGCTGTGCACTAACTGCTCTTCGTACATTCCTAACTGAATTTTGAATCGTACCATGCAAGCTCATTGCTTCCTTAGGCTTGGGATTTGCCTTGCAACCTTTGAAGTTTGTACTAGGTTATTAAAGATTGCTTTATCTCCTCAAAATAATATTGCACATTAAGAGATATGAAACATACGAGCTGAGGTAGTGTATGTACTCTTTTTAAAGTAATTTGTGTTTTATTTTAATATTGCAGTGGGAGAGTTGGGCTCTACTTAATAACCAAAAGTCTGGTTGCAGTGACCAGCTTTGAATAGATAGACAACTGATTAGCATTTACAGTAGAGGGGTGGCTTACAAACTAATGGAAAATTGTGTTATGAAACTAGCAGTTCCTGTAGAAATGACCAGGTAAAATGTGTACTCCTTTTAAACTCTGCTGAACAGTTCTGTGCTGTATTTAAGCACAAGCGTATTATTTTAAAGTGTTCCGCTCTAGTAAGAGGCAGTGGGGATGTGATGATTTATGTTATATAGTCTGTCTCTCGACACGTACTTACACTACAGCTTCATAAAGTTTCTTCCTCTTTTCACCTCCACCCACCCCCCCCCCCCCCCCCCCCCCCCCCATCAAACATTCCGATGTTGAATTCAAAAGTACACTATCAGCAGGTGTTACTTGACCAGCCATCCAAAAGTACTATGTTGCAGCACCTCAGATTCATCTAGTTTGTTGAAAATATGATAACCTAGAGAATGGAAGAAAATTCCTTAGCTTCAAATATGGGTATATGTTGGACAAAATACATATCTGACATCTTGATTTTAAAATCTATAGGGTCCCACTAGCATAGCTGTAGCCTCCTTGAAATAATATGTTTGTGAACACTTAACTCTTTCATTTGAGTTTGATGTGGGATGAAGGCTAACTTTTGTCTGTTTTGCTAGAGTTCTATTCAACTAAATACTGGATTTATACTAGAGGGAGGAAATTGGGGAAATATGACGGGTGAAAATGTGGGCATTCTGTATTTAACAGCAGCCATAAATATTTTCCAAGTATTAGGGATTTTTCATTCTTCAGACTCCTTGATTCCAGTTATGGTTGGTGCTTTTTTCCAGCACTTCTGTTGGAAACAGTCATCAAGTCATTTGCACAATAAAAGATCACATTTCCTAGGGACTTAAGAATATACAGGATTGGAAAAGATCGTTTTGATCTTTGTAGGCAATACGAAGTTCAAAAACAGAATACACAGTCCACTATCTGTATCCTTCAATTGATTTTTTTTTTCTCCAAATGCCTGTCTGACTTACTCATAAAATTCCTGATATCAGCCTTGCTGGTCTCCCTGGAAAGTCCATTCCAAGCATGCACCACCCTCTGTGTGAAACATTTGACCTGTCCATTCACTTTCTTCTGAGCTTTAAACTGAAACCTCTGACTTTTACCGTCTGTCGTATTGAATTTACTGTCTACCATATTGAATTAGTGTACTCCAAGACTAATAGTTAAGTCACTCATGGTAAATTGCTGACTGAAGGATATATGGGATGCCCACTACATCTATCTATTTAGAAGGTGAAAAATATTTGCACTGCTAGATCTTTTTATACAGGTTAAACTATTGTTCAGATTTATGTAGAAATAAAAGATTTATAGAAGCAAAAAAATAAATGCAAACCAATATAGCAGGGGTGTCCAACTTTTATTGTCCTCATGCATAGCATAGATTCCTACCATGGACTCTAATGGACCACGTACAGATATTCTGTCTAGAATCTAAAATACCCCTTTCCAATAAAAGATAGACTTTAACTAGACTAATTCTTGATCAAAGATTGCTGTGGGTATGATAATCTGAGCAACCCTTTCCTGAATCTAACAGGACGAGCATTCTATTTTCATCACAGTTCCTTTCAATGTTAGGCAAGGTGAATTGTGTTTTTGCTTCTGTAAACCTGGATATGTGGACCCCAATAACATCAAAGACTGATGTTTAAATACTATGCATTCAATGCTTCTATGTCTGCAGAAATCCCCTATTTCCTATGTAAATTTATCTACATACAGGTTACAGGAAGGAAACTGTATAAGTCATAGGGCAATGAGAATGTGTCCTGATATCCTATTAACTGGTTTTAGTGATTTTTGAAACTGGGTCATTCCTGCGTACAGGAAACACCAAGCAAGGATCTGTGCATCCTTCATAGGGATGTAATCGAAGCATTACAAAACCTGCAGTTTTGCAGTGTGTAAAAACCAATAGGAGAATCCCTTTGGGGAGGTTAATGAGATACTTAAGCTTCAAACCAGGTGTACCAATTCAATACTATTTAACAAAATATAAACATTTCATTATTTCTATGTTTGGTATGCTTTCATTTTTGTTGCTATGTAGGAAAAGATTCAAGGAAATGAGGAAGAGGAGAGAATATTTTACTTAAGAGCCTGACCATGATCTAGGAGCACTGGGGACTTCCTCAGACAAGGAAAAGCATCTCGAATGGGAAAGAAAAGAAGAAACCCTTTAAACTGTTCACTAAATTTGTATGTGCACAAATGTTTCGCTTCCGTTCATATGCACATTTAAAAATAGTGTACAAGCACGTGCACTGAAGCATTACAGAGAGTTTTTAAGCTGGCTTTGCGTTTTTAGTTTTCAATGATTGTTGCAAATTTCAGGCCTATTCTAAATATTCTCTCTGGTTCAGCACCACCATAGGCAGATCCTATGTCCCTTGCAATCAGAAGTTTACCTTTACTGCCCAATATCTAGCTATGCGACAGCATGACCCAGGGCCTTAACAATAAATTAATTGGATACTATATTCTCACACCTGTCCCCACATTCGTTTCTCCTGGATTCCAAAAGCTGGACTGATTAATACTTCAGTGACACAAGACTGAATGCAAACCAACAAACGGGTTTATTTTGCTATTGTGAAAGTGAACATACAAAGTAACATTTATAGTGAGTCTCACCTTACTTTGACTCAATTCTGTAAACTTTCTAGTAATAGAGAAAACAAAACAGACCATGCTGCTCCTGTTAGTGAGCTAGATTTACTTTTCAGACTTTTATCTTAAAAAGGAGGCCTTGTCCCATGTCTGTCTACTTCAACAGACCTGCTAAAACTGAACTAGACCATGTGTTCCCCTGCTGTTTTGTTCCCTGGCTGAACGGGAGGCCAATAGTTTGATTTCTGACCCTCTCCATGTTTAAAGCTGCCAGTTTATACTGGCTACTGCCCCTGTTCTCTTTCCCCCCCCCCCCAAAAAAAAAACATGGGGGACCCTAGAAATGTTCTCCTGTTCATAAATGAATTGAGACATTCCAGTCCCTAATGTGTCAATATTTGCTGGGATGTTAATAAAGTTCCATTGTCTCAAGCATTCTTTCCTTGGGTTGCTGTGAGGGCTTTTTAATACTTTGTGAGCTAAATTTAACCACACAGTAACATTGTAATAATCTTACTGACATCTTGCATGGTAAAGTAGTCTGAAATCCTGAAAGTGCCAGTAATCTATAGCAAGTCTTTTGACATCAAAATTTTTGTTTCCACAGCAACCTGTCCATACCTTTTGGCTCCTATTTCTGATTTATAGGTATATAGCTGCCTGAAACCCTGCGTGTGGCTGCCTTGTGGAAGAATTGGGCACACTACATATGGTTACAAATCCCACTGATCATCAAAAGATGAAAGCTACAAACTTGGCAGAAGGGCACTTTACAGTAGATGGCCTTGTGTTTTCACATCTTCAACTCTCCTAATGGGAAGAAACTTCCTAAATGGAGGATCGGGAGGCGTAATGAATTGGCACACGGTGACATCTGAGGCCTCTGCCTGAATCTAGCTGCTTGAATCCTGAGCGACATTAACTTGAGTTGTGTCAACCTTGCTCCTTGCGCGCGCATGGATCCATGATGTAAAACAGGCTAGAATTTAGTATGATGTGGAGATGCCGGTGATGGACTGGGGTTGACAATTGTAAACAATTTTACAACACCAAGTTATAGTCCAACGATTTTATTTGAAATCTACAAGCTTTCGGAGGCTTCCTCCTTAAAGCTTGTAGATTTCAAATAAAATCGTTGGACTATAACTTGGTGTTGTAAAATTGTTTAGAATTTAGTAGATTGAGAGACTGCAAGGATAGTGGTTGAGAAATGTAGGTGTCACGCTGGAGCAGTAGTAGGTGGTTTGAGATAAGGTGTGTCGTTGGGCGTGAGCAGAGAGCTTTGAAAACCTATGATACTGGGCTTCCAAAAGTGGGACAGTGTTCCATTTCCCTGCACTTGGCATCCTTATCACTTGAGCACAGAAATTCAGCAGGATAAAAGACTGCCCATAAACTTTGAAGTAGCACAAAGAATTTTGATTGGTTTTAAATGTATCTGTCTGGGTGGTTTAATTATAAAATTCCTGAGTTTAAGTAATTTGATGCTGTAGGCTGCATTCCAAGTGAATATGGTAATCACTTCATTCAAGGACAGGACATAACCTACGATACCTAATCTACAAACACAAGTAGATGCAGCTAGGACTGACCTTCACTTGAACCCACAGTGGAAGACCATATTGCCTGTTCGATTTCAGAAAGAAGAATTTGATATAGAAATGTTAATGAATTGAAATCAAGGGTACTAAGCCATTTCCTATCATGCCCATTGTATTCATTGCTGTTAGAGACTTATCTTAACTGTATAAATCCCTATTGAGTGAATCTGCTTTGACTCAATTTTTTTTTAGTTTCACAGGCTACTGAACAAATTCTGCTTAGAAACGTACCACACTGTGCTTAGCCCATTTTTCCTTATAAATACATTAACAACTGCAGACCGAATTTAGATGCTAATTTTAGAGCTCTTAAATTAGTCTACGCTATTTAATTTAAGTACTTGGAAATGAGAAAAGGTCATTCAGCCCATCCAGCACCTTATGTCATCACTGCTTTCTTTTTGGAGGTGATCTGACTTTCTTGATTATATTGCCTGCCCCAGGCTATTGAATCAAGAAAAGTGGCAAGGATCTATCCTTGGCCTGCTCCTCTTCCTCATCTGCATGCTCACCCATGGGGATGTCATCGGCTCCAGATGGAATTAAATAGTTGCTTGAAAAAGAGGAATATTAAAGGGTATGGGGAGTGAGCACGAGACTGGAATTAGACTAGATGGCTTGTGGAGAAAAACACTGGTGCAGTCTTAATGGACGAAATGGCTTGTTTCTGTGCTGTTACATGATTGTGGCTATGTATCGCAGAGGAAAGTGCATGTTCTCATTTGTTACTGCTTTTGGGGGAGGAAGAGAGTTAGATTTTTTTCCCCCAATTTTCTGCTTCTCTCATCCTCTCCTCAAGGGACTCTTGTTGGTTACAATTCCACAGATGCCTGCAGCCATCTGATCTGGTACCTTGCTAAGGGGCCTTGAGTTCAATTGTTTGGGGGCCTCACAGCTGTGCTGGTGGTAACTGATCACACACTGGAGATTGAATCATGGATCTTCAATTTTTTTTTAAGTAGCGCAGTTTCAGCCCCTGATCATAGGAGCACCCCCCCCCCCAGTATTATTTATCTGAATTCCCTTTAATACAATTTCAAAATTTGCAGATGACACAAAACTTGGAAGTATAGTAAACAGTGAGGAGGATAGTGATGGACTTCAAGAGGACATAGACAGGTTGGTGGAATGGGCAGACACATGGCAGATGAAATTTAACGCAGAGAAGTGCAAAGTGATAGATTTTGGCAGGAAGAATGAGGAGGGGCAATATAAACTAAATGGCACAATTCTAAAGGGGGTGCAGGAACACAAAGACCTGGGGGTATATGTGCACAAATCTTTGAAGGTGGCAGGACAGGTTGAGAAAGTGGTTAAAAAAGCATTCGGGATACTGGGCTTTATAAATGGAGACGTAGAATACAAAAGGAAGGAAGTTATGTTGAACCTTTATAAAACACTGGTTTGGCCACAACTGGAGTATTGTGTCCAATTCTAGGCACCACACTTTAGGAAGGATGTGAACGCCTTAGAGAGGGTGCAGAAAAGACTTACTAGAATGGTTCCAGGTATGAGGGACTTCAGTTACGTGGATAGACTGGAGAAGCTGGAGTTGTTCTTCTTAGAGCAGAGAAGGTTGAGAGGAGATTTGATAGCAGTGTTCAAAATTATGAAGGGTTTAGATAAAGTAAATAAAGAGAAACTGTTCCCATTGGTAGAAGGGTCGAGAACTAGAGAACACAAATTTAAGGCGATTGTCAAAAGAAGCAAAAGCGACATGAGGAAAAACTTTTTTGCGCAGCCTGAAAGGGTGGTGGAAGCAGATTCAGTCGTAGCTTTCAAAAAGGAATTGGATAAATACTTGAAGGGAAAAAATTTGCAGGGCAACAAGGGATTGGGACTAACTGGGTTGCTCCTACGAAGAGCTAGCATGGGCCGAATGGCCTCCTCCTGTGCCGTAACTATTCTTCTGCTGACATTGTCAGTTCCATTTGACTTTACTGTAGTCCTCTGCAAATGCACATTGGGTGCAGTAAAAGCAAATCAGCATCCAGGGAAAGTGCAGATTCTCAACTTGCATGATCCATGACAGCCCTATATAATAGCCAGACCTTCGCACAGAAAATGTGGTGTCCGTAGAATAAATGAAGAATATATGCAGTGGGAATTAAACCTCTGCAGAGTGGTAAGATGTGTATTTAAATACATGAATGCAAAATTTACTCCCAAGTGAGAAAAATATGATGACTCAGAAATGAAGATTCCTAGTGAATTATCAAGTTCTTCGAATGTGGTATAGTCTGTATTTCAATAGGCCAAGTTTTAGTATCCATTTTCCATGGCTGTTTAAATAACACTAGAACTTACCAAACAGATTACTCCATTCTTCAGTCTGCAATCCAGGTAAAGTAAGCATCCCGGTCAGTTTTGAAGAAATGCCAGTGCTACAGTAGTGACCAAATTTGAGTAAAGTAACCTTGTTTGATAACCTTTCAGCTGCTTTTTGAGGAGTGCCAGAGAAGCCAAATCTTCAGGTTACATGTTGCAAATGTACAACTATTCAGAGTTTGTACATCTTGCTCAATAACTGTGTTTTTGTACTGGCCCTAAAATTGGCAGGCTGCAGCAGTTCCAAAGTTCTTAATTCCTCCTCTTCTCTCCCTGCCCCTCCAACCGCCCCCCGCCCCCCCCCCCCCCTTAAAAAAAAAAGCAGATCAGAGATATTTTCAATACTTCCTTTGGTGGGGAATGGTCAGTTTTCATAATTTGCATTTTATTGCAACTAGAGACTTAGGTAAGCATTGCTCCATTTGTAATAGTTTTAGTTTGTTCTCTTTCTCAGGGGAATTGACTGTGCCTTTCAGGGGTTGTGGATTGACGTTGGTCATGTGACCATAATGAAGTGAGATGAATTAATAGGTACAGGTGGCAGCCTGAACCCCTTGAAACCATTTTATCAGATGTTTAGATCTCATCCCCTAAAATAGGTTTTCAGTAGTATTTAAATTCTTTGTTAAATCAGTTTCCACCTCCCAAAAAAATTCACAACAGGATTCACCAAGAACATAGGGTCATCCCCTTGAGCCTGTTCTACCATTCTATTAGATCATGGCTGATCTGTATCTCAACTCCATTTACCTGCCTTTTCTCCATATCCCTGATGTTTCTTAAATCTTTTCTTAATCTTGACTCCACTTTTTTTTTTATTCGTTCATGGGATGTGGGCTTCGCTGGCAAGACCAGCATTTATTGCCCATCCCTAATTGCCCTTGAGAAGGTGGTGGTGAGCCGCCTTCTTGAACTGCTGCAGTCCGTGTGGTGAAGGTTCTGACAGTGCTGTTAGGAAGGGAGTTCCAGGATTTTGACCCAGCGACGATGAAGGAACGGCGATATATTTCCAAGTCAGGATGGTGTGTGACTTGGAGGGGAACGTGCAGGTGGTCTTCTTCCCATGCACCTGCTGCCCTTGTCCTTCTAGATGATAGAGGTCACGGGTTTGGGAGGTGCTGTCGAAAAAGCCTTGGCGAGTTGCTGCAGTGCATCCTGTGGATGGTACACATTGCAGCCACAGTGTGCCGGTGATGAAGGGAGTGAATGTTTAGGGTGGTGGATGGGGTGCCAATCAAGCGGGCTGCTTTGTCCTGGATGGTGTCGAGCTTCTTGAGTGTTGTTGGAGCTGCACTAATCCAGGCAAGTGGAGAGTATTCCATCACACTCCTGACTTGTGCCTTGTAGATGGTGGAAAGGCTTTATGTGGGTATAGTAGTGTAGTGGTTATGATACTGGACTAATAATCCAGAGGTTGTGAGTTCAAATACCACCACGGAAAATTGTGAAATTGAATTCAATAAATCTGTTTATTTATGGGATGGCACCAGAAAAAATGACAATGAAAGCTGAAGGATTGTTGCTAAACTCCAACTGGTCACTAATGTCCTTCAGGGAAGGTAACCTATGTGACTCCAGTCCCAAACTATGTGGTTGCCTCTTATTGCCCTCTGAAGTGGCATAACAAGCCACTCAATTGTTTAAAAATAAATTGCTAGGCATGGGCAATATGTGCCACATCCTGAGACCAAATACAAATAAAATATTGAAGTGTAAAAATTTAATCCCTTTGTCACTTAAATGCAAAACTGAAATGCATTTGTTTCACAATAAGCATACCTTCTTTTTCAGAAGTCGATCCCAGACCCCAATAAAAGCGATGATAAGGGTCTTAATTTATAAAAAGCCTGAGCAGGACTTCCTTCTACAAAGTTTTTACGAATATTGGTCATTAAATATGCAAATGGTGACTTCTCTGGGGTTTTTTCCTCTTTTCCATGCTATGAGAAATGTTTGTGTTCCACTCAGCAGTGCCATATAGTAGCATGGCTATTGGGAGTTTAATGGAGAAGAGTTTTATATTGGTGTTCCAGTATACTGCCACTGCACCATCCACACCATACTTTTAATAGAATTACAATTATGTGAAGTTAGATATTTTACAGCAGCAAGCTCTCCATAATGTAATGAAATTTTGAGCTGCCGTCATCCACAGCAGGAGCACTTCCGTAAACGCAAATTATCTGAGTGGCCGATAGATATCCCCTTTCATCCCTGGCTTTCCGCTGTTGAGGGAGAGCACCAGATCAACCTGTTCAGGAGCAGCTCGAGTGATGTTGAAAATTCAAGCCTGCATACTGCTGCTAAAGTATCTTTTCTTGGTTATTCAAAATGAATGAGTTTGGTTAATGGTATTTCTGAGCACAGAGCTAGTGGATATTTACTTTGTGACTCAAGTGAAGTAAAGTGGTGTGAGACAGTTTGGCCTACAGGCTCCATTGAGTGTAGACTGTCTCTGAGGTGAAATTTGACTTCTTGTTTCCATTCTAAAAGGGAAAGAAATCCTCCAGATTGATATTCTGAACAATAGATGTGTTTAATCTCCATCTCACAGATTTTTGGCACACATGCAAGTTTATAACTTGAGCCTGACTTGAGATGGTGATAGATTCTGCATTACAGCTTCAAACACTTCTCAGCTTCAAAAGCTCAGAGTGCGTTGTTCAGGTTAAGTGTATATCTGTACTTCGTGTGGGGAAAATGTCAGTCAAAAAGTAGTCTTGCTATGGGGTATCATTTACGAAATATCTGAGAAACCCAAGTGTTGACATTGGTCAGTTGAGGTCGTCACCATAATAGTATGTTTTCTTTTTTTTCCATTCGTTCATGGGATGTGGGCGTCGCTGGCAAAGCCAGCATTTGTTGCCCATTTCGAAGTACCCTTGAGAAGGTGGTGATGAGCCACCTTCTTGAACTGCTGCAGTCCGTGTGGTGAAGGTCCTCCCACATTGCTGTTAGGTAGGGAGTTCCAGGATTTTGACCCAGCGACGATGAAGGAACGACGATATATTTCCAAGTCGGAATGGTGTGTGACTTGGAGGGAAACGTGCAGTTGGTGGTGTTCTCATGTGCCTGCTACCCTTGTCCTTCTAGGTGGTGGAGGTCGCGGGTTTGGGAGGTGCTGCAGTGCATCCTGTAGATGGTACACACTGCAGCCATGATGCACCGGCGGTGAAGGGAGTGAATGTGTAGTGTGGTGGATGGGGTGCCAATCAAGCGGGCTGCTTTGTCCTGGATGGTGTTGAGCTTCTTGAGTGTTGTTGGAGCTGCACTAATCCGGGCAAATGGAGAGAATTCCATCACACTCCTGATTTGTGCCTTGTAGATGGTGGAAAGACTTTAGGGAGTCAGGAGGTGAGTCACTCACCGTAGAATACTCAGCCTCTGACATATCTTGTAGCCACAGTATTTATGTGGCTGGCCCAGTTAAGTTTCTGGTCAATGGTGACCCCCCAGGATGTTAATGGTGGGGGATTCGGCGATGGTAATGCCGTTGAATGTCAAGGGGAGGTGGTTAGACTTTCTCTTTTTGGAGATGGTCATTGCCTGGCACTTGTCTGGCACGAATGTTACTTGCCACTTATCAGCCCAAGCCTGGATGTTGTCCAGGTCTTGCTGCATCTGGGCACGGACTGCTTCATTATCTGAGGGGTTGCGAATGGAACTGAACACTGTGCAATCATCAGCGAACATCCCCATCTCTGACCTTGTGATGGAGGGAAGGTCATTGATGAAGTAGCTGAAGATGGTTGGGCCTAGGACACTGCCCTGAGGAATTCCTGCAGCAATGTCCTGGGGCTGAGATGATTGGCCTCCAACAACCACTACCATCTTCCTATGTGCTAGGTTTGACTCTAGCCATTGGAAAGTTTTCCCCATGATTCCCATTGACTTCAATTTTACTCGGGCTCCTTGGTGCCACACTTGGTCAAATGCTACCTTGATGTCAAGGGCAGTCACTCTCACCTCACCTCGAATTCAGCTCTTTTGTTCATGTTTGGACCAAGGCTGTAATGAGGTCTGGAGCTGAGTGGCGGAACCCAAACTGAGCATCAGTGAGCAGGTTATTGGTGAGTAAGGACAGCAGATTTCCTTCCCTAAAGGAAATTAGTGAACCAGATGGGTTTTTACTACAATCCGGTAGTTTCATGGCCTTATCATCATTACTGATACTATTTTTTTATTCCAGATTTTATTTAATTAATTGAATTTAAATTCCCCTGCTGGTGTGGTGGGATTTGAACTCATGATTCTGGATTATTAGTCCAGGCCTCTGGATTACTAGTCCAGTAACATAACCACTATGCTTCCATACCTGGTATTTATTTGAATCAAGCATACAATTAAGTCTATCTACTCCCCATTTGGATCCTTTTCTTTTTTTCCTACCCTTGCTGTCCTTTCAAGCCTCAATAGCCCTTTCTATCATTTCCTTACCACCTTTTTTTTTATTTTCTATATAAATTATCCTTGAAAGATCTTGATTCTTTACATATCGAGCCCCACACATCTACCAATCCCCCCACCCCTTTCTATCCAAGCCAAGCTGGAGTGCCCAACTTCTACTGAAGGCCTTCCAGGAGTTGCTGAGATCGGGACTTGCCACATGGGAGGCCACTGTTATTTTCCATTTCCCTCCATTACTCCATTTCAGTCACCTTTTGTAGTTGACTGGTTCCTTTGCTGTAGGCTTAGCACCTTGGCTGGAATCAGTATTCCAGAGATGTTTGGCAATCTTACCTCCTTCTCAAGCCATTTTAAGCTTTAAGGTTTATTCAGTCTTGGCTCTGATTTAAAAAATACCCAATGGCATCTGTTTTAAAATCCTTTTGTACCCAATACCCCCACATAGTAACAGGATAAAATTCGGTATTAAGATCATAATCTCCCATTCGTAGTGGATTAAAACTGCACAGTCCAGAAGATGTAAAGACCCCTGTGTCGCAAACAATTTAGATAGCTTACATTTATTTGGTGGTCTGAAATCGGGAATTAACCATGCTGTACTTTTACAAAAGTGACATTAGATCCACTATTTCATGCCGCGCATGTCCAGTAAACTTACCGTTTTGTGTTTAATTTCCTTTGGGTGTTCCAAAAATATGTGTGCAGTCTGCCTCTCTCACTCAGATCGAAATTTAGGCTTTGGCTGTTTATTTTGCTTCTAGTCAGATCTTCAGCTGGAGTTTTGAACTGACACTTTTCTGTAGCTCTTGCCCGTCTTTCAGTTTGTTATTTTTCATCAACAACATCAGCCTGCATTGATATCGTGCCTTTAATGTAGAACTTGTCCTGAAGCACTGCTCTTCTAATATGGGCTGTGTAGGAGAGGTGTAAATTATATGAAGATAGGATGCACGTGTACTGACCACGGTGGTGAAGTTACTCTGCACCTTGCACTCATTCCATGCCACTGTTTAGTTCAGGATGATGTGGAGATGCCGGTGATGGACTGGGGTTGACAAATGTAAAGAATCTTACAACACCAGGTTATAGTCCAACAATTTGTGATTTTCATATAAAATTATTGGACTATAACCTAGTGTTGTAAGATTCTTTACATAGTTCAGGATGGATATTGAGTGGTTTATACCGTGTAGTAGATTATTTCCTTGCCTTTCATAGTCTTGCCAGATAGTATATATCCTAGTGTGCTGAAGGAGAACAGGGAGGAAATCTCTGGTCATTGACTTCCTGACATGGAGGAATCTCCACCTTTAGTGAAGTTCAGCAGGCAAAAATGGCAGGTATCTTTAAAAAGGGTGAAAAGGCTGACACAGGCAACTACAGTGAGATATATGTACGGCAAGAATTTAACGAGAAACTACTAGTGTGGATTTAGAAGGAGGAGAACCTGACCGACAAACCTTTTTGACTTTGTGAACATTACAGATAGGGTAAAGAGTGGCACTCTGTAATGCAGCTTATGTAGGTTTTCAGAAAGCTTTTGACAAAGTTCCACATGAAACACTTCTAATTTAGTTAAAGCCACTAGAATCGACAATAAATTGAGCAAAGAAAATTTAACACTGGTAAGTATAAATAGGTCAGAAATTATGGCCATAAGCATGCAATGAAATTTAAATAGGCACAAGTTTTGAAGGGAGCTGGAGTAATGGCAGGCACGCCTCTCCTATGCTGAAGCAATTAAAAAAGTTAATAGAATACTAGACTGTATATCTAGAACAGTAGGCTGTAAATATACAGAAATTATGCTAACGCTTTATAATACAGGGGTCTGAACACTGAGTATTATGTTTGGTTTTGGCCATCATATCACAAAAAGAGATGTATGTACATTGGAAAGGTTACAGAGAACACAAGAAATAGAAACAGGAGTAGGCCCTCGAGCCTGCTGCGCCATTCAATAAGATCATGGCTGATCTACTACCTCAACTCCACTTTCCTGGCCTGATCCCCATATCCCTTGATTCGCTTAGTGTCCAAAAATCTATCAATCTCAGTCTTGAATATACTCGACTGAGCATCCCCAGCCCTCTGGAGTAGAGAATTCCAGAGATTCACAACCCCGAGTGAAGAAATTTTTCCTCATCTCAGTCCTAAATGACCGACCCTTCAGACTATGAACCCTAGTTTTAGACTCTCCAGCCACGGGAAACAGCCTATCAGCATCTGAAGAGCAACAAGTATATCTTCTGGGAAGATTCCCAGTATAAAAGGGATAAGCTACGAGAACTGAGGGGGGCAAAGAATTCCTGGAAAAGTATGTGTCATGGATGTAGGAAGTTCCTGTTTCAACGTAGTGAGGATGCAGACAAAGTGATAAGACAAAGACCATAAAAATTGCGTTGGGTGGGAGCTTGGAGACCAGACAAGGCAAAGGTCACCAACTGAGCTTTTTCGTGTATCTTGTCCAGGAAGATGAAGGATGTAAGAACCTCCCCAAATATGGTACCAGTATTCAAGTCTGGATGGAGTTGGGCTTCTGTAGACTTGATTGGGCTACTTAGCCTTTTTAAAAATGCTCTCTTGGGACACATTTTGGTTAAGAATTTTTTTTTTGTCACTTCCATTTTTAGTCCCTACTACAGCAGCCAGCACTCCAGATGCTGTTGACAAGTACCTCGAAACACCTGGCGATGAGAACGAGCATGCTTATTTCCAGAAGGCAAAGGAGAGATTGGAGGCCAAGCATCGAGAGCGTATGTCAAAGGTTGGTTTATTTCATGTTGTATTCTGTTTGAAGTCTTTTCCTCTGTTGTTAGATTATCAATGGCAGTTTTTACTGGTCCTGTATATGTATTGATCTATTTAATCACTGTTGTCACTGATCTTAGCATCAGTGTACTACAAGAAAAATCACATTCAAGCAAATACGCTGCAGTACTGATTCAGTGTGCTTGCGTGACACGAGTCGTATTGCAGCCCCTTTTACGGGATTCCAGGTTTTAATTTTGAGAAATGCAATTAATGAGATGGGTTTCTAAATGTACTGTGTTGTCTTTAGATAATGAGGGAATGGGAAGAAGCTGAGCGTCAAGCTAAAAATCTGCCTAAAGCTGACAAAAAGGCTGTTATTCAGGTAAGCATGATTGCTGTGGTGGTTTTAAGCATTGCTCCTTTTTTTAATCCCAGGTACAAAGTTTATACGTGTGGATGCAGCATTTCTTTTTTAGCATAGTCACTGTTTCTGAGAGGGAAGGAAATGCATGACTGGCATTAATATTTTAAATCTGAGATTTATTCTACATCTGTGCATTCCAGCTTTGTGAACTGGCATGACACCTTTGTATGCTAGATTTTGCAGTCTGGATTGTTGCTGTAAATCACTGCCTACAGTTTACAACCTTTCTCTTTTGAATAAAAAAATTGGAAGTTGTTGCCATTTTTTTTAATGGGAACCTTTTGTGATCCTTAAGCGTTTCCAGGAGATGGTAGAATCACTAGAGCAGGAAGCAGCAAGTGAGAGACAGCAGTTGGTAGAGACCCATATGGCAAGGGTGGAGGCCATGCTGAACGATAGGCGCCGTATTGCTCTGGAGAATTACCTTACTGCACTGCAGGCAAATCCACCCCGGGTGAGTGCAAAGCTGTATGGAGAGAGCTTTTCTTAAAAAAGAAAAAAATATTGTCCATTTGGCATTGGCACATTGCTAACTGGAGACAGCCAGGGCGCTGTTAATTCAAGGGAGTTTAAAACTTTGGCTCATTGTGTTCTGTTTTTTTTTTAAACAAAAAAAATTAATCAAATTTAGCTTTATACTATTTAAGGGTTGACAAATGTAAACAATCTTACAACACCAAGTTATAGTCCAACAATTTTATTTGAAAATCACAAGCTTTCGGAGGCTTCCTCCTTCGTCAGGTGAATGTCAGGAAATCCTTGAACCTTTCGCGTTTATATTCAGAGAACAATACCTGGTGATTACAGATAATCATTCCAACTGCCCGTTGTCAAGGCAATCAAAGTGTTCAGACAGAGAGGTGTTACCTACAGGACCACCGAATATACAAACGGCCAGAACACAAAACAGAGAGAGAGAGGGAGAAACATCTGAAAGGAAGAGAAAGACTGAAAATGACCCGTTGAATTAAAAACAGATAACTTTTATTCGCTGGTGGGGTTACGTGTAGCGCGACATGAACCCAAGATCCCGGTTGAGGCCGTCCTCATGGGTGCGGAACTTGGCTATCAATTTCTGCTCGACGATTTTGCGTTGTCGTGTGTCTCGAAGGCCGCCTTGGAGTACGCTCACCCGAAGATCGGTGGCTGAATGTCCTTGACTGCTGAAGTGTTCCCCGACTGGGAGGGGACCCTCCTGTCTGGCGATTGTTGCGCGGTGTCCGTTCATCCGTTGTCGCAGTGTCTGCATGGTCTCGCCAATGTACCATGCTTTGGGGCATCCTTTCCTGCAAAGTATGAGGTAGACAACGTTGGCCGAGTCACAGGAGTATGAACCATGTACCTGGTGGGTGGTGTCCTCTCGTGTGATGGTGGTATTTGTGTCGATGATCTGGCATGTCTTGCAGAGGTTGCCGTGGCAGGGTTATGTGGTGTCGTGGACGCTGTTCTCCTGAAAGCTGGGTAATTTGCTGCGAACGATGGTCTGTTTGAGGTTGGGTGGCTGTTTAAAGGCGAGTAGTGGAGGTGTGGGGATGGCCTTAGCGAGGTGTTCGTCGTCATCGATGACATGTTGAAGGCTGCGGAGAACATGGCGTAGTTTCTCCGCTCCGGGGAAGTACTGGACGACGAAGGGTACTCTGTTGGTTGCGTCCCGTGTTTGTCTTCTGAGGAGGTCTGTGCGATTTTTTGCTGTGGCCCGTCGGAACTGTCGATCGACGAGTCGAGCGTCAGATCCCGTTCTTACGTCATATCCCGTTCTTACGTCATATCCTCGTAAGGGAGAAAGTAGGGCCTCTGAAGGATCAACAAGGTCATCTATGTGCGGAACCACAAGAGATGGGTGAGATCCTAAATGAATATTTCGCATCGTTATTTACGGTTGAGAAAGGCATGGATGTTAGGGAACTTGGGGAAATAAATAGTGATGTCTTGAGGAGTGTACATATTACAGAGAGGGAGGTGCTGGAAGTCTTAACGCGCATCAAGGTAGATAAATCTCCGGGACCTGATGAAATGTATCCCAGGACGTTATGGGAGGTTAGGGAGGAAATTGCGGGTCCCCGAGCAGAGATATTTGAATCATCGACAGCTACAGGTGAGGTGCCTGAAGATTGGAGGGTAGCAAATGTTGTGCCTTTGTTTAAGAAGGGCGGCAGGGAAAAGCCTGGGAACTACAGACCGGTGAGCCTGACATCTGTAGTGGGTAAGTTGTTAGAGGGTATTCTGAGAGACAGGATCTACGGGCATTTGGAGAGGCAGGGACTGATTAGGAACAGTCAGCATGGTTTTGTGAGAGGAAAATCATGTCTCACGAATTTGATTGAGTTTTTTGAAGGGGTAACCAAGAAGATAGATGAGGGCTGTGCAGTAGACGTGGTCTACATGGACTTTAGCAAAGCCTTTGACAAGGTACCGCATGGTAGGTTGTTACATAAGGTTAAATCTCACGGGATCCAAGGTGAGGTAGCCAATTGGATACAACATTGGCTTGACGACAGAAGACAGAGGGTGGGTGTAGAGGGTTGTTTTTCAAATTGGAGGCCTGTGACCAGCGGTGTGCCTCAGGGATCGGTGCTGGGTCCGCTGTTATTTGTTATTTATATTAATGATTTGGATGAGAATTTAGGAGGCATGGTTAGTAAGTTTGCAGATGACACCAAGATTTACTAGGATGCTGCCGGGACTTGATGGTTTGACTTATAGGGAGAGGTTAGATAGACTGGGACTTTTTTCCCTGGAGAGTAGGAGGTTGAGGGGTGATCTTATACAAGTCTATAAAATAATGAGGGACATAGATAAGGTAGATAGTCAAAATCTTTTCCCAAAGGTAGGGGAGTCTATAACGAGGGGACATAGATTTAAGGTGAGAGGGGAGAGATACAAAAGGGTCCAGAGGGGCAATTTTTTCACTCAAAGGGTGGTGAGTGTCTGGAACAAGCTGCCAGAGGCAGTAGTAGAGGCGGGTACAATTTTGTCTTTTAAAAAGCATTTGGACAGTTACATGGGTAAGATGGGTATAGAGGGATATGGGCCAAGTGCAGGCAATTGGGACTAGCTTAGTGGTATAAACTGGGCGACATGGACATGTTGGGCCGAAGGGCCTGTTTCCATGTTGTAAACTTCTATGATTCTATTCTATGACTCGTCGATCGACAGTTCCGACGGGCCACAGCAAAAAATCGCATAGACCTCCTCCGAAGACTAACACGGGTCGCAACCAACAGAGTACCCTTCGTCGTCCAGTACTTCCCCGGAGCGGAGAAACTACGCCATGTTCTCCGCAGCCTTCAACATGTCATCGATGACGACGAACACCTCGCTAAGGCCATTCCCACACCTCCACTACTCGCCTTTAAACAGCCACCCAACCTCAAACAGACCATCGTTCGCAGCAAATTACCCAGCTTTCAGGAGAACAACGTCCACGACACCACACAACCCTGCCACGGCAACCTCTGCAAGACATGCCAGATCATCGACACAGATATCACCATCACACGAGAGGACACCACCCACCAGGTACATGGTTCATACTCCTGTGACTCGGCCAACGTTGTCTACCTCATACGTTGCAGGAAAGGATGCCCCGGAGCATGGTACATTGGCGAGACCATGCAGACACTGCGACAACGGATGAACGGACACCGCGCAACAATTGCCAGACAGGAGGGTCCCCTCCCAGTCGGGGAACACTTCAGCAGTCAAGGACATTCAGCCACCAATCTTCGGGTAAGCGTACTCCAAGGCGGCCTTCGAGACACACGACAACGCAAAATCGTCGAGCAGAAATTGATAGTTCCGCACCCATGAGGACGGCCTCAACCTGGATCTTGGGTTCATGTCGCGCTACACGTAACCCCACCAGCGAATAAAAGTTATCTGTTTTTAATTCAACGGGTCATTTTCAGTCTTTCTCTTCCTTTCAGATGTTTCTCCCTCTCTCTCTCTGTTTTGTGTTCTGGCCGTTTGTATATTCGGTGGTCCTGTAGGTAACACCTCTCTGTCTGAACACTTTGATTGCCTTGACAACGGGCAGTTGGAATGATTATCTGTAATCACCAGGTGTTGTTCTCTGAATATAAATGCAAAAGGTTCAAGGATTTCCTGACATTCACCTGACGAAGGAGGAAGCCTCCGAAAGCTTGTGATTTTCAAATAAAATTGTTGGACTATAACTTGGTGTTGTAAGATTGTTTACATTTGTCAACCCCAGTCCATCACCGGCACCTCCACATCATATTTAAGGGTTGGTCTCTGCTCAATGAGATGAACTGCCTTATTTTTTCTTAAAAGGTGTGGTGCTTTAGAGGTAGTTGTATTCACTGCACTGTCTCAGATCTGTGGGCTACTCCTTGTAGTTTCCTACATGTTCTTGGTCTTGTTCCAACTGTCCTGAGAGAAGGCTGCCAAGAAAAGGCCAGGCATTCCGCCCAGAGGAAGGAAAAAGGAGGTCCAGTTACCATCGGCCGAGCTCATCGATTTCCTAGTTGGCGATGCAGAGTGGCATTTGTAGAAGCTTCGTATAAGGTCTCCTGCCCATTTATCCCAGAGTTGATGCTTAGGCACTGATGGGAGGGAGGAGGATAACTTTGCAGGTGGGCGGAGGATTTGTCACTCAGCTTCTTCATAGGCACGTAGGCCCTTTTTTTAAAAAAAAGCTAACCCATTAAGTTCTATTTTACTTTTCTTCCTGGTCCATCTCATGTATTTTTAGTATTTCGGGAATTCGAGGCTTGCGTTCTTACACAGCTGCCAGCAGCTCATTGGACCTGTGTTTCCCCTGGGCAAAGGGTGGAATTTACTGGCTCGAGTATGTGAACTGTGAATTCCTGAAACGTTGATCCTCTTCAGAATGAGAATTGCTGGGAGTAAAATATAACTGATTGACTTCAGCTCCTGCTATGTGCCTGGGAAACAGGATTCCGTGACTGTTTTAGGGCACTGCATTTTTAAGGCATTTTCTGGAATCTAATTCATAGCCCGCTTTATTAAATAGTATAAGCCTAGATTAAACTGAGTTATAACCTTAGTATTAAGATTCAAATGCGTGAAGAATTGCATGCTGCTGCTTGTGGGGATTTTTTTTTAACTTTTAATTCCTGTGCAAATTAATGCAGGGTTTTCAGCAGAAAAGAATTCTATCAAAATAATTTGGCTGTTTCCTTCTAGCCCCGACATGTTCTCAATGCACTGAAGAAGTATATCCGTGCTGAGCAGAAAGACAGACAGCACACCCTGAAACACTTCGAGCACGTCCGCATGGTTGATCCTAAGAAGGCGGCTCAGATCAAATCACAAGTAAGAGCCTGATGGAATTGTGCAGCCTAGTGATGTGGTGGTTTATGCAGCTCACGTTGCACATCCATTGCAGGTTCAGATCTTGATAGACTCCAAATTCAAGCAAGTAGAAGTGTATGTAATTATGTACTAATCGTTGTGCCCAGGTTAATTTGACAATGTGAAACCAAAAGGCAGTTACTTCCACAAGATATGTTGTCCCAACAAAATTCTGATTACAATGCTTGGCATGGTTGGGTTTTAAATTTCTATTCAGATGCATTTTAGTTCTATTTCCACTCTCTTTACACCCCCATCCCTTTGTCAAATGAATCTGCTGAAAAAGCGTACGATGTGGGAAGACCGCTTGTTGAGCAGCCCCAAGGTCACTCAAATTTGTGAATCAGGGATATGATGGAGAGAGAGCTGGGAAGGGCACTTAAGATGTTCTGGTACCCACCTGTGTCGGTACCCACTGAAATTTTGTTTTGTGGCCTTAATAGCTTGAAGCATAAATGCCAAAATAGCAAAGAACCTTTGCTTTTTTGTCTGTACCTGAGATGTCTTGGCAAGAATATACTTCCACGAGTTAGGTACAAGCTGTGAAAATTTGTCCTTTAGTGCCCTTTGCAAATCTTAACTCTTAAGTCAACAACCATTATTAAACCTATTAGAATAAATGAAGGTAGCTTGAGTGCTTTGGAAGCATAGACAGTGAAGGTGCTGATAGAGCAACACATCAGAGCACCAGTAGACAGTGAGTGTTAGGATGCCAGATGATCATCAGCACCATCAAGTAGCTGGCTCCGAGCAGCAATGTTAGATTCCTAGCGCCAGGTAGCCTGCCGTGACCTGGTGATACTAAGACGGAGAGTTTTAAAAATAGATTTCACAGCCTAATGGATTTTGCTTTGAGCAATTCTGGTCTGTAAAAGTCACTTTTTCCATGCTCTTTTACCTTTTAAATCACTTCCTTTGAGATGACATTAAAGTGTTCGATAGTTTGGAAGCCATTTTTGTATTAACTTTTTGTTGGATTTAATTACCTGAAAATTAATAGTGGTAATGGTGAGAGAGGGTGCTTTGTGACCTTAATATATTCACCAAGCTCTGTATTAACCTCCTTCAAACTTTTGTTAGCAACAATAGAGATTTAAATATTCTCAAGAAGAAGAAAAATATTAACTAGTCATTTTTTTAAAGGACTGGGAAGGGTTGGAGGGAAGAAAGACGACCTCCTCTTAGAAAGGTGTGGCAGCAAGAGGATGAAGATGGAGAGAATATACTGGCAACAAAGGCTACTCTGAGTGCAATAGTTGAAAGTTTGTGATAGTTACAAGAAAATGTGCACGCTGTTTTGGCTATCTTGGATTTTACCAAATCAAACCCATTAGTAATGTGCAGTGTTGCGGGTCGGACAAGTATATATTTTGGTGACTTGATGGGATAGATATAAAATTGTTTTCATAAAAAAAAACTGAAGAGCTGCCAGTGGCCTTTTTATCCAGTAGCACCCTGTTCTGAAAAGTCAGATTTTTCTGATGGTAGGAAATCCCACGAAATTGGTAGTGGACTGAATAGTTTCAAAGTTAGTTAAATCACAAGAAAACCAAGTTCGGTGGCAACCATCTTCAGCTTATCAATTTGTACAGTTTAGAAAGGAAATACCATCATGTATGATTTGGTGGGTTGAGCTAGTTGCATTTAATGGAAGGAAGCCTGTATAAGCATAGCGGCAACATAGCTAGTTTCAAACCTATTGCAGTCACAAGAAAATGAGATGGATTGTGGGATTCTAGAGTGCTTTTGCCACTTTCCCAGTAATGGTACTCAGCGCCAATGAGTGCAAATGTCTCCGAGTCTCCACAGTGTATAGATTTAGTAAAAATTTCTGCCTTTTGCTTCTTTCGTAGGTAATGACTCACCTGCGTGTGATTGATGAACGTATGAATCAGAGTCTGTCACTGCTTTACAAAGTCCCATCAGTTGCAGAGGAGATCCAGGATGAAGTTGGTACGTTTCTGTAAATGTGTTGACTCTTATCCTTATTGCCCTTATTAATCATGCCACAAGTTAGACCTAAGGGATATAGGAACAGGAGTAGGCCATTCAGCCCCTCAAGCCTGTTCCACCATTCAGTTAGATCATGGCTGACCTGTTATCTTAACTGCATCTACCCACCTTGGTTCTGTAACCCTTAATACCATTGCTTAACAAAAATCTATCAATCTCAGTTTTTAAATTTTCAGTTGACCTCCAGCCTCAACAGCTTTTTGCGGGGAGGGAGGGAGGGGAGAAAAGTTCCTGATTTCCACTACCCTTCGTGTGAAGAAGTGCTTTCTGATATCACCCTGAACGGCCTAGCTCTAATTTTACGGTTATGCCACCTTGTTCTGGACTCCCCCACCAGAGGAAATAGTTTCTCGCTATTTACCCTATCAACTCCTTTAATTATCTTAAACACCACAATTAGTTGACCACATAATTTTCTATACTCAAGGTAAGCTGTTAAACTGAAGGAAATACTTGGAGATGTTTGTTGTTAAAAATTTCCAGGAGCAAGATCCAGACCTTACTAATTTTATAAACTTCCCCAATGGCACGGTGGGTGAATACACTGACCAGTGTAATAACTAATCCATACAAACTAGAAAATCCCAGGTTCGATCCCAGTTCATGCTGCTAATTTATCTGAGTCGTGCAGCAGTTGGGGAAATTTAACTGGGCTACAGAGTGGGAAACCCCAGCCAGGGGCCTCACTCTCGGTCGCTTTCCAGTGATACCCCAATTGAAAATGTGAGTGTTTGGCTGGGTGAGGACAGGATTGGCTCAGCTGTAATGCCCTCCACAGTTGAATAGCTGTATTCACTGTCAGGGCTCATACATAGAATGGCCACTTTGGGTAAGATACCAGAGGGCTGCTGATGTTTGCAACCCAACAAGATCCTGAACCTTTGGAAAAGGAAGAGAAAGTTTGAGAAAAAAGATTTAGAAATCTTAAGGGCTTTGTTAAATAAAAATAGAATTCTGCACTGCATGGATTTAGCACAGCTTGATGTTGATGCCAAAATGGCAATCCTGGCAGATCAAATCAATAAATAAAATCCTTTTAAAAAGGAATACTGTAAGTAAAATTAATACAGTTACTAAATGAATCTTGCTCCGTGTGATCTGCATTGCCAGATCTTTAAATCGCTAAATGTTTAATCATTCACTTGGCTTCTGTAAGCATATTGTCCCATTTCTTGACCTGCCACAGAAATTGTTTGTATGAGCACTTTATTTAGTGCTCATGCCTCTTCACTTTGAGTATAGCTTCAGCCCTATCCATAAAAAAGCACTAAGCACAGTCTATATTTTAAATATAGGCATATGTGTACTTTTAAAAAGCCACATTATCGCAGTGCAAGTATGCTGAATGCTTTGCGCTTATAATTGCATGTTGGATTTAAAGTACTTTTATTCTAATTTAGTATTTTGAAACACCTACTAACAATTGGTGTGTTTGTGGTTTTGTAGAGAGACAGACTAATTGTTGCCCGGGGTGGTGACATTATTGTACTCCATTACCCAAGGCTGAAATGTTGAAAAATCGTTCTGCTTTGAATTCAGAGCAGTGCTATACTAAGAAGAATCTTGATAGAGAGATTGCTGCAGAGTGAATTACATTTCCCTTGGTAATTGCAGTACATTATTGCTGATGTGTCATAAATGTCTCACTTCAGAAAAATATCCAGTTTGAAATCCAAAAATCGCCAACCCTTGAAGAGGTCACCCTTTTTTTAATTTAACAGATTGAACCAAGTTCAACAGGAATGCTTTTTTAAAAAATCTGCTTTCTGTCGGCAAAGAATGATAATCGTAAACAGAATTTCAGATAGTTCTGTCACCTCTCGCAAGTCAGATATGAGAATTATGCTTCTGGAGACCAATCAATCCTGAGTTTCTGAGAAACTCTACATTTCCCTACAATCACTGCCCGGCAAAGATCTGCATTTGTTTTTTTAAACCAATGCTGTGTAGTGCACCTCACCCAGGCAGTTATCTGGAATTGAGAAGTCGTTAACCTTGACTCCTACCTAAAATGTTTTATTTAATTATAGTGATGCCATACTCTTGCTTTTATCTCTGCTCACCCTTTGAATGTTGAAAGAAAGAACTTGCATTTATATGGCGCCTTTCATATTCCCAGAACATCCCAAAGCACTTTATAGCCGATTAAGTACTTTTGAAGTGTAGTCATTGGCTATTACTTTTGCCTACATAAACAACAATGTGCACACAGCAATGTTCAATGAACAGTAGTTAAATCTGCACTCCTCCAACACAGCTGTGCCTTCAACTGCCTAGGCCCTGAGCTCTGGAATTCCCTCCCTAAACCTCTCCGCCTCTCTACCTCCTTCTCCTCCTTTAAGACGTTCTTTAAAACCTACCTGACCAAGTTTTTGGTCACCTGTCCCAATATCTCCGTATGTGACTCTGTGTCATCTATTTGATAACGCTCCTGTGAAGCATCTTGGGAAGTTTTACTACGTTAAAGATGCTATATGAATGCAAGTTGTTGTTGTTACTTTGTTTTTGTTGGTGTTAGTCGACGGATAAATAATATTGGCCAAGACACCAGGAGAACTCCCCCGTTCTTCGAATAATGCCATGAGATCTTTTACATCCACCTGAATAGACAGGCATCTGTTAACATCTCATCTGAAAGACAAAACCTCCAAAAATGGAGCACTCCCTCCATTAAAGTGCCAGCCTAAATGATGTCCTCAAGTCATGGACTCGGGCTTGAACCCACCATCTTCTGAATTAGAGGCAAGAGTGCTATCACTGAGCCAAGCTGACATTTATTTGCACAATGATGATCCAAGAATTTTTTCACTCTGATTTTTACTTTTGTTTCGTAATTTTTAATTTATCTCAATTTTCTCCATGAAGGTTCTGATTGGTGTACAATTCCACAGCACCTGCAGACCTTATTATGAGCCTCGACAGTGAGTGTCAGCAGGTTATTAATTCAAGAAGGCCATAACTGCTGAGTCCAATCTTGATTCCATCCTCATCTGACACGTGCGTGTGCGCGCGCGCGCACACACACACACACACACACACACACACGTCTCTGTTGGGAATAAGAGCCCTGCCACTCTATGCCCTCTAGCTCAGAGGCACTAAGATCAAATGCAGGATTCCTCCTGTTCCTGTTTGGGGTGACCTAACCTGGAACCATCTTATTTCCTATGGCTGAGACTGCTGCCATTGTTGTAATTGGCCAGTATAGTTGGGCAGGACCTTCATGGGGCCTTTCTTCCTTCGGGAGCGGTAGCAGCTTGGGTTATTGGTCTAGGGAGGATTCATCCTGCCATTTATCCTTGGGGTGATATTTAAAAGGTTTGTTTCCTTTGTGGAAACCCATGCTTCACCTACAGTCTGAGGAGCAGAGAATAATGAAATGACTGGTGTAGGTTTACACCAATAACGTTTTTCCTGCTGCCACTTGCCCTCCCAAAAAACCTGTAAATAATGTTCTAATCTTTGTTAAACAACAGTCTTGAGTGGCAATGGCACAGGTATGGGTGCAGGTCAGTCACTGGTAAATGGCCTGGGCAGAAAATAGGGGGGGATGCTTGTTACAAAATTGTTGTCAAAGTGGGTTCCAATGAAATAGGTCAGCGATGGGGCGGGTGGTGGAGGAGGAGGAGGAGGACAGTAACTTTCAGAAACTAGGTTGCATTGTGTAATCTTTCAATTGGTGAAATCTGGATCTTCCAATTAATGAAATCTAGATATTCTTGCCTCTCCACCGTTTACCCTCTCCTTACAAAGAAAATACCAGCAGTTTGGACAGTGATGTATGGGTAGTTGATATTTTGAATCTAAGAGGATGATTGCATGAGGTCATTTTCATTACCTGTGCACCATTCCAAAAACATGACTCTAGCATTCCGTTAATACAGATGAACTTCTCCAGAAGGAGCAGAGCTTCATCGATGACATGGTGGCGAACTCTGTCAGCGACACCCGAATTAGCTATGGAAACGACGCACTGGTCCCGTCTCTCTCTGAAACAAAAACAACAATAGAGCTTCTGCCAGATGATGGGGAGTTCAGTCTGGATGACCTTCAGCCTCTGCACCCATTTGTCATTGATTCCATCCCTGCCAACACAGAGAATGAAGGTAAGAAGGTAATGGGGGAGCTGGAACCGAACACCAAGACATGGGAGGTGGAGAATAGTTGGAGACAAGTATACTACATGCACAGTGTTCCAGATAGTATGTAAAATTATTTAATGTGGAGCCCTGGTGAGGGTATCGACAGATACATCTGACTATGAAATAATGTGCTTTACATTTTTGCTAACTGGAATAAGATATCAGTGACTGACTGTATTTTACATATTTAACCGTTTGCATTTGGTATTAGTAACAAATAATGTTTATTATCCTAATTAACCACTTGACTGCTGGAGGGAAATGGTTATTTTGTTCCCACTTCTTTTATTGGACAGCAGCGGAGAGGGTAATACTTCCCTTTAGTGTGTTCTGAGAATGGTTCAGTGATTACTCATCTCCCTCCTGGCCTTGTGAGCAAATGTAGCAGAAGATTGCAAGAATGCTACAAAGCACTTTTAGAAAAATATATTCTATAATATATAAAAATAAATCCCAAAGGATTATCTGAACATGGCAGATGTTTTCTAACAGTTCCATTTGCAAGAGTTGGTACTTTTTAATTTAAACAGTTTCACTTTTCTCCACAAACCATTACACGAACCATCTTTCCAATGGGTAGCCCAGAACATCTTTCTCACTCTTCTTTCCCCCTCCTCCCTCCCAACATGCACCACCATGTGTGCGCACACACTCTTCCGGGATATGATTCCAGTTGGTCATATTTCATGAGCAATAGGCACATGTCGACAGTATTTTGGACAATGAGGGACGTCCTAATCGAGCCCAAGCCTGTCCTAGCCCTAAAGTCCACACTTGTACACTTTTCAAAAAAGGGCCACTTGATAATTGAGAGTCCTGGCTGGTTTCTTTCTCCTCTTCCTCCCCCTCCCTTCTCAAGCCCTGGAGTGCTGAGGCTAATTACAGTGGAACATAGGAACAGGAGTAGGCCATTCAGCCCCTCGTGTCTGCTCTGCCATTTGATAAGATCATGGCTGATCTGTGATGTAACTCCATATACCCGCCTTAGGCCCATATACCTTAATATCTTTGGTTGCCAAAAAGCTATCTATCTCAGATTTAAATTTAGCAATTGAGCTAGTATCAATTGCCGTTTGCAGAAGAGAGTTCCAAACTTCTACCACCCTTTGTGTGTAGAAATGTTTTCTAATCTCACTCCTGAAAGGTCTGGCTCTAATTTTTAGACTGTGCCCCCTACTCCTAGAATCCCCAACCAGCGGAAATAGTTTTTCTCCATCCACCCTATCCGTTCCCCTTAATATCTTATAAACTTCGAACAGATCACCCCTTGACCTTCGAAACTCCAGAGAATGCAACCCCAATTTGTGTAATCTCTCCTCGTAACTTAACCCTTGAAGTCCGGGTATCATTCTAGTAAACCTACGCTGCACTCCCTCCGAGGCCAATATGTCCTTCTGAAGGTGCGGTGCCCAGAACTGCTCACAGTACTCCAGGTGCGGTCTAACCAGGGTTTTGTATAGCTGCAGCATAACTTCTGCCCTCTTATACTCTAGTCCTCTAGATATAAAGGCCAGCATTCCATTAGCCTTCTTGATTATTTTCTGCACCTGTTCATGACACTTCAATGATCTATGTACCTGAACCCCTGGGTCCCTCTGGACATCCACTGTTTTTAACTTTTTACCATTTAGAAAGTACCCTGTTCTATCCTTTTTTGATCCAAAGTGGATGACTTCACATTTGTCTACATTGAATTCCATTTGCCACAGTTTTTCCCATTCATCTAATCTATGAATATCGCTTTGTAATTCTATGTTTTCATCTACACTGCTTACAATGCCACCAATCTTTGTGTCATCGGCAAACTTAGATCTGAGACTTTCTATGCCTTCATCTAAGTCGTTAATAAATATTGTGAATAATTGAGGTCCCAAGACAGATCCCTGCGGGACTCCACTATTCACATCCTGCCAATGTGAGTACCTTCCCATTATCCCTACTCTCTGTCGCCTTTCGCTCAGCCAACTTCCTAACCAAGTCCGTACTTTTCCCTCGATTCCATGGGCTTCTATCTTAGCTAACAGTCTCTTATGTGGGACCTTATCAAGTGCCTTCTGGAAGTCCATATAAATAACATCCATTGACATTCCCCTGTCCACTACTTTAGTCACCTCTTCAAAAAATTCAATCAGGTTTGTCAGGTGCCACCTATCTTTCACAAATCCATGCTGGCTCTCTCTGATTAACTGAAAATTCTCGAGGTGTTCAGTCACCCTCTCCTTAATTATAGACTCCAGCATTTTCCTCACAACAGATGCTAGGCTAACTGGTCTATATTCCCCGGTTTCCCTCTCTCCTTTCCTAAAAAGCCGAGTGATGTGCAATTTTCCAATCTAGAGGGACAGTTCCTAAATCTAGAGAACTTTGAAAGATTATAGTCAGGGCATCTGCAATGTGTTCACCTACTTCTTTTAAAACCTGGGATGGAAACCATCTGGTCCTGGGGATTTGTCACTCTTTAGTGCTATTATTTTCTTAATTACTGTTGTTTTACTTATGTTAATTTTATCAAGTCCCTGTCCCCGATTCAATATTAGTTTTCTTGGGATTTCAGGCATGCTAGCCTCTTTTTCTACTGTAAATACTGACGCAAAGTAATTGTTCAACATGTCTGCCATTTCCCCATTGTCAATGACAATATCTCCACTTTCAGTTTTTAAGGGGCCAACACTGCTCCTGACCACCCTCTTTTTCCTAATATAACTATAAAAGTTCTTCGTATTGGTTTTGATATCCCTTGCAAGTTTCTTTTCATACTGTCTTTTTGTAGCTCTTACTATCTGTTTTGTGACCCTTTGTTGATCTTTGTATCTTTCCCATTCGCCAGGATCTGTGTCATTTTTTGCCTTTTTGTATGCCCTTTCTTTATGTCTTATACTGTCCCTTACCTCTTTAGTTGTCCATGGCTGTTTTTTTTGGCAAGTAGAGTTCTTGCCCCTCAGGGGTATAAACCGATTCTGTGTCACGCTAAATGTTTCTTTAAACATTTCCCACTGATCATCAGTCGTTTTACCCATTAACAGATTTGCCCAGTTTACTGTGGACAGTCTCTGTCTCATCCCATTGAAGTCGGCCTTACCCAAGTCTAGAATCTTAGCAGCTGACTCACTTTTTTCCCTTTCAAACACTACATAGAACTCGATCATGTTATGATCACTATTGGATAGATGTTCGTGTACAGTTAAACCGTTAATTAAATCTGGTTCATTACTCATTACTAAATCTAGTATGGCTTGCCCCCTTGTTGCCTCTAGGACATACTGCTGTAGAAAACTATCCCGGACACACTACCTTTCTGACAGTTCCTAGTCTGCTTTTCCCAATCTATGTGAAGGTTAAAGTCCCCCATTTAGACCACTGTGCCTTTCTTACAGGCTTGTCTAATCTCTGCATTTATACAGTACCCCAGCTGAGATCAGCTAACTCAGCCCAGATAGGAATCTGGGATCTTTTTGCTCTGTATGGTTGTGCAATTTCCCCCTCAACCATCAGCAGAGTGACAGTTGCCACAAAAAAAGTATTTTGAGAATAGTGTTCCATCTTTAAACTATTAAAGTATGGATTTGCAGTCCTTCTCAGTGCACATTCTAAATGTGAGCCACCTGAGACTGGGCTTCTCTATTGATCGTGGGCTTTCATACCACCTACACTTGCCTCAAAATTAACATCAGCTATATGCAGAATTATGGTGTAGTTATGCATCACGGACTTTTAGTTCTTCACGTGGTGAGTTCCCTTTCTCGCCCATTAATTGAGGAGGAGGTGCTAAATAGATACTAAGTTCTTCCCTGTGAGGAAAATGGGGCAAGTTTCCCCTGAGCTGTTAATGAAAACCACCAAGGAACCAGGTCGAGGACAAAGAGGCTTCGGAAAAGCTTCATCCTCCCTCTCCTCCAGAAATGGCACCTGTGAGAGATGGAGACAGACAGACAGATAAAAATGGAGGGGACTGTAGAAAATATGCCTCATCCTCACCGAACCTTTTTTTAAAAACTAATTCAATTTTTTATTGAATGTACTGTTTGTTTTTCTCTCCCTTATTGATTATGCAGTTCTCTTTTATCTCTTTTGGCTAAATGGAAATGATGTCCTGGTTTGCAGGTTATATTGGATTGGATTAAATTGAATAGATCTAATCTACTTGTGTGTGCCTAACTGCAAGAACCAAAGCTGCAGAAAGGCAGCACAGATGTGGAGAAGGAACCTGTAGCAGAAAAAATTACAAAATGCAACTTCAAACTTGAACCTAATTATATTTAACAGTGTGATCTGCAACCTAGCCCTTTCTGCTCTAATGAGCATAATTAAGTTCTGAAAATTTGTTATGATTGCTCGTCTAATCACCTTTTTAATGATTTTCCACATGCTCAGTTAAGCGTGCCAGCGCAAGGGAAATTGAATGTTAAACAAAAAAAGCACTTCTCTAATTCAGTCAATTTTAAAGAAAAATGTTTTTTCAAAATCAAATGGGAAACTAGGTTGAACATTGGGTTAGACACTGACCTTTCACCTCTGGACCCTGAGATCAAATGCAACTCAAAGTGATGGGGTCAAAGTTGCCTCTGTAAGGGTCCTATGTGAACTGATTTTGGACAGTCTTAATCCAATTCCCGGGGACTTGGACCCACAACACAATATTGCCCCTGGTTTGGCTCTAATAGGCACACTCGCTCAGATAAGCCACAGGATGGCTGGTGTGGAAATGGAAACAATGTCTCCCGCAGTAAAACCTTGAGGATGAGGCTGACGCACGTTGTTGAGGCAGAGTACAGGGAGCTTTACTCTGTGCTGTACCTGAGTGCTTGATGCTGTTACTGGATGCCTGAAATGGGAAGAGCTTCATTCCCCAGCATTAGCTTCCTTCACTTTGAGTTCAAAAAAAAAATTAAAAGGGAAAACTTGAATAAAATGGAGTTTTGCTTTCCTTTTTTTCTTTCGCTGTAAAAAGGTACGGCAGGCCAGCCTATTCACAAGCCTTTGCTAATGTCATTTGGTAGCATGAGACGCCTTTAGTGACCGTCTCTTGCAATGTGGAGTAGCCTTCTACTCGCTTTGTGCTCCATATGATGGCACAAGTTATATCATCAGCTCAGAGTCGAAGCCGCTTGCCCAAGCACCCATCCAACCACACACTGAGAATTTTTCTTTTAAACTTGCGTCTTCAAGAAACTTGTTTTTTCATGTTGCCCATATGCAGCTCCAGACTGCAGTGCCCTCTCATCATTATACCCCTCAGCGGAATGATTGCACTCTTTTCCTGATGAGCCAGCTTTCCATTCCCACTTGAACAGATTGCTCAGCAGCAGTGCAGAACCACACTGTGTAAGGATTGGCAGGCGGCTGTGTTAATGCAAAGTGATTTCAGGGTGCTGGCACGGCATCAGACAATCACTCGGGAGGCCTACCAAATGCTGATACCTACTTTTGGCTGAATCAATGCTTAACATTTTTTTTAGAACACAATTCAAACCAGAAGAATTTGTCTGGCTCTGTTTCAGGTAACTTTTGTTCCAAGTTGTAAAAGCAAGTAAACTGCAGTTGTTTCAAGAAATATGGCCTCACAAATGCTTATCAGTTCTGAACTGTTCAAAAAGCATATTGTACAAGAAAGTGAAGAATGCATGTTTGTTAATGTACTAATTGCAGGATATGGGTGACTTACACATGCTCAGGTACCCTGTCTTTGATTGCATTCCAGGCCCATAAACTTGGAGATTATATGGTTTCCTCAGCCATTTTCAGTTACTGTGACTTTTCAACCAAGACCAGAATTTGGCAGCAGAGTTTGCAATGAATGACTGAATATTTATTTAATTTTTTTAAAACAAAAATTGGGGAAGGTTTTATTCAGCATTGTTGGTAGATCCTAAATCAAGACTCCTCAATTAAACATTCAGTGAATTTCCATCTACGTTTCTTTACTCTGCCTTCTGTTCCATTTATTTTTTTGTCCCTTTTTTCCCCTCCCCACCCTCGAGATCGATTTCTTCCTTCCGTAAAGTACTTTCCACCCGTAAAAGCAGCAATTTATAGCTATCAACGAACTTGTTTCTCACTTGACTTTTTTCTCTCTCTTTTATGCTCCAATCTAAAAATCCTATTGCAGGGCTGTTTGCTTTGAAGTTTTATAATTGTAACCTGCAACCAGCGTTTAAAACAGGAACAAATAAGTTACTGATGTTTTTTTCTTTTGCTCTTAACATGGGTTCCCTCACTGAAGTGTGCAGTTTTTGTTGTACTGCCCATTAGATTTTGTAGAGGGAGGGGGTTGTCAGTTGAAAGATGTCACTGCAGCACTGACACGGTTAACGGTTCTAGTTTCCTGTCCACGTCAAGGACTGAACGCATTTGTTTGGATTGCCTGAATTTATTCTGTTGTGGTTGATTGAGGGGCCTGTAGACGCTGCTCATACTCCCTTTTGTTGCTGCTAATTTGTTTCCCTCACCAGTTTCTGATTTTTTACTTGCTGTTTTGTTTCTACTCTCAATGTACGTGCCCAGTTGAACCAGTTGATGCTCGCCCAGCACCAGACAGAGGACTGACCACTCGACCAGGTATCCGTTTGCTTGGCTTTTGCTTAATGCTGATTTATGTGGCTTGTATTAATATCTTTTATTTTTACTCTTCTAAATTACATACCCTCCTTTTGATTGAGCATTATATTTGTGCAATGAGTGAAGTTGAAAGGAACAAGGTAAATTCTTGGATATAATAACATTTCAGCTGTGAGTGGGGTTCATATGGAGAATATATTGCTGAGGAAATTTGCAGGTTCTTTTATCCATCTTCTCTCTCCCCTTCCTCTTTCTCCTTCCTTCCCTTGCAGCCTCTTTCTTTCTTCCTTCCTCCCCCCCCCCCAGCTTTTCTCCTCCCCCTCTCTCTCTTGTGCTCCTTTCTCGTCTCTCACCTTTACAGCAGCCTGCAGTATAGATAAGGGAAGTTTGCCCTTGAAGGAGGTGGGGGGATGCAGAGATTGAATGAATTTTCTTCTTCCCTCCTCTCCTGAAGGCACTAACTGTTGCTAGGTTACAGCTGCATGAGTGGCAGCAACCAAGTACCATTCTTGTGAGTCCAGACAGTGAGCTTCAGATTTGTTCAACCATGTAGGCATCACACCTAAATATAATCCTGTCCTTGCCTGATGTTCCTCTATATCTTTTTTTTCCTCTTTCCCCTTTCCCCTCATTGCTGGGGTCACTAAATACAATCAGGTGGGAACACTGGCTAGCTGATGGGTCTTTCCTTCTCCCTAGCCCAAGAACACTGAAGCCAATTGTAGCATCCCTACAACTCCCTCAGCTGAGATCAACGATCATGGCACAGACTGGGGGCAGTCGCACCTGGGGCATTCGAGTCTGTGTGGGTCAGGAACACGCTGTCATTACCAAGTTTTTAAAAAAAAGACCTTAATGGTTTTGTACACTCACAGGTTCTGGACTCACTGGCATTAAGACAGAAGAAATAGCTGAAGTAAAGATGGAGACTGAATTCCGACAGGACTCTGGGTATGAGGTACATCATCAGAAACTGGTGAGTAAATTTGTAATGTGGATGGTGCTGAAATATTTGGAAGATGTTCTAATAATTTAGAAACTTTAATTGCTGCATCAAATCACGACGGGGTATCCTAATACTGAAATAGTCTTGCGGATACAAGACAGCAGATTAATAAAACATGACCCCCTTTTCGAACCATGCGCATCCTGTTTCCAGGTCTCCCCCTCTGTGGCTGTGAGCTGCAACTCTGGGGCTCTGGCTCACGAAGCTCGGGGCTACTTGCTCCTATTTGCACTTATATTTCTTATTCCCTGGTTTCTCCAGTTGAATGTTGTGGCCTGGAGATTTGGAAACGGTGGTTCTTAATATTCTTGCCTTATCAGTCGATAAATGCTAAATCAGAACACCAAGACTGTTAGTCTCAACAGCTTATGATGTGTGCAAATTAGTGGCAATACCATTAAGTCAAGAGTGTGATGGAATATTTACCACTTTCCTGAATGGGTGCAGCAGCAACAACACTCAAGAAGCTCAACACCATCCAGAACAAAGCAGTTCGCTTGATCGGTGCCCCTGCCACTGGACTTGAAATCCACCCTCTCCACCACCAGCACAATGGCTGCTGTGCGTACGATCTACAGGGTGTACTGCAGCAACTTAATAAAGTTACTTCATCAGCCCCTCCCTCCCCTGCAACCTCCACCGCCGAGAAGGATAAAAGCAGCAGTGGTGTGAGAACACCATCTCCTCCAAGTCTCATGCCATCCTGACTTAGACATATATCGCTATTTCTTTGTCGTCACTGGGTCAGTATCCTAGAATTCCCCACCGAGCACCAACACTGAGGACTATAGTGGTTCAAGAAGAAGGCCGCCATCACCTTCTCAGGGAAACTAGGGTGTCACCCACACGCCAAAATCAAAATAAAAACAATGTGGTTGTCAAGGCTGCATCGAATTAAACACGACCCACAAAGATAAAAAAGCTTGGACACTCCTGGCTTAGTGCTTAAAATCATCATTTGGTGTAATACTAAGCCACACAGACGCAGCATTTGATTCTCTGTCTGCACTAGGTTAGCTCAACTCAGCCAAGGCAGCATTTGGGGGTGCTATAATTGGCCTCGGCTCCCCTAGGCTAGGGAGGAGAAAAATCAATCAGACTCCGCTCCTATGCAGTGACTCCTGTTGAAAAGTACACTTGTAATACATGGTGAGGGTAGGATCAGTCTCGACTAATGCCTTTCACGGTAAAATGTCAGAACCATCAAATTTTGCAGCACAGAAGAGGACCATTTGGCCCATCATGCCTACACCAGCTCGCCACCTAGCTCCATTCCTGCCCTTTCCCCGTGCCCTCCTAATTTTTTTTTATAATATTTCAAATATTTATCCTCCTGGTGATTTGTTCAGGTTCACATATAGAATGGCCACTCAACAAAGTAACGGAGGACTGCCTGCACCTATACCCAAAAAGGAAAGCAGGAGTCCATTGCAGACCTCACTTAAAATGAAGAGAACATCAATGTTTATGTTGGAGGTTTATAAAAGGCCCAAATCCAAAGACACCACACCTTCTGGAACACTTATCATTCAACCAAAATAAATCTAAATTATAATTAGAGATTAGATTCAGCTCTCTGCAGAAAAAGTACCCATTAAAAAAAATACTTTTTGTTTGCCATTGATGTCAGTGCTATTTTTTTAACTGCAAAGGCACAGAAGAAATGATTTTTTTAATGTGTTTTTTTTAAAAAGCTGTTGCTTCCTACATCGATGCTTAACTGTAGCCATTCCGTTTTGGAGCACTAGATGCCTTTTTAGCTGTTTACAGGAACCAGATGGAAACCCTGCAGTCGCATGGCTAAAATGGGCACCTTGGTGTTAATTTTAATAATTAAATTAGCTGTCAAATTCTACAGTGAATCCAAAATAGGCATGCCTTTTATTTTAAGAACCATGTATGCTAACTGCTTTGATATAATTGGGAATATTTGTAATCTGGGTAGTGTGTACGTGTATCAATTGAAGATTGTACTTTGAACATTGACCTATTTAGCAGTCAGTCAGGCTAGGGTTTATATTCAGGGAGGGCATCGTGAATGTTATTAATGAGAATCCTTTCTGTTTTAAAAATATATATCTGCCAGCCTGATGTAATTGAATTCCTAGGCAATGTGTTAAAAAATGTTCAGATCTGCAGATGCACAATACTTTCCAAATACACTCAAACTGCAGTCTTGTGGTTTTGCGAAATGTCACAGCAGTTCTCAAAGGATTAAGTTTCTTGTACGTTAAAGACTTAATGCAACATAGACAAGAATAGCTGTTTTGCTACTATAAATGGCTGTGTTTTCAGTGCTTGGATGGCACATTTTGGCATTATAAAATTCTATCCCTACTATAAAGTGAGATGTGGCATTCTCTGTGGGTCCAAAATGTGATGTGATTCACTGTCTTATGAATGTTGTGAAGGAAGTGTTGGTTTTGAGTTCTATTTATATGCAATTATTCTTCTTTGTAGGTGTTTTTCCCAGAGGATGTTGGATCAAATAAAGGAGCTATCATTGGTCTCATGGTTGGAGGCGTTGTCATAGCAACAGTGATTGTCATCACCCTGGTGATGCTGAAAAAGAAGCAGTATACGTCTATCCATCATGGGGTTGTTGAGGTGGGTTATTATTTACCAGCCACTTAAACCCAAGCAACCATTGGAAGTGCTCTGTTTATATTCTGTTGGCATAAATACTCCTTTTGTTTTTGCATAGTATTGTCTTTCTTTCTGCCAATGTTCTCCCCTACTCTCTTGAAGATTTTGATTCATTGCTGGATTATGATTCTCTCTGGTACCTCTTGCCCAAGTGGCTATTATTCATGTATAGTGCAAGTGATTTTGTTCTGGCAAGTGAATTCTCATCACTCAGATCAGCTCAGGAACCAGCATTGTCACTACCACCAGGGTTTTTAATGCATAACTGCAGTACTGGAATAGCAAGCAGTGCCGTGTGCGGTAAATGTAGGAACTTGTTGCAGGATGTCACACTGTGCCAATCACAACGCCCCATTTATGTGTGAGCCTTGATGGTGGGTGGTGTTTTACTGCAGAGTCTGGCTGCCCGAGTAAGAGGATTTGTCTCAGTAGCTAACTAAACACTGGTGCCTCAAAGTGACCAAACAAATAGCTTTATAGATCTTTTTGTTTTCCAAGTTTTCACCCTCCCCCGAATTCCTTGCTGTTATGGTTTCATAAATGCTAGAAACCCTCTAGACTTTACCCCATTTCTCAAGTGCGAGCCTACACAGTGAGTCAGCAAGCTTTGTGACTTTGGGGCATCACAGCCCATCATGTCCACACATGCACACTTTCCAACTTGGTCACTGATGGAAATGAGGTGTAAGAACCTGGCCTACCTGTTACCTGTTGCCCGGTCTAGAGTTCTGAGGTCAGTTATAGCACCTCCTACTGCCATCCCAACTGAGATCAGCCATCTCTGCACAGACCAGGGATGGAACCTAGGATCTTGCTGCATGGCTCAGTGCTGCACCAGGCAATGCATTTAATGCAGTACTGAGCCATGCATACTAGGTAGGTCCCAGATTCCTTCCCTAGTTTGTGCTGAAGTTAGCTTATCTCAGCCAGGGCAATAGACAGAGACAGTACAATTGAGGTCCGCATCCTTGGGCTTGGGAGGAGGAAATCATCAGACATGTTACCATTCCTGGTCGCTGCCTTCAGAGGAGGGCAGAAAATCAAGGTGCTGAAGAGACTTTACAGCTGATAATTGAAATTTCCAGTACAAACTGTTAAAATACATTTGCATACTGTTAACTGAGGCAGCTCTGGGGACAGTGTAGGAAGCGTGAATAAATGAATGCAGATGAGATGGATCAATTAGAAAGTTCAGTGCTATATTCCCATACACAGCAGCACTATGTTTTCTCAAATATTTTGCAACAGCCTGCAGGTGTGTCAAAATCTCGTGCAGAGTGGATTGCAGAGCAGTGCAGCAGGTGGCCACCGTGACCTTGTTTTATACGTTTATGTCATGTCTGGGTCTTTTAATAGAAATTAAATTGCTGCTTTTTTTTTGGAGTTCAAGTTAATTCCCCAAAAGCCACCAACAATGCACAGTACAATTTAAACTGTTTAATCTACTGAGCACTGAAATGCCTTTCCATATTTATCCAAATCCTCTGTGCCTTTGCCTCAATGTTGTCTCTTTAAATTACTGTCCAGCCCACAGATGTCTCTTTGATCGCTGTTTATCATCAAGGCATGCTGAAGCAATTGGGGAAGGGATTGCCATGTTGGCATCCTCTCACCAGGTAACCAATGGAGAGCGGCAAACCTTCCCTTTGAGGAAAACCTGAATATAACTGTCAGTTAAGACTTAGGTTCCAAGCCCAGCACTGCCACTGCCACAAGTATTCGGTGTTGAAATGCTATTCCTTTCCTTAAATGGGATCATTATTAGTTTGAAAGTGTTCATTGGCCAACTGATGCTCCTTGCAAGTTATATTTGCCCTTTCTTTGACTGCAGTAGTTCAGTTGGTAGCACTCTCGCCTCTGAGTTAAGGTTGTGGGTTCAAGTCCCACTCCAGAGACTTGAACACATAATCCAGGCCGATACTCCCAGTGCAGTACTGAGGGAGTGCTGCGCTGTCAAAGGTGCCATATTTCAAAAGAGCCAGAGGCGACATGAAACATTTTTTACGCAGCGAGTTGTAACGATCTGGAATGCGCTGCCTGAAATGGTGGTGGAAGCAGATTCAATAGGAACTTTCAAAAGAGAATTGTATAAATAATTGAAGGAAAAAATTTACTTTTCTGAGTTTCGTGTCATCTGCAAACTTTGAAATTATACCTTCCATACCCAAGTCCAGGTCATTAATGTATGTCAGAAAGAGCAGTGGTCCTAATACCGAGCCCTGCGGAACACCACTGCATACTACCCCCCACCACCACCACTCAGTCTGAAAAACAACCGTTCGCCACTACTCTCTGCTTTCTGTCCCCTAGCCAATTTTGTATCCATGCTGCCACTCTCCCTTTAATCCCACGGGCTTTAATTTTGCTGACAAGTCTATTATGTGGTACTTTATCAAATGCCTTTTGAAAGTCCATATACACAACATCAACCGCACTACCCTCATCAACCCTCTCCATTACTTCATCAAAGAACTCGATCAAGTTAGTTAAATATGATTTTCCTTTAACAAATCCGTATTGACTTTCATTTATTAGCCCATACTTTTCCAAGTCCGGGATTATTGTCTCTAAAAGTTTCCCCACCACTGACATTAGGCTGACTAGCCTGTGATTGCCGGGTTTATCCCTCTCCCCTTTTTTGAACAGGAGTGTAACATTTGCAATCCTCCAATCCTCCGGCACCGTTCCCATTTCTCAGGAGGATTGGAAGATTGTGGCCAGAGTCTCCGCAATTTCCACCCTTACTTCCCTCAGTTAGCTAGGTTGCATCCCATCTGGACTGGGCGACTTTTCTACTTTGAGTACTGCCAATCTTTTAAGTACATAAGAACATAAGAAATAGGAGCAGGAGTAGGCCAATCGGCCCCTCGAGCCTGCTCCGCCATTCAATAAGATCATGGCTGATCTGATCCTAACCTCAAATCTAAATATCTCCTCTTTAACTATTTTTATCTATTCAGTATCACTACTCCCTCCTCCTTTACTGCTACAATGGCAGCATCCTCTTTAGTGAAGACAGATGCGAAGAATTCATTTAGTGCCTCAGCCATGTCCTCTGCCTCTACAAGAATGTCTTTTTTTGTCCCTAATCAGGCCCACCCTTTCTTTGACTACCCTTTTACTATTTATATGTTTATGAAATACTTTTGTGTTCCCTTTTATGTTAGCTAATCTATTCTCATACTCTCTGTCACTCTTATTCCCTTTTTTAGATCTCCTCTGTATTCAGCCTGTTTCTGTATTATGAACATAAGAATTAAGAGCAGGAGTAGGCCATTCGGCCCCTCAAGCCTGCTCTGCCATTTGATAAGATCATGGCTGATCTGATTGTGACCTCGACCCTACTTTCCCGTCTACCTACTATAACCTTTGACTCCCTTGTTAATCAGGAATATTGTACTGAGACATGAAACTTACTGTATTATGAAACTTACATTCGTCATAAGCCTCCTTTTTCTGTTTCATTTTAATCTCTATATCTTTAGTCATCCAGGGAGCTCTAGCTTTGGATGCCCTTCCCTTTCCCCTTGTAGGGATGTGTCTACTCTGTACCCGAACCAACTCCTCCTTGTTCAATTACTGTTTTGCCTACCAATTTTTGATTCCAATCCACCTGGGCAAGATCCCTTTTTAACTCACTGAAATTAGCTCTCCTTCAGCTCAGTATTTTCATATTTGATTGTTCCATGTCCTTGTCCTTTTCCATAACTATTCTAAACCTAATGATATTATGAGCACTGTTCCCCAAATGCTCCCCCACTGAAACATGCTCCACCTCCACTTCATTCCCCAGAACTAGATCCAGCACTGCTTCCTTCCTCATTGGGCTGGAAACAGACTGTTCCAGAAAGTTATCTTGTACAGATTTCAGGAATTCTTCCTCCTTTTTGCCCTTTACACTTTTACTGTCCCAGTCTATATTGGGATGATTGAAGTCCCCCATTATCACTGCACTATAGTTCTTGCATCTTTCTGTAATTTCCCTGCAAATGTTCTCCTCTATCTCCTTCCCACTATTTGGTGGCCTATAGTATACACCCTTTAGTGTAATAGCTCCTCTATTGACTCTTAATTCTAGCCAAATAGATTCTGTCTTTGACTCCTCAATTACATCATCCCTTTTCAGTGCTATAATAGTTTCTTTGATCAGTACTGCCAACCCCACCTCCCTCCTTTCTTTCCTTCCCTATCTTTCTTGAATACCTTGTAGCCAGGAATATTAAGTATCCAATCCTCCCCTGCTTTGAGCCAGTTCTTTGTTATTGCCACTATATCATAGTCCCATTTGGCAGCTCACCAACCTTATTTACCACGCTATGTGCATTTACGCATGTGCATTTACGCACATGCACTCCAATTTCATCTTAGACTGCCTCGTATTTTCCCCCTGTCTGATGCCTCCTATTTCTGAACTATTCTTAACTCCAGTGCTACTTGTCCCTTCCAGTCCTCTGTGCACCTTGTTTCATCCCTCTAATGTTTCATCCTGTGCCCATCCCTCTTCCAAATTAGTTTTAAACCCTCCCCCACAGCACTGGTTAACCTCTCCGCGAGGACATTGGTCCTGGCTCTGTTGAAGTGCAACCTGTCCATCTTGAACAGAGCCCTCCTGTCCCAGAACTGGTCCCAATGCCCCAGGAATCGGAAGCCCTCTCTCCTGCACCATTTCTCCAGCCACGCATTTACTTCTCCTATCATACTATTCCTACACTCACTAGCTCGTGACACTGGGAGTAATCCAGAGATTGCTACCTTTGAGGTCCTGCTTTTTAATTTGCTCCCTAGCTTCTGAAGTTCTGACTTCAGGACCTCAACCCTTTTCCTTCCTATATTATCGGTCCCCATATGGACCAGGCTAATTGCCTGGGTTACTAGTGTCCTTTGAAAACTAGAAAAATCCACATCGAACACATGCTGAAAATGCTCTCTCGGTGACTCAGTTTGTAAAGGCAATCCATAATTGAAGCCATGTGGATAAAGTTGGGGTTTGATTCCTGGTTGGTGCTATCAATTTATCTCGGCTGGGATGGAATTTCACCCTGCTCCCTTGGGCTAGTGATGCTAAAAATAGCCAGCCACAGTTCTTGCTGTTGATCATTATCCAGTGATCCCTGCTGGAAGTGGAAGCCTATGGACATCAGGACAGAGTTGGCTCGGCTGTGATGCCCTTCATGGTCAAATTGCCTGCTAGCATACATTTGAGGCTCACGTGTGAAGAATGGCCACTAAGGCAGGATAACGCAGTCACAGAGCCATACTGCAGCACAAGTCAGTGCCTTCAGGAAAGAAGGTGTGAACTGACAAAAGGAAAGAGGGTTTTGGCAGGGGTTGGGGGGGTGGGGGGTGGCAAATCTGCTAAAATGCTGAACGTGGAGCTTGGGAATGGACCTTGCTGCAGTTGTTACTAGCTCTTTATGCAATTTCTGATGAACACGTAGGAAATAAGCTGGGAGGCTGTAAGTTAACAAACAGCACAGACTAGAAATGGGTGCAGTGCAGTTCCTCACAGGCTGTGTGACGCATTATGCAACCACTTTTTAAATATCAGCAAACATTGTAAAGTCCTCTCTTCCCCCTCACAGGTTGATGCAGCCGTAACCCCAGAGGAACGCCACCTCTCAAAGATGCAGCAAAATGGATACGAGAACCCAACGTACAAGTTCTTTGAACAGATGCAAAACTAAAGCGTGCTCTCGCGCCCGTTCTAAACAGTAGTATAATCTCCGAGCTGGACAGCATATGATAGCTTCTACCGTGTGGTGTTCAGTTTGCCCGAGACACTCCGTGTACCATTATTCTGCTCATTCTCGCCTTTTTTGAACAGCTGTGCTGTAACACAAGTAGATGCCTGAACTGGAAGAAGCGAAAATTAAGAAACAAACACAAGTGTATTCTTGATGAGCATTTTAACTGTTTCACTACATTATTATTAATGAATGTTTTTTGTGAATTGTTAGGATTTCTCTGTACTTAGTGCATGATGATGATATTTGTCCCCTTCCCAATTGCTATTTATCATGTAGTTTGTTAGCAGGTTGTACTGTAATCTTGTGATTTGTGCAGATTATGAAGTCCTTTTTAAATTGCGACATGCTTTAACATATTTGTGCTGCAATCGGTGGGAAGGGGGAGGGATATGTGTGGGTGCTTTTGTCTTGGTCGGTTTAAACTGCTTCGCAGGTGAGCGGATACCATGCTGGTTTGGTATTTTTTTTCTTTTCTGGGGTGGGGGAGGGAGGGATAGGGCAGTGAGATGAGAAAAAGCAGGCTTACTATGCAGTAAAATTGTAGTGTTAGTGTTGACGATTATTCCAGGTAATACAACGGAACATTTTTTTTCCTTTGCAAGAGAGCTGCTGTTGAGCTGAATCTTCTTCGATGCTGTACAGTGTCTGTGAGCTAGAGAATAAAGGAAATGTCTGGTTTCTTGTGCCTGTGTTTTGTGTACCATTTTCAGCATCATTCACTTAGGATCTTTTACTCATGTTAATCTTTGATGATTTTTTTTCTGAATGTAACTGTATTAGTGCGTCCCTGTGGCTTGCATACCCCCTTGACAGAGCAAGCGACTTTGTGGGGACATGCTCGAAACAGATGTATATACTGAGATGTGCTCTCAGTGGTAAGATGGGTTGTACAGATGTAGCTTTAAGAATGGCTTTCTACAATGTATTACATAAATAAATTTAACACGATTCTTAATGAAACGTAGCTTGAATAGTTTTTTTTTAAACACTTCAATGCGCAGTGAGGGATATTAGTGCTGGGAAGTGGAGATGGCAGCATCGGTACTCCTGAATCAGTATAATCAGGAGCAGTGCTATCTCTCCTCCCACTTTACTGCACCAATGTCACATTTCTCTCATACCCACACTAGTCGCCTTGTGACCTCTGATAAATGCTGAGGCGGAAGCAGCTTTGTGCTGGTGGGCCCATGCCCTCTATGAACTGTATTGAGACTGACCAAAGTTATTTCACTTGGGACTCTTACAGCCAACAAGAGACTTTCACTCTATCAGTTTGAGCTGTACATGAAACCGTGACACAAAAGTGAAAGGACAGATTCTAATCTAGTTCTCCGCTGCATTTTTTTTTAAACGTGCCATGTGAAGTACATTTTGCGCCCATCAGATTAAGGGATGCCAATGCAGGGCAGTGAAATTTTTTTTTGCATTGCTTATCAGACCTGAATACTGCCAGCAACAAGAACTTACATTTCTGTAGTGCTCCTCATTAAGCAAAATGCTTTACATTAAGAGGGACAAAACAATAGATGCTGAACAGTTGGTGGGAGGAGAGGGTGGGCGAGAACCAAAGGTACAAAAAGGTTTCAGTAAGTTTTTGAATTGGGAGGTGTAAGGCAGGGGAATCTGGCTAGGCTGAATGAGCAGCCACTGATGGAGAGGACTAGAGGGTGTATAAAGGGGCGTACCACAGGAATAGATCACTTAGGGAGAATTTTGAAGTCAACTCACTGTCAGCTGTGGCTCAGTGGATAGCACACTCACCTCTGAGTCAGAAGGTTCTGGGATATCAAGTCCCACTCTAGAGACTTGAGCACAAAACCTAGGCTGACACTCCAGTGCAGTACTGAGAGTGCTGCTCTTTCGGATGAGACGTGAAACCGAGGCCCCCCCCCACACCCTGTCTGCCCTTAGGTAAACATAAAAGATCCCATTTCGAAGAAGAGCCAGGGGAGTTCTCCCCAGTGACCTGGCCAATATTTATCCCTCAACCAACATCACTAAAACAGACTATCTGATTGTTATCACATTGCTGTTTGTGGGAGCTTACTGTATGCAAATTGGCTGTCGTGTTTCCTACATTACAACAGTGACTACACTTCAAAAAGTATTTGATTGTTGTAAAGTGCTTTGGGATGTCCTGAGGTCATGAAAGGTGCTATATAAATGAATTTTTTTCTTTTTGGATCCTGGGTACCTTGGAGAGGATGGGAATGTAGGTGAGTAGCCATACATTGTGGGTGAGTTGAAAATGATGGGAGGGTTGAGATCCACTAAGGCACTGTTTGGGAAAAGTTAAGCCCCGGGGTGAAGAAGGCACGGACTAGGGTTACCATGGCGGTGGCAGGCAATGTTGCAGAAGCGGAGGAAAGCAGCGTTGGGAACAGCCCCTTCTGTCTCTGACTGAGGGAGCAGCCATGGAGTTTGATGCAGTCGAGGCTGAAGGTAGGAACCAAGCCTCATGGTTTTGATCAGATACAGCACAGATGGGGCCGAGTAGAAGCAGTCGTAACAGTGAATAATTGTCCACTCCAGAAAAGGCTTGTCCAGATTCTCTTGGGGAGGAACTTTTTTTGACTGCAGGCAGTACTTGTCCCAGATAACTCTGTCCCAGAGCCATTTATAATTTTATTAAAACTCTTGCATGAACTCCAGAACAGAGTGGCAACAATGCAATTCTTACTGCAAGGGATTGCTGGGCTCCAGTATGAGAAAAAGGTAATGATGCTGAGCTTCCCAGCATTGAAGACTGTAAATGGCAAGTCATATAACAAAACCTGGAAATGCACAGCACGGTCTGCCTGAGGCAGAAAGGATAGGCTAGCAATGTTGAGACCAAAGCTGTTTCAGCTTTTATCTTTTATTTTTATTTTATCTCTGGCTCAGTTGGTAGCACCCTCGCCTCTGAATCTACAGATGGTGGGTTCGAGCCCCACAATCTCGACTGATACCCCACTGCATGGTCGGAGGTGCCGCCATCTGGAGGAGACGTTAAACCAAGGTCCCGTCTGCCCTCTCAGGCAGACATAAAAGATTTCATGACACTTTTTCAAAGAAGAGTTCTCCCTGGTGTCCTGGCCAATATTTATCCCTCAACCCACATCATGAAAAAACATATTATCTGGTCATTATCACATTGATATTTCTGGGAGCTTGCTGTGTGCAATTTGACTGCCGCCTTTTCTACATTACCACAGTGACTACACTTCAAAAGTACTTCATTGGTTGTAAAGCACTTTGGGACGTCCTGAGGTCGTGAAAGGCGCTATATAAATGCAAGTTTTTTTTCGTGGTAAAATCGCACCTCATCTCTGGGCTTTTCCAAATTATTTCAAGCCCAGTGCTAGATGCAACAGGTAATCAATGAAAGGGTCCCACCCTTTCACGGTTGAAGCCATAATGCAGTGCTTTTTCAGCTATAGAGCTCGAGGTGCACTATATCAGAGTAGAACACTTATGAAAATGAGCCTCAATCCTTAACCTAGAGATTAATAAGCGTGAATGCTGAAATGGAAAAACGGAGGTGGTCAATCGGGATCAGAAAGAGAAAGATTAATACTTCAAGTGTGTGACCCAACATCTCCCACCAATTCGGATTATGGATCTGTTGCTTTTCCTGGTAATTGAAGTGTTTTAAGTGATGCTGCAAAGATTTTGTACTAATGGGAAGTATTAAAAATTAGTTTTTTTTAAGTAAGTTGTCTGAGAAGCTATAGGAGGTGAATTTCCCATCATTTAGACCTGCGTTTCCTGAGGTCACATGGAGAGATTTGCCTAGGCACAGGGTGAGCTGAAGCCAGGTCACTCCCATGGACCTAGTCAATTACTGTGAGCTGTAAAGCCGCCTTCAAGTTGGCAAGGCTTCTTTGGCAGCACCTCCCAAACCCACGACCTCCACCACCCAGAAGGCCAAGGGCAGTAGGTGCACGGGAACACCATCACCTCCAAGTCACACACCATTCTGATTTGGACACATTTCGCTGTTCCTTCATCGTCACTGGGTTAAAATCCTGGAACTCCCTACCTAACAGACTGCAGCGGTTCAAGAAGAAGGCCCACCACCACTTTGTCAAGGGCAACTAAGGATGGGCAATAAATGCTGGTCTTGCCAGTGATGCCCATATCCCGAGAATTTTTTTTTTTTAAATCAGCATTGCTGATTGCTTCCCCCCAACTTTGCTAAAGCTGCCAATTCCTACTGGGGTATAATTCCATCAGCACTGACAACCCACTGGCACTCCTTCATATGTGAGTGTTGGCAGGCTATTCAACCATGGGTGCCTCCCAATCCCCCACCCACCCAATGCCTGCACACTTACACTTTGTCAGGGGGCACTTGACTGTAGGCAGCAAGTTGTAAATTGTATGCACATCCATCTAAATGTTGTGCCCTCCCCCTACTTCATGCTAACATGAGTATTCCTGTGGGTGGGGCATGCTCCTCTAGAAGTTTGGAATTTTATTAAAGATGGTGTAGTCTGTTTAATTTTGTGCTTTAATGTGGTGGGGGAGTATTTGTCGATTTATATGATTTTGGTCACTTAAGTACGGGGGTTATAAGGACAAAGTATTTGTCAATTGTCCAGGAATAGATAAGACAATAACTCATAGTCACAAACAATCAATGTGAAATCAAAGGTCGGTTTCAATACAAGAGGGGTTTAAGTTGCTGATGTGACGTAGCACACAAAATGCACCTGCACGTGGGGTTGTGACCTCACGTGGAGACAACCCAGTGTGTCAGTGTAATGCACAGGTTGTCTGTTCTGGAGCAACCAGTGTGTTTGATGCACATGCCCTCCCCTCAGATAGCATGTATGAGGTTGCGTTTGTAGCATATGGCTGTGAAGTCGGTGGAGAGTGTGGGGAACAGGACCGAGGCTTATTTTTTTCTTACCTTGGGTGTGCTGTGTCCAATCGTAGAATCTTCTGTTTCTCCCTGGCTGAGATCAGCTAATTCAGCACATTTCAACCTGGATTGGGTAAAATCTCATGTCGAGATAAATGGTAACAGGCCCTCTAAAGACATTAAATTACACCGGGGCAATGTTATAGTATAAACTTAAGACATCATGCTGGAGTCCAGGTGTAGCACCGTCAACAGTGCAAAAACTGGCTCAAAATACAACCAACCAGTAACAACGAGTGGAAAATCCAGCTCAAGAATTTCAGGAGAGGCTCAATTTAGCTGTGCGATTGTGGTTAACATACTGTGAAATTAGTCGAAGCAACTACACCTGCAGGGCCCGTCTTGAATCGCCTGAATGAGCCCAGTCCACCCACATGGAAATCGTTGCTTTTTTCTGCTCTGAATTGAAAAATGTTGAACCGTGGGCTAAAGATCTTAAAACGCTGTGACCTTTAATGACCTGAGGTGCTGGAATACAGCTCCTACTTCAAAACAAATCCTGAGAGCCTCCAAGTTGTGTGCTGGTACAAAATCCGGGGAGAAGCACCTAAATTGTGTTCTGAGGCAAATTCCCATGTTGTCTTGTGACACAACTGTGTGTGGTTTTCTCCACCTCTATTTTCTCTCTGGTGTTAGCTGTGGCTCAGTGGGTAGCACTCTTGCCCTCTGAGGCAGAAGGTTGTGGGTTCAAGTCCCACTCCAGAGACTTAACCATGTATTCTATGCTGACACTCCAGTGCAGTACTGAGGGAGTGAGGTACTGTCTTTCAGATGAGGTGTTAAACTGAAGTCCTGACTGCTGTAAAAGATCCCATGGCACTATACAAGTTCATTCTTTCTTTCTTTCTTTCCTGCCGGAGGTGCTGGGGTACACATTCCATGAATTGGCAGTCCTAGGTACTTCCCTATATAACCATGTATGAGCCTAGCTAGTGTCAGCAGGCTATTTGACTATACAGTGGGTAAAGGGAAGTGCACCACAGATGAACCCAATCCCCGATTTTAATCGCTCCACCATTGGCGGCCGTGCCTTCTGTTGCCTAGGCTCTAAGCTCTGGAATTCTCTCCGCTTCTCTACCTCCTTAAAACCTACCTCTTTGACCAAGCTTTTGGTCACCTGTCCTAATATCTCCTTATTTGGCTCAGTGTCGAATTTTGTTTGATAATCGCTCCTTAGAAGCATCTTGGAACGTTTTACTATGTTAAAGGTGCTATATAAATGCAAGTTGTTGTTGTTTGCTGTTGTTGTTCTAGGTTTCAAATATTGGCTGAAATTGCCCCCCACCCCTTCTCTTTCTAGCCTAGCAGCACTGAATTCGAGCACCTACTAGCACCTCCCCTCCACCATCCCCACCAGACTCTAAGATCAGCTAATTCAGCACAGACCAGATTCAGGCATTGACCCTGGGAGCTTCTGGTCTAGTGACGTGGCTGTTGGGAAAACCAATGGGCAACATGGGGCAGCTTCTAGTGGCTTTGCTCAAATAATGGGTCGAATTGAAGAAGCCATATTGGAACTCCTAAGAGTTCATTCACTTCTTCCCCGTGTGTGCTTTAGGGATGAGAAGTATCTTTATTTTCTGGTATTCTCTGCCCTGAAGATTGCAACTCGTGCGATTCTACGATCCCGCCAGCCCCCTGGTACTGTGTAAACCCAGGCCGTCGGTGTCAGCAGGCCCTGAGTCTACAGATGTGCCTACTGGCGATCTGAAGCAGGAATCCTCGCCAAGCCCCTTTTTTCCAACCCCATCACCCCTCAAGAAAAAAAGCCTTGGGACACTTGGAACACCAATTGCAGTATCTTCCCCTGCCCCTGCCTCTTTCCCCCCCCCCCCCCCCCCCCCACTCCATTCTCCCTCCTCCTCTCCCCCCATCCCCTGAATGCCTTGACTGAGAATCACTAACTGAACACAGGCTAGGGATCAAACCTGGGGCCTTGCTCACCTCAGTACATCGCAGGGTGTATTTATCTACTGAGCAATTGGGGGGTTAATCAAGTAAAATATGTGGAGCTTATGTTTAATAAGAAATGTTCCCTCTCTTACACCAAATCTTAAGTGGTTAATGTTGGCCTCGCCTGTCCTGATATAAGAGATTTATGACGTATACAGACTGCTCTTTCCTGCTAATTAAGCGTTGTTTATCAGTTGATAGCCTTGCCGTGATCACAGTTACAAATCTTTCGGTGTCGATGATTTTATGCCTCAGCTGCACAGAGGAGAGAAGCTGCTGATGTCCCCATGACACCTGGTATCAGCCTAAATATGGGATAAAGCTTCCTGCTAACCACACTACCGGACAAAGGAGAGTGAAATAATAGTGCAAAACCCACATAGGGTCGGTCAGCACGGAAGACAAAAAAGACGAGTTAATGTTTCAGCTGGGATGTCGGATTCTCTCCGACACTGACTGCCCCTGCTGCATGTTCTCACCATTTTCTGTTTTATTTCATTTAACAGCCTCTGCAGTTTTTTTCTTTTCATCTAGGATTGGGGAGTGATTTCGAGGCTGTAATCTCATCAAAGGGTTGAGCTAATAGTTAGACTGTGCAAGCTTTGTTTCTGTAGCTTTATGTCTTCTGAACCCCTTAATTAGATTAGTGCCCTGATATCACACTTGGTATTCATGATAAGGCCCACCGCTACTTACTCTCAGAAGGTGGTGGTGGGCCTTCTTTGCAGCAATTGCTGTACTGAGTGGCTTGCTAGGCCTCTTTAGAGGGCATTAAGAGTCAATGGGGGGTACTTTGAACTTCTGGTGTAAAACAGGTAATATTGGATTGGAGCCCATTATACATCTCTCTGGATTTAAATTGTACAGCTGATCCAATATCTGCCCATTTTACACTATCACCCCTCCAATCATGTAGTGTGGGACTGGAGTCACATGTAGGTCAGACAGGGTAGGGATGGTAGACTCCCCTCCCTGAAGCACATTAGTGAACCATTTGGCTTTTTCCAACAATCCAACAGCTTTCATGGTCATTTTTTCCTGATACTAGCCCACCAATGATATTTTAACATCAGAAGACAGAGGGTGGTTGTAGAGGGTTGTTTTTCAACTGGAGGCCTGTGACCAGCTGTGTGCCTCAGGGATCGGTGCTGGGTCCGCTGTTATTTGTTATTTATATTAATGATTTGGATGAGAATTTAGGAGGCATGGTTAGTAAGTTTGCAGATGACACCAAGATTGGTGGCATTGTGGACAGTGAAGAAGGTTATCTAGGATTGCAACGGGATCTTGATAAATTGGGCCAGTGGGCCGATGAATGGCAGATGGAGTTTAATTTAGATGAATGTGAGGTGATGCATTTTGGTAGATCAAATCGGGCCAGGACCTACTCCGTTAATGGTAGGGCGTTGGGGAGAGTTATAGAACAAAGAGATCTAGGAGTACAGGTTCATAGCTCCTTGAAAGTGGAATCACAGGTGGATAGGGTGGTGAAGAAGGCATTCAGCATGCTTGGTTTCATTGGTCAGAACATTGAATACAGGAGTTGGGATGTCTTGTTGAAGTTGTACAAGACATTAGTAAGGCCACACTTGGAATACTGTGTACAGTTCTGGTCACCCTATTATAGAAAGGATATTATTAAACTAGAAAGAGTGCAGAAAAGATTTACTAGGATGCTACTGGGACTTGATGGTTTGACTTATAGGGAGAGGTTGGATAGACTGAGACTTTTTTCCCTGGAGAGTAGGAGGTTTAGGGGTGATCTTATAGAAGTCTATAAAATAATGAGGGGCATAGATAAGGTAGATAGTCAAAATCTTTTCCCAAAGGCAGGGGAGTCTATAACGAGGGGGCATAGATTTAAGGTGAGAGGGGAGAGATACAAAAGGGTCCAGAGGGGCAATTTTTTCACTCAAAGGGTGGTGAGTGTCTGGAACGAGCTGCCAGAGGCAGTAGTAGAGGCGGGTACAATTTTGTCTTTTAAAAAGCATTTGGACAGTTACATGGGTATAGAGGGATATGGGCCAAGTGCAGGCAACTGGGACTAGCTTAGTGGTATAAACTGGGCGACATGGACATGTTGGGCCGAAGGGCCTGTTTCCATGTTGTAACTTCTATGATTCTATACTATGCTAGGACTTGAAACCTCACCCTCAGGTTTACTAGTCCACTACGCTAATCACTATGCTGCCATGTCGAAGATGATTTCTCCCCTCTTCAAAGTTCTTCCTCTCCCAAAGACTCATTCCAGGTACAGTTCACAGCTACTTGCCTCTGGTACCTCACCCTAGTGGCTGGTCTTCATGCATAAGCCTAGAAATGAGTGTTGCAAGATTATTCCACTGTGCAATGTCACAGGCAAGTGACACACACTTTACAGCAGCAGTCACTGGATAACGATCAGGAGCAGAAATCCCTGCTCCCTACCCCAAGGATGGTGAGACCAATTGGAACAGCCTAGCTGAGATAGTTGAACTTGCTACAGACTAGAGATTAAAGTTGGGACCTGCCAGTCAGAGTGCCTTAATACACAGACATTGTTATGGATCATCTGAACAGAAGATAGGAGCTTTTTTTAAATTCATTCCTGGGATATGGGCATCGCTGGCAAGCCTATCCCTAATTTCCCTTGAGAAGGTGGTGGTGAGCTGCCATCTTGAACCTCTGCAGTCCGTGTGGTGAAGGTTCTCCCACAATGCTGTTAGGTAGGGAGTACCAGGATTTTGACCCAGCGACGATGAAGGAAAGGCAATATATTTCCAACTCAGGATGGTGTGTGACTTGGAGGGGAACGTGCAGGTGTGGTGTTCCCATGTGCCTGCTGCCCTTGTCCTTCTAGGTGGTAGAGGTCACAGGTTTGGGAGGTGTTGTCGAAGAAGCCTTGGCAAGTTGCTGCAGTGCATCCTGTAGATGGTACACACTGCAGCCAAGGAGCGCCGGTGGTGAAGGGAGTGAATGTTTAAGGTGGTGAAGGGAGTGAATGTTTAGGGTGGTGGATGGAGTGCCAATCAAGTGGGCTGCTTTGTCCTGGATGGTGTCGAGCTTCTTGAGTGTTGTTGGAGCTGCACTCATCCATGCAAGTGGAGAGTATTCCATCACACTCCTGACTTGTGCCTTGTAGATGGTGGAAAGGCTTTGGGGAGTCAGGAGGTGAGTCACTCGCCGCAGGATACCCAGCCTCTGACCTGCCCTTGTAGCCACAGTATTTATGTGGCTGGTCCAGTTTTGGTTCTGGTCAATGGTGAACCCCAGGATGTTGATGATGGGGGATTCGGCGATGGTAATGCCATTGAATGTCAAGGAGAGGTGGTTAGATTCTCTCTTGTTGGAGATGGTCATTGCCTGGCACTTGTCTGGTGCGAATGTTACTTGCCACTTATGAGACCAAGCCTGGATGTTGTCCAGGTCTTGCTGCATGCGGGCACGGACTGCTTCATTATCTGAGGGGTTGCAAATGGAACTGAACACTGCAATCATCAGTAAACATCCCCACTTCTGACCTTATGATGGAGGGAAGGTCATTGATGAAGCAGCTGAAGATGGTTGAGCCTAAGACACTGTCCTGAGGAACTCCTGCAGCAATGTCCTGGGGCTGAGATGATTGGCCTCCAACAACCACTACCATCTTCCTTTGTGCTAGGTATGACTCCAGCCACTGGAGAGTTTTCACCCTAATTCCTATTGACTTCAATTTTACTAGGGCTCCTTGGTGCCACACTTGGTCAAATGCTGCCTTGATGTCAAGGGCAGTCACTTTCACCTCACCTCTGGAGTTCAGCTCTTTTGTCCATGTTTGGATCAAGGCTATAATGAGATCTGGAGCCGAATGGTCCTGGCGGAACCCAAACTGAGCATCGGTGAACAGGTTATTGGTGAGTAAGTGCCGCTTGATAGCACTATCGAAGACACCTTCCATCACTTTGCTGATGATTGAGAGTAGACTGATGGGGCAGTAATTGGCCGGATTGGATTTGTCCTGCTTTTTGTGGACAGGACATACCTGGGAAATTTTCCACATTGTCGGGTAGATGCCAATGTTGTAGCTGCACTGGAATGGCTTGGCTAGAGGCACGGCTAGTTCTGGAGCACCAGTCTTCAGCGCTACAGCTGGGATGTTGTCGGGGCCCATAGCCTTTGCTGTATCCAGTGCACTCAGCCATTTCTTGATATCATGTGGAGTGAATCGAATTGGCTAAAGACTGGCTTCTGTGATGGTGGGGATCTCGGGAGGAGGCCGAGATGGATCATCCACTTGGCACTTCTGGCTGAAGATAGTTGCAAATGCTTCAGCCTTGTCTTTTGCACTCACGTGCTGGGCTCTGCCATCAGTGAGGATGTTCACAGAGCCTCCTCCTCCCGTTAGTTGATTAATTGTCCACCACCATTCATGACTGGATGTGGCAGGACTGCAGAGCTTTGATCTGATCCGTTGGTTGTGGAATCGCTTAGCTCTGTCTATAGCATGTTGCTTCCGCTGTTTAGCATGCATGTAGTCCTGTGTTGTAGCTTCACCAGGTTGGCACCTCATTTTTAGGTACGCCTGGTGCTGCTCCTGGCATGCTCTTCTACAATCCTCATTGAACCAGGATTGATCCCCTGGCTTGATGGTAATGGTAGAGTGAGGGATAGAGAATCATAGAAAGTTACAGAACAGAAGGCGGCCATTCGGCCCATCGTGTCCATGCTGGCCGAAAAAGAGCTATCCAGCTTAATTCCACTTTCCAGCACTTGGTCTGTAGCCCTGTAGGTTACGGCTCTTCAAGTGCACATCCAAGTACTTTTTAAATGAGTTGAGGGTTTCTGCCTCAACCACCCTTTCAGGCAGTGAGTTCCAGACCTCCACCACCCTCTGGGTGAAAAGATTTCTCCTCAGCTCCTCTCTTATCCTTCTACCAATTACTTTAAATCTATGCCCCCTGGTCACTGACCCCCTCTGCTAAGGGAAATAGGTCCTGCCTATCCACTCTATCTAGTCCAGTCATAATTTTATATTCCTCAATTAAATCTCCCCTCAGCCTCCTTTGTTCCAAAGAAAACAACCCCAGCCTATCCAATCTTTTCACATAGCTAAAATTCTCCTGCCCTGGCAACATCCTTGTAAATCTCCTCTGTACCCTCTCTAGTGCAATCTTTCCTGTAATGTGGTGACCAGAACTGTACATAGTACTCAAGCTGTGGCAATGTTTTATACAGTTCTAGCAAAACCTCCCTGCTATTATGTTCTATGCCTCGGCTAATAAAGGAAAATATCCCGTATGCCTTTTTAACCACCTTATCTACCTGTCCTGCTACCTTCAGGGATCTGTGGACATGCACTCCCAGGTCCCTTTGTTCCTCAACACCTCTCAGTATCCTCCCATTTATTGTGTATTCCCTTGCCTTGTTTGCCCTCCCCAAATGCATTACCTCACACTTCTCCAGATTGAATTCCATTTGCCACTTTTCTGACCATCTGACCAGTCCATTGATATCTTCCTGCAGTCTACAACTTTCCTCCTCACAATCAACCACACGGCCAATTTTTGTGTGATCTGCGAACTTCTTGATCAAGCCGCCCACATTTAAGTCCAAATCGTTAATATATACCACAAAAAGCAAGGGACCTAGTACCGAGCCTTGTGGGACCCCACTGGAAACAGCCTTCCAGTCACAAAAACACCCGTCAACCATTACAACTTTGCTTCCTGCAACTGAGCCAATTTTGGATCCAACTAGCCTCTTTCCCTTGCATCCCATGGGCTTTTACTTTTTTGACCAGTCTGCCATGTGGGACCTTGTCAAAAGCCTTGATAAAATCAGTGTACACGACATCAAACACGTTGCCTTCATCGATCCTCCTTGTTACCTGCTCAAAAAATTCAGTCAAGTTAGTCAGACACGACCTTCCCTTAACAAATCCTTGCTGACTGTCCTTGATTAACCCGTATCTTTCTAAGTGACAATTTATGCTGTCCCTCAGAATCGATTCCAATAATTTGTCCACCACCGAGGTTAAACTGACTGGCCTATAATTACTCGATCTATCTCTTTCTCTCTTTTTAACAACGGTACAACGCTAGCAGTCCTCCAATCCTCCGGCACCACGCCTGTAGCCAGGAAGGATTGGAAAATGATGGTCAGAGCCTCCGTTATTTCCTCCTTTGGTTCTCTTAGCAGCCAGAGATATATTTCATCCAGGCCTGGTGGTTTATCTACTTTCAAAGATGCTAAACCCTGATATGCCGGGCCATGAGGTTACAGATTGTGGTGGAATACAATTCTGCTGCTGCCGATGGCCCACAGCACCTCATGGATGCCCAGTCTTGAGTTGCTAGATCTGTTCTGAATCTATCCCATTTAGCACGGTGGTAGTGCCACACAACACGTTGGACGGTGTCCTCAATGTGAAGACGGGACTTCGAGTCCACAAGGACTGTGCGGTGGTCACTCCTACCAATACTGTCAGGGACAGATGCATCTGCGACAGGTAGATTGGTGAGGACGAGGACGAGCTGCCATTACATTTGGTGTTAGCAAAAACAAAATGAAAGAAAACTTGTGTGGTTTTTGTTCCCTCTACACTGGAGTAATTTCAGGAAGATTGTTACAGACTGCTTCAACCTTGGTCTCCTGGTTGGATGTCATCTGAGTCTGGATTAGATCTCAGCCCTGTAATTATACCTGGTAGCCATTAAATTCCAGTTATGTTACATAGAAGACTTGAACATGGATACTGTGCAAGGTCAGTGTGCTTCTTTCTCACCCTTCTGAAGAGTAAATTATGTTAATCTATTCTAGACTCCCAGGACTACTGGCCCAAGAGACCAGGAGAGTCTCCAGCAGTTTTTTTTCTTTCCATGATCTACAAACACACGGTGTCAGCCGTGGCTCATAGTCCCACTCCAGAGACTTGAGCACATAATCTAGTCTTCAGTGCAATACTGAGGGAGTGCTGCACTGTCAGATGCGCCATCTTTCAGATGAGATGTTAAAGCGAGGCCCTGTCTGCCCTCTCAGATGAATGTAAAAGATCCCATGGCACTATTCAAAGAAGAGCAGGAGAGTTCTCCCTGATGTCCTGGCCAATATTTATCCCTCGCCAACATCACTAAAAAAACAGATTATCTGGTCATTGTCTCATTGCTGTTTGTGGGATCTTGCTGTGCGCAAATTCATCAGTGGTTATACTTTAAAAGTACTTCATTGGCTGTAAAGCGCTTTGGGACGCCCTGTGGTTGTGAAAGGCATGATATAAATGCAAGCTCTTTCTTTCTAAATCTGCCTACTGACTTAACGGTTTCAAACTAGGTTTAAGTGCAGATTGAGAGACCTCTGCAGACCCACATCCTACCCTCCCCACAAATGACAAAGAACTACGTACGGTGGAACCTACAAGATATAAACTGTGGCCTGGAATTTCCTGTGCAACCCATAGTTACCCCCATTCCTGCGCACATTCTGCTGACATCAAGTTACGCTCAAATTTCCTGTAAATATCATTAGCATACACCTGAATGTAAAAAGGGGCGGAAATCAGTGTAAATAATCAGGGCCCAAGGAAAGCGCCAAACTCACATCGTAAATTCCTTCTTTAAGTAATGAAAATTAAAGTTTCAATTCATTTAACCATCATTCATGCACATCAGGCATAGCAGGTTTCAGAACATGCAATCGAAGAAGCTTTCCAATTTTCAATGTGATTTATACTGAAGCCATAAAAATGGATTCAAAGAAATATAAAATACAGAGCAGGTGCTTTTTTTAAAAGCTCAAAAAATTGCAATAAAGCACCAGCAAAATATCTTAGTTTCCTGCTGCACCTGAAAATCTGGTCGTAATTTGCAGAAAGCTTCTGAGCAAGCGCAATTTCAGGAAACTCGCGTATAAGGCTTTGTAACTTTGGGAGGGGCCAATATTATGGGTGGAGATGCGTTCGGGAGGAGGGATCGACAGAAGATCATAAAAGATCGAGGAGATTTGGGCGCATTGTACTTACGCGTGTAACTCACGCCCATAATTAAGCAATCTTTTGTTTGCTCTGCGCCCCGATTGTGCGTGTCTCTGGGTGCAAATACACAGGAAATTCCAGGCCTTCATTTCCAATCTATGATATGCTACCACACCTCAAATGGGTGGAGCCTAAGCGTTCTGTTGGTGGCTTAGAGGGTAAATGCATAGCTTAGTTAGTGCTGGTCTTTATGTAATTCACAAGGTCCTGGGTTCAATTCTTACTGAGTCAGGCCAGGTTAGTAATAAAGATTCTGTAATTAACCTTTGAGTAGAGAGAGGAAAAGTCAAACAGGGTCCTCCTCCTGGTAGTCAAAGAATTGGTCAGTTGGTATTTACATTATTGATGTCAATTTTCTTATGGCTGACACAAAATGTGCTTCTAAGTAGGGACAAATGCAACCATGTTTCTGAGAAAACCTTGATGAAAGGCCAAGGTAAGTGGGCAAGAAAAGAGGAAGAATAATCAAGAATAGGTGGTTAGCTTGAGTTTCAAAGGCTTGTGGGTTGTAGAAGAGAAGGAAGATCAAGGAAGAGCCACCATTTTGAGATTTTGAGGTCCTGGGAAAGAATGCGTTAGAGTAAGGTCAACGCCATTAGTCTTGATTTCAATGCAGGGAGGAGGGAGACCTTGTAGGGCAACATATTTGGAAGTTAGGAGGAATGAGAAGAAAGTCTGTATTCGTACTGATAGAGAGAGAGAGAGTTTGGAGGATAGAAGTGAGAGAAAGATTTTCTGTCAGGTGGCAAACTGTTTTCTTGAACCCTCCATGTGTGTGAGAGATATGCTAGAAGAGCCTCCCCACTCATACAACTCTTCAGCCAGGGCTCTGCACTAAGGATCTAACAAGAAGTCCATCTGTATCACCTGCACGTCGATGATACAGAGGTTAGACATCTGCCCACTTTAGTTTGAACATGCTGCCTTGAATACTCGAGATGAAGCAAATGTGGCCACACTCAACTGACCTTTCCTCATTCCTCACTTTCCCACATTTGGAACTCCTGGAGAATTCTCAGTTATAACAATAGCGTTCATGAGGGAAAGTTTTATCGACAGGTCCAACCTGTGGGAGAACAGATGCTCGGCTAATCCAAGCCAGTTGGCTGCTTCAGTTTAGGCACAAGTGCTATCTACATCTTTACATCAGTTAGTAAGAGCTTTTCCTGCCCGTGGAATGACCTGTTGGTGGTACATAAATCAAGAAAATATTCCTGCAAGAGAATCGTCAAAGCCACCTCCACCATCTTTGACCACAACAATCGACAGCTTCTTCACCGAGAGCTGATGATGCCGTGATTCTTGATATGCCAGATGGGCTGAATTAGGCTTCAGGGTAGGACATCTGACCCCACAACACGTTTGTCCTCTCTCTGTCTCATATTGTTCCTTGGCTATAGCACATTGTCATATTAGAATGTACAACATGCAGTACACAATGTGAACAGAACCAATTGCCTTTCAAATGGATGGACAACAACATGATGTTGAACTGTTTAAATGACGAGTGTTTGCTTCAAGAATCTATGCTTGGTATTTTGGGAAAAAAGGCATACTAGGTGAAACATATGGTCATATTGACTGTTCTGCACTTAATGGGTATGGGCAATACCACCCCCCTGATTCAATGGATCAATGGTCTGATGCAGAGGCCTATGGAATAGTCATGATTTGATCCCTGACCCCTTGCCGAGTTAGTTGCTCTCAACCAAGAATACCATTAGCGACAGTATATTTGGCCTCAGGACACCTGGGTTAAGGAGAGGAAAGGTGAGCCAGGGACACTGCTCCTGATCACCACAGAAATGCAAGCTGCTGATTTTGACACTGCAGTAAGACACTTTAGAGACGGCCCCTAACTGCCTGGGCAACAGAACTACACATGGAACGTGCGTTTAGTTAAATATCCCTTTCATTTCCTGTCTCCAAACCCACGTAAACAGTGAGACACAGTGAGGGCTGGGTCTGGACGGAAGCAAGGATTAAATCTCCCTGCTACCTTGTGTGTAAACCAATCTCCTGTATCCTGTCGTCCAGGTGGTGACTCACTCTGTAAACCTGCTCCCCTGAGTGACAGGTGGGAATCTGCTGCCATCACTTCCAGTGAAACAGAAACCTTCCGACCACACACTCGTGCTGCAGCCTGGCTCCTGAGGACAGGCAGTGCTAATGCATTCCTTCCTCAGCTTAAATTAGAAGCTAACATCTTGATAATGGCTCCAACTGAAGTCGGCATGAAAGATGTTCACGCAGATGAAGGCAAATAGTGGTGAGTTTTGAGTTAGTGCCCCCGACGCAGAGCTTTGCGTGGCAGGGAGTACGCTTTGGGAATCGGAGTACTTTGCATCCCACGAAATTTCCGTTCATTGAAGCTAATGGATGGGTAAACAAGCAGGCCACAAATTGGGTCATTAACCTCCACGTCCGAATTCCCCATCTACGCTCCCACTGTCCCAATCCCCCATCTACGCTCCCACCATCCCAACCCCCCATCTACGCTCCCACCGTCTCAATCCCCCATCTACGCTCCCACCGTCCCAATCCCCCATCTACGCTCCCGCCGTCCCAATCCGCCGTCCCAATCCCCCATCTACGCTCCCACTGTCCCAATCCCCCATCTACGCTCCCACCATCCCAATCCCCCATCTACGCTCCCACCGTCTCAATCCCCCATCTACGCTCCCACCGTCTCAATCCCCCATCTACGCTCCCACCGTCCCAATCCCCCATCTACGCTCCCACCGTCCCAATCCCCCAGCTCCCACCGTCCCAATCCCCCATCTACGCTCCCACCGTCCCAATCCCCCAGCTCCCACCGTCCCAATCCCCCATCTACGCTCCCACCGTCCCAATCCCCCATCTACGATCCCACCGTCCCAATCCCCCATCTACGATCTCACCGTCCCAATCCCCCATCTACGCTCCCGCCGTCCCAATTCCCCATCTATGATCCCGCTGTCCCAATCCCCCATCTACACTCCCACCACCCCAATCCCCCATCTACACTCCCACCACCCCAATCCCCCATCTGCGCTCCCACCGTCCCAATCCCCCATCTGTGCTCCCGCCATCCCAATCCCCCATTTGCGGTCCCACCGTCCCAATCCTCCATCTGCTCTCCCACCGTCCCAATCCCCCATCTGTGCTCCCACCGTCCCAAACCCCCATATGTTTGCTCCCATTGCTTAACTTCAGATTAGGTAGCCTAGTGGTTATGGTATGGGACTAGGAACCCAGTGCTTGTAAGTTCTAAACCTACTATGGTAATTTGTGAAATTGGATTCAATAAATCTGGTAATTCATGAGCTGGCATTATATAAAATGACCATGAAAGCTGCTGCATGGTTATAAATACCTTAACTGTTGTCCTGCAGGAAAAAGAACCTATATCTGCACACCTGGGCCTGGCCCACATGTAACTATGTCCTACACTATGTGGTTGACTCTTAATGTCCTCAAGGCAACTAGAGATGGGTAATAAATACTGGCTTGCAAATGTCACCCATCTCCTAAGAACAAATAAAAACAAATCCTGATATACACTCCCTATTCCCAATATATGCTTGCATGGTCCCATTTACAGCCACAGTGCCCAAAGCTCTGCACCAGGAGCGCTAACTCATAAAATTGTGTTTTGTCCTCTACTCACTTCAAGGAAATGACTTACACTGCGTTAGGGCAGCGTAAACATGGCAGTCTCAGAGTACCCTGCTATGTTTCATATTGAACCTTGTGGGAACTGTGAGGCTGAGCTCGAGTCCTTACCCAATGTCCATACACTCCAGCAGGAGTAACTGAATAGCGATCGGGAGAAGGAACTCTGGATGATTGCTGCCCACCTCACTGCTGGGGCAGTGCAATTATAGTACCTCAACTGCAACCTTAGTTGAGATCCCCTAACTCAGTGATCAAACGTTAGACCTTCCTGCTCTCTGTGACTCAGCACCCTCTCCTCCCTTTGCTCCTCTCCATTGCACCATATACAATTTCCATGCTGAAAAGAATTCTGTATGATTCTATGATTCTGTGATGTTTCTCTCCCAGTCATCTATCTGTGCTGATCTTGATCTGACCGCAGAGAAGTTAGCAACACTGGTCTTCTATGTTTACAGTAACTCATCCTTACATTGTTCCTTCCTTCCCTCCACACAGTCCTTCCCATTAATCAAAAATCAAGGATTCAGGCCCACGTCATTTCATGGTGCCCCAGCTCAGTGAAAGGACTGGACTTCAATTCGCCTCCAAACCCAAAGCTGCCTCCAAGACATTCCTATTCCGTGCTAAACCTTTCTTTTTCCCCAAACAGCTCTAAACTCTCTATCAAGTCAAAGTCTGTCCAAGTCTTAAATGTTGCTCCCATATCTGTGGAAGTTCTTGTAAGCATCTCTCTCACACTCCAGGACAGGATACAATATTATCATGTATCTGATAGGCAATGTTTCTATCTCATCTAACCTCCCAACTTCTCTCAGTTGCAGCCTTTCTTGCATCTCTCAATCCCTCATAATTGCTCCCATTGTCCCAATTCCCAATATATGACCAAATTCCACAATTGTCAATAGTACTCATTATTATGGCTCTTCTGATCTCTTGTTCCTCCTAAGTTCCAAATATATTAACCTACACAATCCTCGTCTACCCTGCATCCTCACTGTGTTGAAATCAAGGCTCATTTCACTGTCAACCAGTATAATTCATTCTACCCAGCACTTCAAAGCTGTGAAATACCTTCCCTCCCTCAGGCTCCCTTGCAATCTACAGGTTTTAAAATCCCAAACTGAAATGAACACTACCAAAAGCAGATTAACTGATCATTCATCTCATTGCTGTCTGTGGGAAATTGGTGCATGCAAAATGGCTGCCACGCTTGTCTATGTAACAACAGTCACTTCATTTCAAAGTACCTAATTTCACGAGTGCTTTGGAGCATATCTAAGACCTTGGCCCCTCACCACGGTTTCTCAATTAGCAAAAAGATAAGACTGTGAATGTTGACTTTAGAGGTAAGGAATCTTACAACACCAGGTTATAGTCCAACTGTTTTATTTGAAAATCACAAGCTTTTGGAGGCTTTCTCCTTCGTCAGGTGAGTGTGGGATTCCATGGAAGGTTATCGCATTTATATTCAGAGAACAATACCTGGTGATTACAGATAATCTTTCCAACTGCCCGTTGTCAAGGCAATCAAAGTGTTCAGACAGAGTGATGTTACCTACAGGACCACCGAATACACAAACGGCCAGAACACAAAACAAAGAGAGAGGGAGAGAAACATCCGAAAGGAAGAGAAAGACAGAGAATGACCCGTTGTGTTAAAAACAGATAACTTTTTTTCGCTGGTGGGGTTACGTGTAGCGTGACATGAACCCAAGATCCCGGTTGAGGCCATCCTCATGGGTGCGAAACTTGGCTATCAATTTCTGCTCGACGATTTTGCGTTGTCGTGTGTCTCGAAGGCCGCCTTGGAGAACGCTTACCCGAAGATCGGTGGCTGAATGTCCTTGACTGCTGAAGTGTTCCCCGACTGTGACTCGGCCAACGTTATCTACCTCATACGTTGCAGGAAAGGATGCCCCGGAGCATGGTACATTGGCGAGACCATGCAGACACTGCCACAACGGATGAACGGACACCGCGCAACAATCGCCAGAGAGGAGGGTTCCCTCCCAGTCGGTTCAGCAGTCAAGGACATTCAGCCACCGATCTTTGGGTAAGCATTCTCCAAGGCGGCCTTCGAGACACATGACAACGCAAAATCGTCAAACAGAAATTGATAGCCAAGTTCCACACCCATGAGGACGGCCTCAACCGGGATCTTGGGTTCATGTCACGCTACACGTAACCCCACCAGCGAAAAAAAGTTATCTGTTTTTAACACAACGGGTCATTCTCTGTCTTTCTCCTCCTTTCGGATGTTTCTCTCCCTCTCTCTCTCTGTTTTGTGTTCTGGCCGTTTGTGTATTCGGTGGTCCTGTAGGTAACATCACTCTGTCTGAACACTTTGATTGCCTTGACAACGGGCAGTTGGAAAGATTATCTGTAATCACCAGGAATTGTTCTCTGAATATAAATGCGGTAACCTTCCATGGAATCCCACACTCGCTCACCTGACGAAGGAGGAAGCCTCCGAAAGCTTGTGATTTTCAAATAAAACAGTTGGACTATAACCTGGTGTTGTAAGATTCCTTACATCTGTCAACCCCAGTCCATCACCGGCATCTCCACATCATGACTTTAGAGGTGTCATATTTCACACACGGAGAAGCAAATGTCCCCATTCTGCATTTAAGAAATTAGTGGGGCTTTTTCAGTCCCCAGACCTTGCTTGCTTTTCCCCGCCACTTCGGTCTTCCTTATCCTTTCTCAGTTTGATTGCTTGCAAATATTTGCAGAAAGAGCCGACAAGAACAAATTAAAGCCAAAGAAAATTTCATGTGAAGACCAAGTGATTGGTAATATAGAGGAACAAACCTCGGTAATGATAGCTTGTGCCAGCAAGAGAGTCATTCATTTGTCAATTACTGTAATCAGTAAGTTATCTACACTGATATTCTTTTCATCAAATAATTGTAGTATTTTTACTTCCTGCTTGAATTTCACTGTATGAACAGTGGACTGTTTCTCTGCTCCTTCCTTCCCCCAACCCCTGTAATTCCCAAGTTACAGGAATAAAACGTAGCTTCAATGCCATAAATGTTTCTAAATTTTAATTAACATTTCTAAAAACAGTTACTTTCCTTCCAAAATGCGGAGAGTTCACTTAAGATAATAAGAAAAGTCCAGGATAAAACAAAGAGATTCAGCACAAAAACTCATCCTTTCTAGCATTCTAACTCTCCCAGCTTAACATCCAATTGCATTTTGAATCCCTCCACTGTTTCGCTCTCCCGCAATACCTATATCTCACCTTTCGTTTAAAGGAGTTCTTCACAATGTTTGTTTTAAATTTAAATTCCAAGTTTACGTCCCTGGTTTCACTGGAATGTCCTGGTTCAGTGATAGCCAACCGTTTGGAGCTGGGGGCCAGATACATATGCCAAAATCAGAGAGTTGGCTGCATATGATTGTGCAAAAATGCGAGTCCCCATACAGAAAAAATCCAAACACACTTATACATGAAAATTCAAGACCCCATACACAAAATACGCAACACCCACCCTACACAAAAAAGTGAGACTTCCATACACAAATATACAAAGTCCCATACATTATAATTGTAAAATGACCATTAACAAAACTTGTAAAACTCCTACACAAAAAAAATAAGCCCTTCTTTCTCTCCTACCCTCTACTCGACCTTCTTCCTCTCTTTCCCCATACTCTTCTATCTTCCTCCTCTTCTTCCCTATCTTTCCCCGTCCACCCCTCCTCCATGAAATACTGTCCCCATTTCTGAGGGGGAACTTTTAAAAACTCTTTCACGCTCCTGGACAAACGGCAGTTGACGCTAGCTCAATTGTTAATTTTAAATCTGAGATTGATAGATTTTTGTTAACCAAAGGTATTAAGGGGTATGGGGCTAAGTCGGGTATATGGAGTTTGGTCTCAGATCAGCCATGATCTTATTGAATGATGGAACAGGCTCGAAGGGCTGTATGGCCTACTCCTGTTCCTATCTTCCTATGTTTCAATACAGGACACGTGAAAAAAAGCTTGTTAACTAATAGATGATCTTTTTCTCACCTCAAGCCTCCAATCTTTCTCTATGGTGTCTTTTTTTGCCTGTCTGTTGTATCCATTATTGTGATCAGTAGTTCTCTGAACTTTCCTCAATGTTCTTTGCAAGCTGCTAGCAGACTATCTTGCACATCGTTGCTTTCCCTGCTTTAGAAATCAAGACATCACATTGTGTCCTAATCCACAGGTTTTTAAACTCCCTTCTTGACCCCCTCCGCCTCTCCACAATCCCTCTCCGCCTCTAAGACCCTTAAAAACAATCTCTTTTACCAAGCATTTGGTCACCCCTCCTAATCTCTTCTTTCTTTCGGTGTCCATTTTTCTCACACTTCTGTGAAGTGCCTTGGATGTATTTCTACATTAAAGATACTAAATAAATGCAAGTTGTTGTTGGTGGTGTTTTTGGACTCTAGGAAGTCCTGAGGTCACTAGACCTTTATTTTTCTGCATTGTTGATTTATTAGTGTGGTATTTCTGTTGCTGTATATTAATCCAAACATTTTCCATTGTGATTACATAGGATTACATAGAATTTACAGCGCAGAAACAGGCCATTCAGCACAACTGTTCTATGCTGGTGTTTATGCTCCACACAAGCCTCCTCCCACCTCTCTTCACCTCACCCTATCAGTATATCCTTCTATTCCTTTCCCCCTCATGGGTTTATCCAGCTTCCCCTTAAATGCATCTATGCTATTCGCCTCAACTACTCCCTGTGGTAGCAAGTTCCACATTCTAACCATTCTCTGGGTAAAGAGGTTTCTCCTGAATTCCCGATTGGATTTATTGGTGACTGTTTTATATTTATGGCCCCTAGATTTCCTTTTTTTTCTCCTTTGGATTTTTGGAAGTTAGGACAATGGGTCTCCAGCAGCGTATTAATATTTGCAGAGGGTCTCCAGCAGTGTATTAATATTTGCAGAGGGTCTCCAGCAGTGTATTAATATTCGCAGAGGGTCTCCAGCAGTGTATTAATATTTGCAGAGGGTCTCCAGCAGTGTATTAATATTTGCAGAGGGTCTCCAGCAGTGTATTAATGTTTGCAGAGGGTCTCCAGCAGTGTATTAATATTTGCAGAGGGTCTCCAGCAGTGTATTAATATTTGCAGAGGGTCTCCAGCAGTGTATTAATGTTTGCAGAGGGTCTCCAGCAGTGTATTAATATTTGCAGAGGGTCTCCAGCAGTGTATTAATGTTTGCAGAGGGTCTCCAGCAGTGTATTAATATTTGCAGAGGGTCTCCAGCAGTGTATTAATGTTTGCAGAGGGTCTCCAGCAGTGTATTAATGTTTGCAGAGGGTCTCCAGCAGTGTATTAATGTTTGCAGAGGGTCTCCAGCAGTGTATTAATGTTTGCAGAGGGTCTCCAGCAGTGTATTAATGTTTGCAGGGGTTTCCCGGCAGTGTAATAGTATTTGCAGGGGGTTCCCGGCAGTACATTAATATTTGGGTCGTGAGGTGCATGTCAATAGTTGCAGGAGTCCTCCACGCAGAAGCATTTGAACACCCCTATCCTACTCTAACTCTTCCCAGGTCTTCAAAACTCTGCAACTCCTTCCCTTCCTCCTAAAACTTCATGTATTTAAAATCCAAACTTAGGGTCATCTAATTGTTGGTTCCTGATCATAGAATCATGGAATCTTACAGCACAGAAGGAGGCCATTCAGCCCATTGTGCCTGTGCCGACTCTTTGAATGAGCTATCCAATTATTTCCACTCTCCTGCTCTTTCCCCATAGCCCTGCAATTTTTTCTTTTTCAGGTATATAGCCAATTCTCTTCTGAAAGTTAATATTGAATCAGCTTCCACCACCCTATCAGGCAGTACAGTCCAGGTCATAACAACTCACTGCAGAAAAATATGCCTCCTCATATCCCCTCTGGTTCTTTTGCCAATTATCTTAAATCAGTGTCCTTCTACCAGTGGAAACTGTTTATCCCTATCTACTCTATCAAAACCCTCATGATTTTGAACACCTCTAATAAATCTCCCCATAACCTTTTCTGCTCTAAGGAGAACAAACCCAGCTTCTCCAGTCTCTCCACATAACTGAAGTCCCTCGTCCCTGGTACCATTCTAGTAAATCTCCTCTGCACTCTCTCCAAGGCCTTGACATCCTTCCTAAAGTGTGGTGCCTAGAATTGGACACAATACTCCACCTGGGACCTAACCAGTGATTTATAAAGGGTTAGCGTAACTTCCTTGCTTTTATACCCTATGCCTCTATTTATAAAGTCAAGGATCCTGGATGCTTTTTTAGCAGCTTGATCAACTTGATGTGCCTCCTCTTCTCTCCTACTGTTTTCAACCTTGCAGGGACCCTATGCCCTTGGCCTTGTGTCCTTCAACCAGCTCTCCCCATTTAAAAGTAAAATAGATTGTATTGTTGGAATGTGTTTCACCCTCACATTGAGTGCGACATGGAGAATTCTGCAGGCTCCAACAGGAAGGGACAAAAGAAGGAAAACAAGGCAAAGAGACAGAACTGGAATTCTGAGCATCTTCTAGCCGATCTGATATCATTGAGCGTATCCTAAAAACAAAGTTAATTGAGCCTGTAGGCAGAATTTATTTTTGAGTATGTTCCAGTTTGCTACTGTGATCTTAATGAAGAACAATACCAGAATCCAGAGGAAATGTTGCAGCCAGTTCCATCAGTGCCTTGGTTTTGAGGCATTGCACTGCAATTTGATCCTGGACACAGAACATATTCCTGTATGGCACCACTGGTTCTACTTGACATGAGTTGGTTTGTAAAATAGGTTAATTATAACGTAGGCTGATTGTAACTGGGGCAGCAGTAGGGAGGTAATAATTGGCCTCAGACCCCAGGGAAAGGACTGACAAATTAGCCTGGTTCACACTATGATCACCATCCAGTGCCCCCGCTGGAAAGTGGGTGTGTTGATGTTGGGTTAGGACAGGATTGGACTCAGCTGAGATGTGCGTGTGGCTGTGTTATGGGAGATATCGGCCCTTTGGGGAGCAGTGCCACAGTGTGAGGTGCAAAATAGATTTTATTCTGCAACACAAAAGCCATGAGTCCTGTGTGGAAGAATTACAGACCCTTTTATACACTAAAAGGGTCAACAAATTAATGAGTATGCTAATGAAACATATTTGCATATGAAGAATAAGTTGATTACAATGCAGGTTCTGTAATCACCTGTTACATAATTGCTTTGGCTGCTGTTGTTCTGTTTCTTTCTTGGCTCCAACCCCTTCTCCCCCTCCTCTTCTGAATGTTCTGTTCCAAAGGCTCCTGATGCCCTCCTTGTACCTCAACCAACTGGATATTCTTTATGTCCCTACCCTCCAGTTCCCTGACTCTGGCCTCCTGTGCATCCTTCCCTCCGCTCCCACTACTCTCTATCACCTCCTCCCTAACCTCCGCTACGTCTCTCCCCATCTTTAAAACCCTCTTCAAAACCTATCATTTCGACTGTCAATCATTTCTCCCAACTCTCCCACTACAGCCCAATTTCTGCGCTCTCCTATGTAAAGCACTTTAGGACATTCATTACGTTTAAGGTGCGATACAAATGCAAGTTGTTGTTGTGTGAGCTTAGGCAGTGAGATAGGGGCATCTAGATGGGGAGGGAGGGGGCGCATCTCCCCAAGATCCATGCACAGATACACACACACACAGGCCTCACTGCATAGCGATCAGGATAAGAACTCCTCGCTGATTTTCCCCTTCCCTTGGTCATCTGGTGTAGCTCTCCTCCTGCCACACTGCTGAGTTCAACTTAACACAGACCAGGGATTGAACCTCGGACCTTCCAGGCCCATACGGGGCAGTGCATTTACCAACCGATCTATTGAGAGGAGAGCAATATCTTGATCTGTATAACATGTGATTCCTATAATGGAAGCACTTTCAATTCTGTAGATTTTGTTATTTTCAAACTTGTATGACAGAGGAGAAAATGAGAGATTGAGTGTTTTTCTGACAGCAGGCTATATTTGTCTTGTAAGGTTAGTAGGTTAAACAGATCAAACCATAACCAAAGGATTGAATGATTGAAGTGATTGCTGGCTATTTATGTGAAGCACACATGTAACTAAAGGACCAATACTTTAAAAGGGTTAGGGTTAGGGTATAGCTACCCCAGTGGCTCAGTTGGTAAATGCACTGCCTGGTGTAGAACAAAGCTCTGTACAGTATATACAGTCTACTCTTAATTCAAAGTAATTTCATAGAATCATAGAACGATACAGCAGAGAAGGAGGCCATTCGGCCCATCGTGCCTGTGCCGGCCCTTTGAAAGAGCTATCCAATTAGTCCCACTCCCCCTGCTCTTTACCCATAGCCCTGCAATTATTTCCTTTTCAAGTATATCTCCAATTCCCTTTTGAAAGTTACTTTTGAATCTGCTTCTACCACCCTTTCAGGCAGTGCATGCCAGATCATAACAACTCGCTGCGTTAAAAAAATTCTCCTCATCTCCCCCCTTGCTCTTTTACCAAATAATTTAATTCAAATTACCTGATAGGCCATGGGGAAAGAGCAGGCGAGTGAGACTAATTGGATAGCTCATTCAGAGATCCGGCATAGGCACGATGGGCTGTAATGGCCTCCTTCTGTGCTGTATGGTTCTATCATTCTATGAATTCAATTATTTTTAGAGCTAAATTCCTATTTTCCTGTGTTATTTACATTGCTTAATTTGAAGTACTGGATAACTCAACTTTTTAATGCATAAAGTAACTGTGAATTGTCAGAAGACCGAAGACCAGAAATAATTTCAGCCCATTGAGCTCGCTGCTCCACAATATTGTCCTACTTACTTAATCTCCTGGGTGCAAGTTCTACAATGCTTGATTGGGAGAACGTCATTTTTACATATTATGCTTTCTGGTTACTCTTATTTCCCAGATTGACTGCCATGGTGTTTTTCTCTCTTTAATCTCTCCTTCTCTCCTGAAGGTGCTGATTCATACTGATGTACAGTTCCGTGGGTATAGACAGAATTCTGTCTACCCTCTGTGTAAAGAAATCTTTTCAATCCTTCCCCCTAAATAACTTTTTTTTATTTGATTATCTTAAATTTCTACCCTCTTGTTATCATCTCACCAACCAGTAGGAACAATCTATCACTATTTATTTATCTCATCATAACTCTTCGTAACCTTGAAGTCTTCTATCAGGTCACCCCTTAACCTTCACAGCTCCAAATGAGAAAGAAAAGCTCTAACTGCTCAAGCTTTGAGCCCATAATCCAGGCTGATATGATGAGACGTTAAACCGAGGCCCCACCTGCCCTCTCAGGGTGGATACAAAGATCCCATGACACTATTTCAAAGAAGAGCAAGGGAGTTCTCCCCGATGTCCTGGCGAATATTTATCCCTTAACCAACATCACTCAAAAAACAGATTATCTGGTCATTATCACGTTGTTGTTTGTGGGATCTTGCTGTGTGTAAATTGGCTGCCATGTTTCCCACATTACAACAATGACTACATTTCAAAAGTACTTAATCGGCCATGGAACGCTTTTGGACATCCTGAAGTCATGCAAGGCATTATATAAAAGCAAATCTTTCTTTCTTTCTCTTTATGGTTTTAACTCCTCATCCCTGATAACATCCTAGTGAACCTAACCTACACTGCATCTATTCCATTGCTTTTATATCCTTTCTATGATAGTATGCCTAAAACTATAAACAATTATATCAGCCGTAGCCTAACTGAGGTGTTGTATAAGTTCGATGTTACCTCCTTTGCTTTCATATTCTATGTCTCTAGATATAAAACCCAGGAGTCCATTTGCCATTTTTATGACCTAATCTACTTGTGTTGTCATCTTTAATGACCTGTAAATCTGTATACCAAGGACCACAAATTCCTCTACTCTATTAAAAATATTTCGATTTAAGTTATATTTTCTTTTCCTATTCTTACTTCCAAAATTAGTTACTTCTCTTTTTTCTACATGGAACTGCATCTGCCATCTGTCTGCCCAACTTACTCTCAGCCTATATATGTCTTCCTACAGTCATTCACAATCCTACAATCATCACTATTTGCCATACCCCAAATTTGGTGTCCTTAGCAAATTTCGATATATCCAGATCATTTATATATAGCAGTCCACGAAAATTCCTTTTACTCCCCCACCCTTCGCTTTCTACTAGGGCAAGTGGGTGAAGTGACAGTGGGTGACCATATTGGGGATAGTGACCACAATTCAGTTAGTTTTAGCATTATTATGGAAAAGGACAGAGTTAAATCAGGAGTAAACGTTTTAAATTGGGGGAAGGCAAATTTTACAGAACTAAGAGGTGATTTGGCAGAAGTGGACTGGACACAATTACTTGAGGAGAAATCAGTGGCAAGCCAGTGGGAGGCACTAAAAAGTAAAATTCTACAGGTACAATGCAGACATGACCCCTCAAAGAAAAAGGGTGGCACTGCCAAATTTAGAGCCCCCTGGTTGTCTAGAAGTATACAGGGCAAGATAAAACAGAAAAAGAAAGCTTATGACTGTCACAGAAAACTAAATACTGCAGAAAGCCTAGAGGAGTATAAAAAGTACAGGGATGACATAAAAAAGGAAATAAGGAAAGCAAATAGAGGGCATGAAAAAATATTAGCTAGTAAGATTAAAGAAAACCGAAAGCTGTTTTATCAGTATATTAAGAACAAGAGGATAGCTAAGGAAAAGGTGGGCCCTTCAGGGATGATAAGGGTAACTTGTGTGTAGAAGCAGAGGATGTGGGTAAGGTTTCAAATGAATATTTTGTCTCAGTATTCCCAAAGGAAAGGGATGATCCGGACGTAGTAGTTAAAGAGGAAAGGTGTAAAATATTGGATAAGGTAAACATAACGAGAGAGGAAGTACTAGAGGGACTGGAATCCTTGAAAGTTGATAACTCACCAAGGCCAGATGAATTGTTTCCTTGGCTATTGAAGGAAGCCAGGGAGGAAATAGTGGATGCTCTGAGGATCATTTTCCAATCCTCACTAGATACAGGGGAGGTACCGGAGGACTGGAAGACTGCAAACATAGTACCATTGTTTAAAAAGGGTACGAGGGAAAGGCCGAACAATTATAGGCTGGTCAGTCTTACCTCGGTGGTGGGCAAACTATTAGAATCAATACTGAGAGATAGGATAAACTGTCACTTGGAAAGGCATGGTTTAATCAGGGATAGTCAGCATGGATTTGTTCAGGGAAGGTCATGCCTTACAAATCTGATTGAATTCTTTGAGGAAGTGATTAGGAGGATTGATGAGGGTAGTGCAGTGGATGTTGTCTACATGGATTTTAGTAAGGCATTTGACAAGGTCCCACATGGCAGACTGGTCAGAAAGGTAAAAGCCCATGGGATACAGGGAAATGTGGCGAATTGGATCCAAAATTGGCTCAGTAACAGGAAACAAAGGGTAAAAGTCGATGGATGTCTTTGTGAATGGAAATCCGTTTCCAGTGGTGTGCCACAGGGCTCAGTGTTGGGTCCCTTGCTGTTTGTGGTATATATTAATGATTTGGACTTGAATGTAGGGGGCATGATTGGCAAATTTGCAGACGACACAAAAATTGTCTGTGTTGTTGACAGTGAAGAGGATAGCTGTAGACTCCAAGAAGATATCAATGGGTTGGTGGAGTGGGCGGAAAAGTGGCAAACGGAGTTCAACCCGGAGAAGTGTGAGGTAATGCTCTTAGGGAGGGCAAACAGTAAAAGGGAATACTCAATAAACGGGAATATATTGAGAGGGGTAGAGGAAGTGAGAGACCTTGGAGTGCATGTGCACAGGCCCTGAAGGTGGCAGTACAGGTAGATAAGGTTGTGAAGAAGGCATACGGAATGCTCTCCGTTATTAGCCGAGGTATAGAATACAAAAGCAGGGATGTAATGATGGAACTGTATAAAACGCTGGTAAGGCCACAGCTGGAGTATTGTGCACAGTTCTGGTCACCACATTACAGGAAGGATGTAATTGCTCTGGAGAGAATGCAGAGAAGATTTACAAGAATGTTGCCCGGGCTTGAAAATTGCAGCTACGAGGAGAGATTGGATAGGCTGGGGTTGTTTTCCTTGGAGCAGAGGAGGCTGAGGGGAGCCTTGATTGAGGTGTACAAAATTATGAGGGGCCTAGATAGAGTAGACAGGAAGTACCTGTTTCCCCTAGCGGAGAGTTCAAGAACTAGAGGACATAGATTTAAACTGATTGGCGGAAGGATTAGAGGGGACATGAGGAAAAACTTTTTTACCCAGAGGGTGGTGGGTGTATGGAATTCACTGCCCAAATTGGTGGTAGAGGCAGGGACCCTCAACTCTTTTAAAAAGTACCTGGACCTACACCTGAAGTGCTGTAAGCTGCAGGGCTACAGACCGGGTGCTGGAAGGTGGGATTAGAATGGGCACCTGGTTGTTCTTCAAGCCAGCGCGGACACGATAGGCCGAATGGCCCCCTTCTGTGCTGTATCTTTTCAATGGTTCTATGGTACTCTCCAACCAACGCTCTATCTATGTGGCCACATTCCCCTTAATTATTCTAAATATGGATGCTTTTTAAAAACCAACCAAGTGTAAAGGTAAGGGCCAGATTTCTTGGTTAGCATCAACGTCCAAGGTTTCTTGGGCTCCAGTTATTCTTTTGCTGCCAATCTCAATCCAGCTTAAAGGTCAGACAGCAGATTTGAATTATACTTCACATCAAACTCGGTCTGACCAACACTGCTTGGGCAACTCCGCACTGGACCAGAACTACACCCATTGTGAGCTTAAAGCAGCACCACGATGGCCTCCTGAAGCGGGACCTGATTCCTGAGTTTTACTACCTTTTCATGTCAATTCACACCTCAAACATTCCTTGCATTGGCGCCCATGTAGTGGTGTTACCACATCTGAGATTCTCATCATTGTGTTCAAATCCCTCCATGGCCTCGCCCCTCCCTATCTCCAGCCCTACAACCCTCTGAGATCTCTGCGCTCCTCCAATTCTGGCATCATGCTCATCCCTGATTTCCCTCACTCCGCCATTGGCGGCCGTGCCTTCAGCTGCCTAGGCCCTAAGCTCTGGAATTCCCTCCCGAAACCTTTTTGCCGCTCTCTCCTCCTGTAAGAAGCTCTTTAAAACCTACCTCTTTGACCAAGCTTTTGATCACCTGTCCTAATATCTCTTTATGTGGCTCAGTGTCAAATTCTCTCCGATAACGCTCCTGTGAAGCGCCTTGGGACATTTCACTATGTTAAAGGCGCTATATAAATGCAAGTTGTTGTTATTGGTGTTGAGATGGGGCTTTTAGCCCTGTCATTACTGTTGATTTTGTCTTCTTTTAAACAATGGTTTCCATCGGCAGGGCAAATGATTCAGACAGAGCAGAGTGAATTAAAAGCTGGTGCTGCCTGTATAATGATGGTATCATGTGACGTTATTTCAGCTCCATAATTCTGCAGCCTGAAGGAGAAAGTCCAACCAGCTGGTCCTCCCAAGACTCCATTTTAAGGTTTGAAAAGAAATAGTAACCCACACAGTGCTGACGATAGAGATGTCCAGGAAATCTATTAATGATGGAAGGTTTTCAATTGAATGGTGCAGATTATACAGAGCCGGACGCATCAATCACTGAGGGAGCACAGGAGCTGCTTGAATGAGTGCTTGCTCAGTGGGTGTCAGCGTCAGGACCACAGCCATAGGCCGTTCTGTAACGAGAACCACGTCAGAGCAGAGCTGTAAAGCCCCTTGTAATGATGACAAAATGGCTTTCAGCCAGACCCCGTTGACCCGAATGGCAGCTCCTCGTTCACACTCTTCTCCAGCCAAAGAATGACATGTCCTTTTTCTCCCTTCTGATTACAAGTCTAACATCAGCGACGATTGCACAGATTACTTGAAAAAATGTTTCTTTTTTTATTATTAGAACAACGCAGATTACGGGGCGATATGATAGAAGTGTTTAAAATTATGTAAGGACGTGACAGGGTAAATAGGAGCAGACTTTTTCCAGTAGTTGAGGGCTCAAGAATGAGGGGGCCATAGATTACAGGATTAAATATGAGATTTAAAACAGAGCAGGAGAAACTTCGTTACACAGAGGGGTTCGAGGCTGTAGAATTCACTTCCAGGGTTAGTGGTTGAGGCAGAAACTGTCAACATTTAAGATTACATTGGAGAGGTGGATGAAGGAAAATAGTTTGAAGGGATATGGTGGGTAAATGTGACGAGGACTATTTGGTCGCATGGAGGGTAAACGCAGATGGACTGGTTCCATTGAATGGCCTGTTTCCGTGTTGATGAGGGAACCAAATGTAATATTTCCAAGTTTGCTGATGACACAAAACTAGGTGGGATCGTGAGTTGTGAGGAGGATGCAAAGAGGCTTCAAGGCGATTTAGACAAGTTGAGTGAGTGGGCAAATACATGGCAGATGCAGTATAACGTGGATAAATGTGAAGTTATCCGCTTCAGAAGGAAAAGCAGAAAGGCACCGTATTATTTACATGGTGATAGATTGGGAAATGTTGATGTACAAAGGGACCTGGGTGTCCTTGTACACAGTCACTGAAAGCAAACATGCAGGTGCAGCAAGCAGTTAGGAAGGCAAATGGTATGTTGGCCTTCATTGCAAGAGGATTTGAGTACAGGAGCAAGGATGTCTTACTGCAGTTATACAGGGCCTTGGTGAGACCACACCTGGAGTATTGTGTGCAGTTTTGGTCTCCTTACCTAAGAAAGGATATACTTGCCATAGAGGGAGTGCAGCGAAGGTTCACCAGACTGATCCCTGGGATGGCAGGGCTGTCGTATGAGGAGAGATTGGGTCGACTCGGCCTGTATTCACTCGATTTTAGAAGAATGAGAGGGGATCTCATTGAAACATATAAAATTCTGACAGGACTAGACAGACTGGATGCAGGGAGGATGTTTCCCCTGGCTGGGGGGGTCCAGAACGAGGAGTCACAGTCACAAGATATGGGGATCGGGCAGGAAACTGGAGTTGAGGTTGAAGATCAGCCATGATCTGATTGAATGGCGGAGGAGGCTCGATGGGCCATTTGGCCTTCTCCTGCTCCCATTTCTTATGTTCTTTTATTCTCCATTGACATGAAACTCAGGAGGTCCCTCATTGCTCAGCTGTCCTGACCTTCCTGCTTCACACAAAACAGAGCCCAATGATTCAATAACTCAGCCTGGTTCTATCCACATTGGGCTCTCAACATAATCATATACTGTGACCAACCACATCTCCAGCAGCAGGTTCACAGCTCAGACTGTTCCCCAAACCATCTGTCCCTCACTCCGCTAATTAAACCAATATCATTACACCTGTCACCATCTGTGGTGACCTATGACCCAAGTGTTGATAGCATCCAGCTGCCCCTGTTACCACAGCTGTAATACTGTCTCCTTATTCTAATCAATAGTCCTTCATCAGTCCATTGGACACAGTGAATAGACATATCCCATTGATGAGTCCCCAGGTGAAGAGGCACATTCCCTCCAGAGCCCAGTAATAGGGGGCTGTGGGACAGTATTTGCCTAATGAGGATGATTGGATAAACAGAACCATTAGCTTGTTGTGGAAGTTCCACTGACAAATAAAATACCTTTGGAAACATGACATCGATTAATGACAATCGCATTTATCAGTGAAAATGCAAATCTGAGCCAATCTCTCTGTCAATCTATTTCTCTATTTGTTTGCCCGTCTCTGTCTGTCCATCCCCCTGTCTCTGTCTGTCCATCCCCCTGTCTCTGTCTGTCTCTATCTGTCTGTCCTCCTGTCTCTATCTCTCTCTGTCTGTCTGTCCCCTTGTCTCTACCTGTCTCTGTCTGGCTATCCTCTTGTCTCTACCTGTCTCTGTATGGCTATCCCCTTGTCTCTACCTGTCTGTCTGTCTGTCCCCCTTGTCTCTACCTGTCTCTGTCTGGCTATCCCCTTGTCTCTACCTGTCTCTGTCTGTCTGTCCCCCTGTCTTTACCTGTCTCTGTCTGTCTGTCTGTCCCCCTGGCCTCTACCTGTCTCTGTCTGTCTGTCCCCCTTGTCTCTACCTGTCTGTCTGTTTGTCCCCCTGTCTCTGTCTGTCGGTCCCCCTTGTCTCTGTCTGTCTGTCTCCCTTGTCTCTACCTGTCTGTCTGTCTGTCCCCCTTGTCTCTGTCTGTCGGTCCCCCTTGTCTCTACCTGTCTGTCTGTCTGTCCCCCTTGTCTCTGTCTGTCGGTCCCCCTTGTCTCTGTCTGTCTCTGTTTGTCTGTCTCCCTTGTCTCTACCTGTCTATGTCTGTCTGTCTGTCTCTGTCTCTCTGGCCCTGATATTTATGGGGAGGTGGGGAGGGGGTGAGGGTGGGGGAGGTCAGTGACCGGGAAACCCGAAAGTGGGGAGGGGTCGGATTGGGCCGGATGGGGGGGGGGGGGGGGTGGTCAGAAGAGGGGAGGATGGGGGGAAAGCACTCCTGCTCCTCCTGGCCCTCAAGCAGCTGGATCTGGCAGTTCTCGCCTCTCTTCAGCTGCCTGGGAAACCCGGCCCACAGGCGTTAAACCTGAAACCCAGATAAAATCTTAGGCACGCAGCCTCATTAAAATATTTAAAGTACAGACCCGCCTCTGGAGAGCAGGTTAGTGGCACTGCCCCCCTCCAACCACCTCGTTACAACCAGACGTTGGAGATGGGTTGGAGTCGGGTTTCCCATTTAAAAACTTTCAAACCTCACCCACCCGTCCTGGGGGGTTAAAATTACCCCCATCCGTCTGTCTGTCTGTCCCCCTGTCTGTCTGTCTCTCTCTGTCTGTCCCCCTGTCTCTCTCTCTGTATCTATCTTTTTCTCTATCTCTATCTCTCTCTGCAACAAAGGTTCACCAGATTAATTCCTGGGATGAGAGGGTTGTCCTATGAGGAGAGATTGAGTAGAATGGGCCTATACTCTCTGGAGTTTAGAAGAATGAGAGGTGATCTCATTGAAACATATAAGATTCTGAGAGGGCTTGACAGGGTAGATGCTGAGAGGCTGTTACCCCCCGGCTGGAGAGTCTAGAACTAGGGGGCATAGTCTCAGGATAAGGGGTCGGCCATTTAAGACTGAGATGAGGAGGAATTTTTTCACTCAGAGGGTTGTGAATCTTGGGAATTCTCTACCCCAGAGGGCTGTGGATGCTCAGTCATTGAGTATATTCAAGGCTGAGATAGACAGATTTTTGGACTCTAGGGGAATCAAGGGATATGGGGATCAGGTGGGAAAGTGGAGTTGAGGTTGAAGATCAGCCATGATCTTATTGAATGGCGGAGCAGGCTCGAGGGGCCATATGGCCTATTCCTGCTCCTATTTCTTATGTTCTTATGATCAGGACGGGGTAGGACATTTAGGACTGAGATGAGGAGAAATTTCTTCACTCAGAGGGTGGTGAACTTTGAAATTCTCTACCACAGGAGTCTGTGGAGGCCAAGTCACTGAATATATTTAAGGAGATGGGGAGAGAGCGGGAATATGGTATCGAGATAGAGGATCAGCCATGATAATATTGAATGGCGGAGCAGGCTCGAAGGGCCGAATGGCCTACTCCTGCTCCTATTTTCTATGTTTCTGTGTAACGGGGTACAGAGCCACCAGCTCTGGAAGTCCTCTGGTACCTTTCCCCAGGTGACTATTTTTCCTTTATGAGTCTAGACAGCGAGTGTTGGAAGCCGTTGGGCTCCTATGCTCCCACAACCTCCTGACTCCGAGGCGAGAGTGCTACCCACTGAGCCGAGGCTGACACCTTGGAACATTGCACATGAAGAGATCCAAAAATAACAATTGCAAATGAAGATGCAGCCTCCTCCTCCCAAAGAGTAAATGCACTGCATCATGTGGTAATGAGCCAAATGCACCAGAAGGACCCGGGTTTGATCCCTGCTTTGTGCTGAGTTAATATGGAGCTCTGTCCCTGTGTCCTCATTCCAACATTGCCAGGCAGTGTGTTGAACTTACTGTCGCTGCGAGAGCTTGGGTACCAGAACGGCTTGCGGCAAATATTATGTTATAACCCTGGGTTGCTCGCAACAGAACTGGGCGGCAGAAAAAGAACCAAGTGCGGCCGCAGCCACGGGCTTATTGCCGGATAGTCCCTGAGTTGCCTGCTCTTCCTTTCACATTCAATTGTAAACAATTTTACAACACCAAGTTATAGTCCAACAATTTTATTTGAAATTCACAAGCTTTCGGAGGCTTCCTCCTTCCTCAGGTGAATGTTGTGGAAATGAAATCCTCGAACCCTTCGCATTTATAAATCACAGGACAATACCTGGTGATTACAGAAAGTCTTTCCAACTGCCTGTTGCCAAGGCAATCACAGTGTGCAGACAGAGAGGTGTTACCTACAGGGCCACCGAATATACAAAAACAGAGAGAGGCAGGAACATAGAAACATCCGGAAGGAAGAGAAAGACAGCAAATGACCCGTTATATTAAAAACAGATAACTTTTGTTCGCTGGTGGGGTTACGTGTAGCGTGACATGAACCCAAGATCCCGGTTGAGGCCGTCCTCATGGGTGCGGAACTTGGCTATCAATTTCTGCTCGACGATTTTGCGTTGTCGTGTGTCTCGAAGGCCGCCTTGGAGTACGCTTACCCGAAGGTCGGTGGCTGAATGTCCTTGACTGCTGAAGTGTTCCCCGACTGGGAGGGAACCCTCCTGTCTGGCGATTGTTGTGCGGTGTCCGTTCATCCGTTGTCGCAGCGTCTGCATGGTCTCACCAATGTACCATGCTCTGGGGCATCCTTTCCTGCAACGTATGAGGTAGACAACGTTGGCCGAGTCACAGGAGTATGAACCATGCACCTGGTGGGTGGTGTCCTCTCGTGTGATGGTGGTATCTGTGTCAATGATCTGGCATGTCTTGCAGAGGTTACCGTGGCAGTGTTGTGTGGTGTCGTGGATGCTGTTCTCCTGAAAGCTGGGTAATTTGCTGCGAACGATGGTCTGTTTGAGGTTGGGTGGCTGTTTAAAGGCGAGTAGTGGAGGTGTGGGGATGGCCATAGCGAGGTGTTCGTCGTCATTGATGACATGTTGTCATCAATGACGACTCACATTCAAGGGAGCCCACGCGCTTTTCATTTGCTTTCTGTCCGACACTTGTTCATCCAAGCAAGAGAGAGAAAAGAGTGCGAGCGTTGGTGATTAGTCAGAGAGTGCCCACCTCCCGCTTACTGATCTCCAGATTTAAACATCAGCAGCCGACATTTCGAGAGCACCGGTTCAAAATGACTAATCGTCCATCTGCAGCAGGCCGGCTTTGAGAACCAGCTGCCTTTTATTCAGGTGACGTCTTTCTCCGATTTTCTCCCCTCTCCTGATGGCACCGACATACCAGCTTTCGCATGCAGCCGCTGCCCTCCTGTATCTTGGCCATAGAATCATAGAATGATACAGCACAGAGGGAAGCCATTCGGCCCACTGGGCCTGTGCCGGAATCGTTCCCGTGATCCTGGACAGCGACGGTTGGCAGTGAGCTCGACAGCGAGGGGTCACTGCATAGCAATCAAGACCGGGAACTCTCATATGAACGTAGGAATTATTAGACTGAAAAAGGGACCAAGGTCCATCTAGTTCGCCATCTACCATCCAGGTAGATACAATAATAATGGAGTTGTTGAGTGACCATGACAACCAATATCTATTAATTAGCCTCCGACGAACCCATAAGAGGTGAGAAAACCCCCATTGGTGGAAAGCTTTGGGAACCATAGGTCCAAAGTCACCTGTTCCTCCCAAGTATGCTACACTTACCACATGTCATGTCTCAAATTACTCAGATACTGTATCTCACTCCCAGATTGTTTTCTCTCCCTTAGCAAGGGGGGAGCGGGGGTCTGAAGCCCCTAATGTTGCCCCAGCTGAGATAAGCTAACTCAGTACAGACCAGCAATCAAACCTTGGACCTTTTGGTCTGCATGACTTTTTGAAATAGTGCTCCCCGGGGAAGTTTAAACTCTGTTAACAGCATCTGCGTGTGACCATATTGATTATTAATCCCATGTTTACAAATTCAATGCAGCAGTTTGTGTATGAAGCTGTAATAACCCATTAATTGTGCTCAGTAGATATCCCCCTCCCTCTCCTGAGGACACTGATCACTTTCTTTGTGTGTGAGCCAAGTGAGTGTTGGCAGGTTATGTGACTGCACAAGGAGTCACAGGCAAGCTTGAGCCTTTTATCCTTCCTATGTCAGCTGTGGCTCAGTGGTAGCACTCACGCCTCTAAGTCAGAAGGTTAATGGGTTCAAGACTCACTCCAGAGACTCGAGCACATAATCGAGACGGACACTCCCAGTACAGTGCTGCACTATCAGAGGTGCTGTCTTTCAGATGAGATGTTAAACTGAGGTCCTCTCAGGTGGATATAAAAGATCCCATTGCACTATTCAAAGAAGAGCAGGGGGGAGTTCTCACCTGGCCAATATTTATCCCTCCACTAACATCACTAAAACAAATTATCTGGTCATTATCACATTGCTGTTTGTTGGACCTTGCTGTGCACAAACTGGGTGCTGCATTTCTTACATTATAACAGTGACTACACTTCAAAATTACTTCATTGGCCGTAAAGTGCTTTGGGACGTCCTGAGGTTGTGAAAGGCGCTATATAAATGCTTTTTTCTTTTAACAGGAGTTCACCAGGCAGCAACACAGACCTGAAAGGCCCCGTGCTTTGACCCCTGGCCCATGCTTTGACCCCTGGCCTGTGGTGAGTTGGGTGATCTCAGTCAGGGTGACAGTGAGATGTTACTACAGTTGCCCCCAGTAGTGCTGGTCTAGGGACGGGGGGAGCGGGCATCAGCAAGCATTCCCGCTCCTGATAGTTACCCAGTGACTCCTGCTGGTAAGTATGGATGTGGAATAGGGACAGGAGCAGGCTGATCCTGGCTGTGAGACCTTCCCACAGTTGAATAGCCCACCCATGGTAAGATTACGCGGTGCTCCAGACTCACAGTGTCTGCAGTGTGTACCATCTACTGGATGCACTGCAGCAATTCACCAAGGCTTCTTCGGCAGCACCTGCTAAACCCGCGACCTTCACCACCTAGAAGGACAAGGGTAGCAGGTGTATGGGAACAACATCACCTCCAAGTTCCCCTCCAAGTCACACACCATTCCGACTTGGAAATATATTGCCTGTTCCTTCATCGTCACTGGATCAAAATCCTGGAAATCCCTACCTAACAGCACTGTGCGAGCACCATCACCGCATGGACTGCAGCGGTTCAAGAAGAAGGCCCACCACCACCTTCTCAAGGGGCAACTAGGGATGGACAATAAATGCTGGCCTTGCCAGCGACACCCACATCCTGAGAATGAATTTTAAAAACCGCTTTGCAGGTGACAAATGGCCACATGATTGACCAGCAGACACAGAACTGTGCCCGGGAAAACAGTCAGCTCTTTTGCAACCGGGAGGAGAGAATATTTGCGTCTCCTTGACATCATCCTGGAGGCAGATACACGGGCGGGTTCTAAATATAGCTAAGAGACTGATTCTGTAAGGGCTTTGCTTTAATATGTATCAGGTGAATGATACCTAGCTGAAGCCGGAGACAGCTCGAAGCAGAACAAGCCTCACCAAACGGACTTCATTCCCTTCTGTCATTACAGGCCCTGAGGATCTTTATTACCGTCCCTCCCTGCACTCCGATCATTAATGGTGCCATTGTATGCATGCTCAGCTCACAGACAGCTAGGGGAATTAATTGGAAATATGAGATTACTTTATAATCCTTACTCACTAGATAGGACATAGAGAACACGCACGCACACACACACACAGACATATGTACACACACAGACATGCAGACAAACACAGACATGTACACACACACACACATATACACACACACAGACATAGACATGTACACACACACACATATACACATTTCCTCACCCCCCCACCCCGCCAAAGGCTGTCACCTTTTGCCAAATCCAAGATCAGACAAGTGATTTAAACTATGCACAGTGGTAGGAGGGGGAGTTGTGATGGCATGGTGGGGTGGGGGGGGGTGTGGGAGAGGGATGCGCACACACGCATATGGCATTTTTCAAATGCATCAATTAGTGCTGTTTTGTTTTTGAAATTGCCAGGTGGCAACATCCTGAAATCAGACTGTCTGGGACAGAACCAGATGGGCAGTCATAGTACCCCAATTACACATACGCACACACACGTGATCATGCACATACATGTGCACACACATGCATGTGCTCTCTCACGCACACAAGCACGCATACATGCTCAAACACACACATGCTCATGCACACGTACATACACACTTGTGCTCACAGGCACTCACACATGTTCAAGTTCACACATGCGCACACGCATGCTCACATACATACACATGTACACACATGCTCATGACCACATGCACTCATGTTCACACATTATATGCACACACGTGCTCACATACATACAAGTGCACACTCACGTGCACACAAACACGCTAATGTTCACACACATGTTCATGTTCACACACATACGTTCACAGGCTCACAAATGCACTCGTGTGCTCACACGCGCGCTCATACACACGTGCATGTACACACTCATACGCACACACACACACACACACACACACACACAGAGTGAAGCCCTTGTCACCGCAAAAAAGCATTATAAACATCCTCAAATGAAAAAAAAAGCACAGAAAGTGCATGAAGTACACAGCAGGAAGTATACAGTCAGCATCTGAAAGAGGAAAATACCTGTAAACGTTTCAGGTGGGACCTTTCATCAGGAACCGCAGAGGTCCCTCCTTCCCAGCCCCCCACCCGCTCCCTCCCTACCCCATAGTGTGCAGGATATTAGATACGCCTACATAGGAATTTTCAGCACGTTAACCTCCAGAGAGAATGTCACTTTTGTCCATTATGTTAAGTGGTGTAAGTAAAGGCCAATATATTGAGAGTGTCTATAAAAGCAATTGCAGGGACTGTGCGGCAGTGCAGTGCTGTAATCTTCAGGCCGTGACGTGTTAGACGCCTGTTCGTGAACTGTGACAGATCAATGCCGGCCCTTTGCATGTTTGTTTTCAACACTCTTGAATAACTTCCATCCCCTCTTCATCCTCTCCCCTTCCTCTATTGCTGACACTCACACTTCCTGCCCTGCGGTCTATCTATTTCACCCAAGTGTCCATTCTTCATTTGCGGAATGGCGAGTGGCGACAGACTATTCAACCATGGAGGTGCCTTAAAGCCAGGCCCGACGTTGTCCCCACACCCACTATCCATGGGCGTGCGCACATGCAATTACCAGCAGCAATCACAGGATCGCAATCAGGAGCAGGAACCCTGCCTGAATTCCCACCCTCAACCCAGGGCACTAAGGCCAATTGTAGCACCTCAGCTGCTGAGGTGGGCTATCTCACCTAAGACCAGGGAGCAAATTTGGAACCACCTTGCTCTTAATGGGCCACAATCAATGTGGTTATAAAGGGGGTCATTTTAACCTGCAAAATCAGTGTTTGACCCAATCCCATCCTTTTCCTATAACTTGCTTTTATATAGCACCGTTAACCTAGTAAGATGTCCCAAGGCACTTCACAAGAGCGTAATCAATCAAAAATTGACACCGAGCTACATAAGGAGATATTAGGACAGGTAATCAAAACTTGGTCAAAGAGGTAGGTTTTAAGGAAAGGAGGAGAGAGAGGCGGAGAGGTTTACGGATGGAATTCCAGAGTTTAGGGCCCAGGCAGCTGAAGGCACGGCCGCCAATGGTGAAGCAAGAGGCCAGAATTGGAGGAGTGCAGCGATCCCGGAGGTTTGTAGGGCTGGAGGAGGTTACAGAGATAGGGACGGGCGAGGCCATGGAGGGATTTGAAAACAAGGATGAGAATTTTAACTTTGAGATGTCGCTGGACTGGGAGCCAATGCTGGATGGGTTTTGTTAAAATTACCCCCTAAAGGCTCCGATGCCTATACTTGCTACTATTTAACCTCAGTTTGACCTTTGCTCTGTTCCTGAACGACCATTTTATTTAGTAAGCTGATCTTTGGCTGCCTGTTTGCAACTTTGCATGGACGATACTTCGCTGTGCGTGTGTCTTTTTTTAAATAAATGTAATGAATCCCAGGATGCATGAGGCATGTGTAGAGAGAAAGCTTCCTGTTGCGATCTGATCCTGGCCAAGCCTCAAGTTGGACGATTCCAGGCATTTGTGGAGCTTGGCGACATCCCAGTGAAGCAAAACACGGTGGGGCAAAGGGAATAAAGAAAAACAATCCTGGTATATTTCCTTTTGGATATTTCAGGAAATTGCGTGCCGTCTTTTCCCCACTGGGAATTAACCTCTCACATTATCCGCTTTAGTTGGGAAATGGTCTTGCTCATCTAAAGAAATAGCAATCGACAGATCTTCGCAGTGAGTAGCACAGCTGTACAGGCTGGGTTCAATCCCCAGTCTGTGCTGAGTTAGCTGATCCCAGCTAGGGCTGCAATAGGGGGGAGCCACAATTGGCCAAAGCCCCCCCCCCCTTGCTGAGCAAGGGAGGGGAAAAAAATAACAGCCAGGGTCCAATGGAATGGATGCGTGTGTCGATAACGTGTGAGGCCGGGATCTGGATCAGGTGGGATGCTTGCTGCGTCTAATAGCTTTCTGACAATGACTGTAAATCATGCAAGAATAATACCCACTCGGGTGAGGTACTGGTGAAGGGGGCCCTGTGGATCTCTGTCCCAGCAGGGAGCGAACACTCTCAGGGGCAGGGAGCGAACACTCTCAGGGGCAGGGAGCGAACACTCTCAGGGGCAGGAGAGTGTGAGAAAATAATCGTTTACAGGATCAGGGAAGTGACACATTGGTCTGGTTACTGGGCTGCCTCGGTCTCCATTTCACACATTGAGTTTCTGAAACTGTGCAGCTAATAAACCGCAGTTCAAATCAGATAAAGGGATTGGGAAAAAAGGGTCACAGCCTGGGAAATTTCTTTTGTGCAAAACATCAGCTTCCAGCTGTTTCTATCAACATTCATTACAAAATAAAAAGTTAATAGGTACATAAAGACAATAAAATTAAGCTGAGTAATTACCGTAATTGCACAGTACCAGTGAACGTACCAGTGAGTCTATCCTGCATTGTTATTATCTGTTCTTGGAGATCTTGGTAACTCTGGAGAGACCTAATTTATTGCCCACCCTCAGTTGCCCTGTTGTTTTTCTTATTACTGTGTTTTGTTTTGCAACTGAGTAACTTGCAGGCAACTTCAGAGGGCATGAAGAGGCAACACTGTAGTGTGAGACTAGAGTAACATCGAGGCCAGACTGGGCAAGGTGGCAACTTCCCTTCCCTGAAGGGCCACGATGTGGAGATGCCGGTGATGGACTGGGGTTGACAATTGTAAACAATTTTACAACACCAAGTTATAGTCCAACAATTTTATTTGAAATTCACAAGCTTTCGGAGGCTTCCTCCTTCCTCAGGTGAATGTTGTGAAGCGCATCAGTGAACCATTTGGGTTTTTACGACAACTTGGTTGCAATCGAAGGACATTTCCACTTGTTGGGGGGGGGGGGGGGGGTGGAAGAGCAAAACTAGGGGCCATAATATGGTCACCAATAAATCCAATAGGGAATTCAGGACCTTCTTTACCCAAAGAGTGGTAAGAATGTGGAACGCACTGCCCCAAGGAGTAGTTGTGGCAAATAGCATAGATGCATTTAAGGGGAAGTTAGATGAGCACATGAGGGAGAAAGGAGTAGAAGGATATGCTGATAGGATTAAATGGAGGGGTGGGAGGAGGCTCATGTGGAGCATAAACGCCATCATAGACCAGCAGGGCCGAATGGCCTGTTTTTGTGCTGTAAATTCCACGTAATGTAGGGCAGCTTCTGAAGTGCTAGCCACCTTGATGTTCCAGATATCCAAGCCCAAAGGCATGGTCATAATCAACTGCTTAATCCTGGTCCACAGTTGAGGGGCTCCGAAAAAGAGATGTGCTCACCATGAGGCTGGCACCTGGTCCAGGGTGTCTGCTGACAAGTTATTATCCTCATCTCTCCAGACTATAAGGATGTCCTCATGGGTTTGCAGAAGAGCACCGGTCTTATCAGTCATTGGCACTAGTCCAGAAGAATCCTTTTGATCATCAAGAGGAAAAATAATTACGCTGCCTTTTTATGAACAGCAGCGCCAACTGCCCCACCCATTTCTGTCACTCGCCTTCCCGCCCAGCATGTCCACTGGGGCTAACTTACCAACCTCCATGTCCTGTTCACCTCACCGACTACAGCCACCTAAGACTGTGCCATCCGTACAACAATCACCGCCCCTCCCTGCATTTCCCTCCAGAATGTCTGTCTCCGGCGTCTTCTCCTCCTTCGAGCACCTCACCACGTTCCACCCCTCTTGTCTCTCCTTTAAAATCCTCATTCTCTCCCCAAGCCCATCTTGTGTTTCTCCCCAAGATATCCACCCCCCTTTCCTCCCTCAGTCTCTGCAATGAGCAGCTCCTCATCCTCTGTGACTTTAATCTCCATCTCAGCTCCCTTTGCCCTCTCTCCTCCGCCTGCACTTTCCCCCCAAAACCTCTCCCTCCATATAAACTCTCCTATCCATAATTACAGCTCCCCTATGCAAACATATGGGCTTTGCTTCCACGTAAATACTGACGACACCCTAATTTACCTCTTCACCAACTCTCTCGACCTCTCCGCTATCAGACTGCTTGTCTGACATCCAATCTTGGATGAGCCACAATTTCCTTCAAACTTTGGGAAGACCGAAGCTACCTTCGTAGCATCACTCAACTTCTCCCCACCTCAGCTCATCTGCTGCTGACACTCTCATCCATGCTTCTGTCAACTCCCAACTCAACTATTCCAATGCTCACCTGGCCTTCCATCCTCTACGTTCTCTAAACTTCAGCTCATCCAAACCTCTGCTGCCATTATCCTAGACTGCACCAAGTTGCATTCACCTGTCACTCCTGTCCTTGCATTGGCTCCTGAACCCCAATGGCTCCATTGTAAAATTCTCATCCTCCGTTTAATTCCTTCATTGCCTCAGCCCTCCCCATCTCTGTAACCAACTCCAGCCTTATAAACTCCCCCTCCCAATTCTCTGTTCCTCCGATCCTGGCCCCTTGTGCCCGCACTCCCCTTTCCTTTGCCCCACCATTGGAATTCCCCCCCTAAACCTCCCTTTGGTTCGGCATTATTGTGCCTCTGTGAAGAACCATGGGACATTTTCCTACGTTAAAGATACTATATAAATGCAAATCCTTGTTGCTGTTGCATATAGCACTGCGTTCAGAACAGCACAGCAATTGATCACATAGTCATGACTAGCTTGGCATGTGTGCCATTTGTTTTCCCATTGATTTGTTTAATGTCATCGGCAACCTTTGGACTACTGGTTGCTTACCTTTTCCATCAAGAGGGCAGGTCGTGGGCAAGAAGCTGCAACAACGGGTACAAGTGACTGGGCACGAGGCACTTCGCCACAAGAAACACGTTACCTGGCATGTGTGAGTGCTGATGGAGCAAACTTGATGGCCAATGATTTCTGCCACATGTCTGCCTATGCCACCAGCCTGTCTATATCCCCTTGAAGTCTATCACTACCCTTCCAAGTTTTGTGTCATCTGCAAATTTTGAAATTGTGCCCTGTACACCCAAGTCCAAGTCATCATATATATCAAGAAAAGCAGTGGTCCCAGCACTGACCCTTGGGGGAACACCACTGTACACCTCCCTCCAGTCCAAAAAACAACTGTTCACCACTACACTCTGTTTCCTGTCCTGTAGCCAATTCTGTATCCATGTTGCTTCTGCCCCCTTTATTCCATGGGCCGCAATGTTGATAAGCCTACCGTGCGGTACTTTATCAAATGCTTTTTAAAAATCCATATGCACCTCATCAACTGCATTACCCTCATCTACCCTCTCTGTTACCTCATCAAAAAACTCAATCAAGTTAAACACGATTTGCCTTTAACAAATCCATGCTGGCTTTCCCTAATCAATCCACCCTCATCCAAGTGACTGTTAATTCTGTCCCAGATTATTGTTTCTAAAAGTTTCCCCACCACTGAGGTTACACTGACTGGGCCTGTAGTTGCTGGGTTTATCCTTACACCCTTTTTTGAACAAGGGTGTAACATTTGCAATTCTCCAGTCCTCTGGCACCAACCCCGTATCTACGGATATTTGGAAGATTATGCCCAGTACCTCCACAATTTCCACTTACTTCCCTCAGCAACCTAGGATGCATCCCATCTGGACCGTGTGACTTATCTACTTTTAAGTACAGCCAGCCTTTCTAGTACCTCTTCTTTATCAAGTTAGTTAAACACGTATCTGTACTTGGGCCCCAGCTATTCACAATATATATCAATGATTTGGATGAGGGAACTGAATGTAACGCTTCCAAGTTGGCAGACGACAAAAAGCTGGGGTGGAATGTGAGCTGTGAGGAGGATGCAAAGAGGCTCCGATGTGATTTAGACAAGTTGGGTGAGTGGGCAAAAACATGGCAGATGCAGTATAACGTGGGTAAATGTAAGATTATTTACTTTGGCTGTAAAAACAGAAAGACAAATTATCCAAATGGTGATAGATTGGGAAAAGGGGAGGTGCAACAAGACCTGGGTGCCCTTATACACCATTCGCTGAAAGCGAGCATTCAGGTGCAGCAAGCAGTTGGAAAGGCGAATGGTATGTTGGCGTTCGTTGCAAGAGGATTTGAGTACAGGAGCAGGGATGTCTTACTGCAGTTATACAGGGCCTTGGTGAGACCATATCTGGAGTACTGCGTGCAGTTTTAGTCTCCTTATCTGAGGCAGGATGTCCTTGCCATGGAGGGAGTGCAACGAAAGTTTACCAGACTGATTCCTAGGATGGCAGGACTGACGTATGAGGAGAGATTAGGTCGACTAGGCCCATATTCACTAGAGTTCAGGAGAATGAGAGGTGATCTCAGCGAAACATATAAAATTCTAATAGGACTAGATGCAGGGAGGATGTTCCCGATGGCTGGGGAGTCCAGAACCAGGTGTCACAGTCTCAGGATACGGGGTATGCCATTTAGAACCAAGATGAGGAGAAATTTCTTCACTCAGAGGGTGGTGAACCTGTGGAATTCTCTACGACAGAAGGCAGTGGAGGCCAAGTCATGAGATGTATTCAAGAAGGAGATAGATATATTTCTTAATGCTAAAGGGATCAAGGGATATGGGGAAAAAAAGCAGGAACAGGGTACTGAGTTAGACGATCAGCCATGATCAGTTTGAATGGCGGAGCAGGCCCGAAGGGCCGAATGGCCTACACTTGCTCCTATTTTCTATGATTCTATGATCAATTTTTAACCCATTCAGTATCTCAACTATACCTTCCTTTACTGAGACTGTGGCAGCATCTTCTTCCTTGGTAAAGACAGATGTAAAGTACTCATTTAGTACCTCAGCCATCCCCTCTGCTTCCATGAGTAGATCTCCTTTATGGTCCCTAATCGGCCCCACCCCTCCTCACTACTCGTTTACATGCCTGTAGAAGATTTTTGGATTCCCTTTTATGTTGGCCGCCAGTCTATTCTCTAGTTGAGGCGAATGGCATAGATGCATTTAAGGGGAAGTTAGATACACACATCAGGGAGAAAGGAATAGAAGGGTATCCTGATAGGGTAAATTGAAGTCGGGAGGGAGGAGGCTCGTGTGGAGCATAGACGCCGGCATGGACCAGTTGAATGTCCTGTTCCTGTGCTGTAGTTTCGATGTAACCGAAGCTAGAGTCCGCTAGCCATTCATCCGCTAAGCAGAGTCTAGTTAAGTAAACTGCAAGAGAAAGCAGAGTGATTAGGTAAAAACAAGGGGCTCTTTGAAATGGTATTTGAAGCCTCTTTGTAGCAGTCAGGAGGTGCTACGATGGTAGATGATGAACAACTTGCGTTTATATAGTGCCTTTAACGTAGTAAAATGCCGTGCAAAATCAGGCTGAGAGCATCATTGGGAGATTTAAAATCTTTCACTCAATATTGAGCTGAGCTGCTCATTCTACCGTGAAAAACGAAAAGACCTTATTTAAGCTGAAAATCTAGGCGGCTCTCAATCGCACGCAGCTGCTTTAGTCTAACACCACCTCGTATCATCAAACCTCTTCAGGGGCTTGGATCAATAGCCGGAGGATTCACACACGTCCAAAACACGCTTTAAACCTGAAATAGAACCAGAAAATGCTGGAACACATAGGGGATGATCATGGATCAGCATCTGAAACAATGGGTTTCTAGTGAAGGTCCTTTGTCTGTTTAAACCTCTCCCTGACCCAGAAAACACAAGATGTGGCACCGCCTTGTGGCTAGAGAAGCTCACTGCATCGCATCGCCAAGATGGAAAACAAAGAACACATATAATGATTGGAATAAGAGGCAACCGTTTAGCCCAAGTAAGGCTGACAGCTTTAGTCCAGTCTAAAACTAGATGGGGGCAGAGCTTTGGAGAGCGGTGCAGCTTATGAATGCTCCATCATCTGTGAGTCACAAGGCTTGAGCCCTCATTCAGGATTTATGCCCATAATTTAGGCTGAAGCACTATTGTATTGTTGGGGGTGCCGTCCTTCGGATGAGATGTTAAACCAAGGCCTCATCTGCTTGTTCTTTCCCCTAGGCGGATGGTAAAGATCCTATGCAACTACTTGAAGAGCTCAGAGGTCTCCGCCCTGGGAAACCTTCCTCCCTCAACAAAAACACCACCAAAAACAGTTTTAATTAGGGTTGTGGGGAGAGGTTTCTTCTGTCCTGTCTTGTGAGGCTTATTCACTTTGACTACATAGCCTGTAGTACTGTGCTCACTGTGAAAGTCAAACAGCCGGTCTACACCTACACTTCTCTGAAGTAATCCTAATGTTTGCATGAAATTACTTTGTCCACTACTTTATCGGAGGCCCCAACACATTTGTACGCAAATATTCCAGTGTAATTTCTGGGTTCTAAATCCCCCACCTCTTGCCAGTCGTCTTTTGTCAAATGAAAACAAGTTGGCCTCTCAGTCTCTCCTCAAACTTACAGCCCGAATTCCTCAGGACAATCCTCACCGCTCTTCCTCTGAATCCTCTTCAATGCTCCAATGCCCTTTTGAAGGTAGAGTGCCCAAACCAGCACATACTAATTCAAACATGGCTCCACCAGTGATCTATGCAAGGTTAGAATAGATAGTTTCAACTAAAGGCGTGTTTATCTTGTGCAGGACTCACTGGGTACCCCAAACTCAGGTCTTGCTCAGCCAGTTACAAGTCAAACGTAAAGCTGTCAAGGCTCGTACTCCAGACGCAGGGAAGACCAATTTGTAAGCACGTCTTTTGAGCCACTGATCTTAGAGAGTCCCTGTAGTTTTAACTATGACTTATGTTCTTATGTGCAACCAGCCACAAGAAATAGCAGGAGTAGGCCATACGGCCCCTCAAGCCGGCTCCACCATTCAATCAGATCATGGCTGACCTTCTACCTCAACTCCACTTTCCTGCCTGATCTCCATATCCTTTGATTCCCCGAGAGTCCAAAAATCTATCCATCTCAGCCTTGAACATATTTAACGACTCAGCATCCACAGCCCTCTGGGGTACAGAATTCCAAAGATTCACAACCCTCTGAGTGAAGAAATTCCTCCCTATCTCAGTCTGAAATGGCCGACCCCATATCCTGCGACTATGCCCCCTAGTTCTGGACTCTCCAGCCACGGGAAACAACCTCTCAGCATCTACCCTGTCAAACCCCCTCGGAATCTTATGTTTCAATGACATCACCTCTCATTCTTCTAAACTCCAGAGAGTATAGGCCCATTCTACTCAACCTCTCCTCATAGGACAACCCTCTCTTCCCAGGAATTAAATCTAGGTGAACCTTCGCTGCACTGCCTCTAAGGCAAGTATATCCTTCCTTAGATAAGGAGACCAAAACTGTTTGCAGTACTCCAGGTGAGGTCTCACTAAAGCCCTGTACAATTGTAATAACACTTCCTTACTCTTGTACACCAACCCCCTTCAATAAAGGCCAACATGCCATTCGCCTTCCTAATTGCTCGCTGTACCTGCATATTAACTTTTTGTGTTTCTTGTACGAGGATACCCAAGTCTCTCTGAACACCACCACATAATAGTTTCTCACCATTTAAAAGATATTCTGTTTTTCTATTCTTCCTACCAAACCTCTCAGTTCCCCACATTATATTCCATCTGCCACCTTCTTGCCCACTCACTTAACCTGTCTATATCCTTTTGCAGACTCTTTGTGGCCTCCTTTGAGCTTACTTTCTCACCTAGCTTTGTATCGTCAGCAAACATGGATACATTACACTTGGTCCCTTTATCTAAGTCATTAATATAGATTGTAAGTAGCTGAGGCCCAAGCACCGATCCTTGCGGCACCCCACTAGTTACAGCCTGCCAATCTGAAAATGACCCGTTTATCTCTACTCTCTGTTTTCTGTCTATTAACCAATCCTCTATCCATGCTAATATGTTATCCCCAACTCCATGAGCCTTTATCTTGCGTATCAACCTTTTATGTGGCACTTTATCGAATGCCTTTTAAAAATTCAAATATTCCATATCCACCAGTTCTCCTTGATCTACCCTGCTAGTTACATCCTCAAAAATCTCTAATAAATTTTTCAAACACAATTTCCCTTTCATAAAACCATGTGGACTCTGCCTAATAATATTATGATGTTCTAACTGCCCTGTTATCACTTCCTTAATAATGGATTCCAGCATTTTCCCGATGATTGATGTCAGGCTAACTGGCCTCTAGCTCCGTTTTTTCTCTCCCTCCTTTCTTGAATAGTGGGGTTACATTTACTACCTTCCAATCCGCTGGGACTGTTCTAGAATCTAGGAATTTTGGAAGATCATAGCCAATCCACTGTCTCTGCAGCCACCTCTTTCAGAACGCTAGGATGTAGGCCATCAGGTCAAGGGGATTTAATCGGCTTCGAGTCCCATTAGTTTCTCAAGTACTTTTTCTCTACTGATAATTACTTTAAGTTCCTCACTCTCATTAGCACCTTGGTTCCCCACTATATCTGGTACGTTTTTTGTGTCTTCTATTATGAAGACAGATACAGAATATTTGTTTAACTCATCTGCCATTTCCTGATTGCCCATTATAATTTCTCCTGTCTCAGCCTCTAAGGGACCAATGTTTACTTTCGCTACTCTCTTCCTTTTTACATACTTGTAGAAGCTCTTACAATCCGTTTTTATATTTCTTGCTAGTTTACTTTCATATTCTATTTTGTCCCTTTTTATCAATTTTTTGGTCATCCTTTGCTGGTTTCTAAAACACTTCCAATCGTCAGGCTTACTACTCTTCTTGGCAGCATTATAGGCCTCTTCTTTTAATCTAAAACATGGAGAACTTAGAGAAAGCAATGGTGCCACATAAAAATACCCTCCAGATGGATCCTAACATTTGACTGGCTTTGTTGATCCAAACTTTACATTGACTGAAAACATTCATTCAGTGAATGGTTAACAATCACAGCCTTGCAACAAAACTACCAAGATTGGCCGAGGCCATCTCTCTGGAGAGTGCCAAACAACCAGGGTTATATGATGGATGTCATTTCAGCTCATCGATCCGGGGGCAGGAAGGAGCTTATATTTCCCTTCCCACCACATCATCTAACTACCTCTGAAGTGAATCCAAGGTTTTCAAGTTTCTTCAGTCCTTCCTTATAATTCAATCCTCCGATGCTTGGGAATCCATATCATGGGGTTGGGTGGGGGGAGGGGTTTCAGAAAAGCTTTCTGCAGAGAAATAAATCCGAAAATGACATTTAATATTTAGAGTGAGCATAAAAGTGTGCAGCTTAGTGTGGCGTGGTGCCAGGTTTCATTGTAATAACTTGGCACAGAGTAGCAATACTGGGAGTTTACAATTGACCTCAATGGTGTTGGGGTCATGGGATGATGGTGGCGGGGGCAGGGGGTAGAAGGTAGAAAAGAAATGAAAAGTGAGTCACTTCCAAGCACTATCCAGTGACCCCTCCACGTCTGGATGTCACAGGAAACCAGGATCAGCAGAGGGGCTCTCCATGGTCAAATTTCCTTGCTGACACTCACCATCTAAACTCGTACATGCAGAATAGCTAGTTGGGCGAGGTAAAGCTACTGGTACCCTCTCCTGTCTGGTTAGCTCCCAGTTATGTTGAGGCATGCTACCTTGCGCAAGTGCCACGGTGAGGCTCCAGATACTTGAGTGTTGGCAGATTATTTGAGTGGGTGTGGGGAAGTTACAGTCAATCCCGATCCCACCATCACATGTCCACATTGCACACAGTTCAGCAGGAGTCACTGGGTAATAATCGGGAGCAACCCTGATTCACTTTAACTCGTCCCAACTCTAGGATGCTGAGACCGACTGTAGACCTTAAAGGATTGCTCGAACCCAGAGAACCAAATGGCAGCATGAGTCAATGTCTTCAGGAGAGGAGAGGGGGACTGGCTGACCTCAGGTAACTCACCCAACTGACCATTCTGCATACGTAAGACTAGATAGCCAGTGTCGTCAAGCTATTTGACCATGCTGTGCATCACATCTGAGGCCCAAACTGTAGTCCACACATAACTAATGCGCAGAGATTAAATCGAAAGTTATTTGTTAAATTGGGCATGATAACAAATGCACAGGGATTAAAGCTACATTCCCGGCAGAAGTCACTGGATAGCAATCAGAAGCAGAAAACCTGCTGTTCTTCTCCCAGCTGTCTAGGCTCACACATGAGTCAAGAGAGTGAGGATGGCCAGTGCCATGACACAACTAAAGCGAGAGTCAGCATGGCTCATCAGGGAGAGTGTGGGGGCATGTTACTGCTTGCAACACATTTTATACTGTTCCAGTGATTGGTACAATGTCAGTTCATGCTCATCTCACAGAAGGTCCAAACAAGAGGGCAGATTCCCACAGGAAACTAGGAAGGGAGAATAATCTTTAGACTGCTCTTTGACACCTCATACAGGGCATGTTAATACTACCATCGACTCTGCCAGGGATCATGCTCCTGATCATTATCCAGTGATCTTCACTGGTGTAAGTGGAGGGAAGGACGGTTTCCCCCCACAGTTGAATAGCCTACTCTTGTCAAATAGACTTCATCTATATAGCATTTTATATAGCACAAACTAGGGTTGTACTCCCTAGGATTAGATTATGGGGTGATTTGATTGAAGTTTTCAAGATTTAAGGGGAACTGATAGGATAGATAGAGAGAAGCTATTTCTGCTGATTGGGGAGTCTAGGACTAGGGGAAATAGCCTAAAAATTAGAGCCAGGACTTTCAGGAGTGAAGTTAGGAAACACTTCTACACGCAAAGAGTGGTAGAAGTTTGGAACTCTCTTCTGCAAACGGCAGTTAATGCTAGCTCAATTGTTAATTTTAAATCTGAGATTGACAGATTTTTGTTAACCTAAGGTATTAAGGGATATGGGGCTAAGGTAGGTATATGGAGTTAGGTCACAGATCAGCCATGATCTCATTGAATGGCAGAACAGGCTCGAGGGGCTAAAAGGTCTACTTTTGTTCCTACCTTAGATCTCAAACATCTCAAAAGCACTTCACATTCAATGAATTACTGAGTGCAATGACATGTAGACCAGCGTGGCAATGACATCGCACATATCAAGATCCAACAAAGAGCAATGAAATGAATCAGCGAGTAATCTGCTTTTAGTGGTGTTGATCAAGGGAGGAATGTTGGCCAGGACTTTGGAATACCTGCTCTTTTCCAAATAGCACTACGGGATCTTTAACTCCTTCTGAATCATCAGAACAGGCATACCATGCCTCAGTTTAACCAGGCTCAACTATTCCGATACTCTCCAGGCCAGCCTCCCACCCTCTACAAACTTCAGCTCATCCAAAGCTCTGTTGCCCATATCCTAACCCGCAACATGTCCCTCTCACCCATCACCCTGTGCTCCCTGACCTACACAGGCTGCAGTCCCCCAATGCTTCCAATTGAAAATTCTTGTCCTCATGTTTAAATCTCTTCATGACTTTGACCCTCCTGATCTCTGTAACCTTTCCCAGCTCTAATCTCCTCCCCCAACTTTGTGTTCCTCCAACTCTGGCCTCTTACCTACTCCCTTCGGCCCACTGTTGAAGGCATACTCCTACGCTCTGGAATTACCTCCCTCTGCCTCTCTCTCCCTTTCTTTATGACCCTCCTTAAAACCCACCTCACTGACCAAGTTTTTAGCACCCCTCCTAAAAATCTCCTTCTTTGGCTTGATCTGATTACACTTCAGTGTAGCACTGTGGAATGTTAAAAGGTGCTACATAAATGCAAGTTGTTCTTGTCATCTTATCGGAAGAGGGGACCTTCGACAGTGTAGCACTGCAATAGAGGGTAGGCCTAAATCACGTTCTCAAGTCCTGGAGTGGGGCTCGAACCCACAACCTTCTGACCCAGACAGCTCCCAGCTAAGAAGAGCACGTGCAGGCTCACATCTGAAGAACGGGCCATGGGGGAGGGGGGACGTTTACTAAAAGGCTGCCCCATAAAAACCGCACTTCAGCACCTGCCTGCAGGGGAAGGGGAAGCTGGGAGGGGTAGGGGTGACCACTCAGAATGTCAACGATATTCAACTTTACAACTGCAGGGACAGGAATCAGACGCGTGGAGGATGGAGTATACCTTTTTTATTCAAAATTCACATAAGGGTAAAAATATCTGCAAAAATAACTCAAAAAATTTGATAGAATAAGGTGAAGCAGGTACACTTTTTTTTAATATACCATGAAGTCTGCCGCGAAAGCTTGCTCCATTTTTGCACTGCTCACGCAGTGTACATTAAGACAGTGGGCCAGAGTAGTCCCTGCCTCGGCCTCCCTGAGGCAGCTGAATACGTTTACACTGTACAGTCCCAGAAGCGGAAGGAGGAAGAAGTCGCTCGAGCCGACTAGGATACAGAGGACAGGCGCCGTTCAAAGGGTGGGTGGGTGGGGGTGGTGGGGGGCGGGAAGGGAGGGGAGAAGGGCGCCTGCACGCACGCACCAAGTTTTAGGCTGCAGGCGAGATCCTTCAACTGTCTTTCTCAGTCTGCAGGGAGGCCGCAGCCAACGTTACCGTGGTGACAGGCTGTCCGGCCATGCCGTGGATTTGCATCTTGGCCAATTTCTTCTGCTCGCACTCTGTGACCAGGCGGTTCAGCTCCGCCGCGCTGTAGCCTATCAGCGTCTTTAGGTCGCACACAAACTTGTAGACAAATCTTTTTCCCTGGACCTTGCATATCATGTCTCCGTCATAATAGTATCTGGGCAAGAAAGGGGACCAGAAAGCAAACATTAACCCAACACCACACACACACACATACACAAAACAAAACGATCCCACTCAGCTTTTCTTTCCTCCTACAATCTACAAGCTTTTAAAACCAAAGCTTGAGGTCACCTGATCGCTACTTCTCCATTTACATTGTCGTCTTCTGCTCGTTTCTGCACGTTAGTCTTTGCATCTAGTTTCGGAATAGAAGAAACCTTATACATTATTTCCTCCACCGCTGCTGCTATAACGGATGGTTTACAAGTTTTGGACCAGCTGGGAGGATAGGACAGTGGCATTAACTCTCAAAATTCCCTCCTCTGCAAAAACCAAGCCCCCAGTCTTTCCCCCATCACCTCTCCTTTTCACCCCCACCCCAGTAGAAGATGAGTGACTTGATGGGTGGCAGGTTGGTGTTGAATGTTTGTGCTGTAGCACAGAGTCACAAACCTTAGCATGACTCAAACTTTGTGTTTGTCCAAGTGTGAGAGGAAGGCTGTGGTGACTAGGATTGGAATGATGAGCTGAAGGGCACAGCTTCACGGGAACAGGTGGTGTTCAGTGTCTGAATCACTCGGGAGTCACACCTCCTCTTACTGTAAATGTGGACTCCAGACAAGCTTATAAAATACTGGTTGATTTTTCCCATACTCTAAAACTGAACTACTCCTCCAATAATGTTAAATCGCAGTCCCTTTCTCTCTACTTCCATCTCCCCAACAACCATTTTCTTTCTCCTCTCTGTTCATTATGAAGTGATCCTTTACCCTCTTTCCCTTCCTCTCACCTTTCACTGGTATGTAAGCATGTCCTTTTCTTATAGCTCATATTAAGTAGAAACACAGTCTGGATACAATCATTGTTGAGAAGACATGAGCACTTCTCTCCCCCTTCCGTATATGGTTGTACCACCTAACTTTAACAAGTATAGAAAAAGAACAGAAAGCCACAAACAGGAAACAGGACATAGAACCCAGCAAGATTTGACAATCGTCCATATGCAGGTTTCATCAAAAGTATATATATAAAAAAAGGACAGCAGTCATTCCAGGCTCTTTTTTTTTGACCCGGAGCCAGAAATTTACAAGAACTTTCACTTTGCAAACTTCCCTCACCAAATAGCAATTAAATTCTGACCTCAGAAAATGTTACTTACAGGAATTAGACTTGTGGCCTAAAAGAGAAAGAGCAGCTTAGAACACAGCTGCAACAGACAGCAGAATACAGTGAGGTACAATGCTCTAAGCCTAATATAAAAGTGGCATGAAGGGCATTTTATAAGTGTGACAAAGTAGATTAAAAACTATTTTCTGTTGGTGGGAAGTTTCTCTATTGGGAATAATCATTTTTCCCCTCAGATTGGTTTCCTTTCTCACCCACTGACTCAGAAATTTGCATACTTGACAACTGAAGTGTGACTAGAATCTCTCAAAACATAGCGACTATTTACATACCTAGAGCTCACTGGAGGGTTAAAGCTAATGAGTGAAAGAATGAGCTACCAGAGAATGAAGTGGAACTATATTCAAGCAAATATTGAAGATAGCAAATGGTATAGAAAAGAAAATCGAGAAGACAACAAATGAAACGGACAGCATGGGACAAAGGGTCACAAGCAAAAAGGCAACTTTAGCACTGACGTCACGATGATCTTCACACAAAAAGATGGGCAAGTGGACTGGACTTCTGTGCAGGGTAATGGAGGCAGAAACCTTGGAATCATTTAACAATTGAATGCTTTAACTGGAGGCGGGAGAGGGGAGCGAGGCCCCTAAAAAGGAGGCGGGAGCTAAACAAAAAAAATCAAAGAGTGGCGTCACAGGACGCCAGGTAGGTGACTGTTTAAACCTCTGTCCTAAGTTAGGGAGCAAAAAAAACAGTAATATTCAACCAATCAGCTGAGAAACTATAATTTGCTATTACTTCATTAAATTAATAACTTAGATAAACTAATTATATTCAGTTGATAATTTTTATTAAATGTTAAATAATTAAATAAATAAAACAAGGTTAGATAGAGATGGCAGGGCAGGTGGTGTGCTGTAACTGCAGTACGTGGGAGTTTGTGGAGAACAGCGAGGTCCCAAGCAACCACATTTGCAGTAAGTGTCTGCAACTTGAGGAACTGCGGCTCAAAGTTGTTGAGCTGGAGTCAGAGCTGCAGAAATTGCAATGCACCAATACTTGCTACCTGTATGGATGAGAGCAAGGGCTGCAGAGAGGATGGGCATCTGAGCACAGCACCATGGTACAGGGGACCATTCAAATGGGGGAAGTAAAAAGGAATGTGGTAGTGGTGAGGGATAGTAAAGTCAGGGGTATAGACACTGTTCTCTGCAGTCGCGACAGAGTCCCAAAGGCTGTGTTGCCTGCCCGGTGCCAGGGTTAAAGATATCTCATCGCAGCTGGAAAAGAACTTGGAGCATGAGGGGGAGGATCCTGTTGTCGTGGGTCCACGTAGGAACCAACGACTTAGCAGAACCTCATTCCTATTTCTACCTAAGGGAGTTTGAGGAGCTAGGATCTAAACCTCAAAGGGAATAATCTCTGGATTATTACCTGAGCCACACGCAAATTGGCATATGGTCAAACAGATTGGAGAATTAAATGCATGGCTCAAAGAGTGGTGTGGGAGACAGGGGTTTTGAACAACTAGGGCAGTAGATAGGGCTTTAAAATAAAAAGGTGGGGGGGGGGGGGGGGGGGGAAGAGAAAGAGAGGGAGGGAGGGATCAGGTGAGGGGAAAATTAGAAATCTAAAGGGGAAAGTCAAGGCAACAGAGCAGTGTAGCGATTTTGGTAAAGATAAGCAGAGGGTGACAGGAAGGGACAGAGAGTTTAATGGTAATAGTGCATCAGCGAATAAGGTCAAAGCAGGGAAAAATGGTAAAAAATTAAATGCACTTTATCTGAATGCACAAAGCATTCATAACAAGATAGACGAATTATTGGCACAAATAGAGATAAATGGGTTTGAACTAGTAGTCATTACAGAGATGTGGTTGCAAGGTGACCAAGGTTGGGAATTAAATATTCTAGGGTACTTGATGTTTCAAAACAATAGACAAAATGGAAAAGGAGGGGGTGGAGCCCTGATAATAAAGGGATGACATAAGAAATAACAAGGGGCAAAAAGCACTGGTGGGAGTTGTTTATAGGCCCCCTAACAATAGCTATACTGTTGGCCAGAGCATTAATCAAGAAATAATAGGAGCTTGTAACAAAGGTAATGTGATAATCGTGGGGGACTTTAATCTTCATATAGTCTGGGCAAATCAAATTGGCAAAGGTAGTTTGGAGGATGAGTTCTTGGAATACATTTGAGACAGTTTGCTAGAACAATGTGTCGCGGAACCAACCAGGGAACAGGCTAATTTAGATCTTGTCTTGAGTAATGAGACAGGGTTAATTAGTAATCTCATAGTAAAGGATCCTCTGGGGAAGAGTGATCATAATATGATACTCTTGAACTCAACGTGAAATTTTGACATACTTCAGTCCGAAACCAGTCTTAAACTTAAATAAAGCCAATTACATAGGTATAAGGGGCAAGTTGGCTAAGGGAGATTGGGAAATTAGATTAAAAGGTATGATAGGCATCTAAAGAAATATTTCAAAATTATCAACGAACATAGAATCATAGAAAGGTTACAGCACGGAAGGAGGCCATTCGGCCCATCGAGTCCGCACCGGCTCTATGCAAGAGCAATCCAGCTAGTCCCACTACCCTGCCCTATCTCTGTAGGCCTGCAAATTTTTTGCTTTCAAGTATTTATCCAGTTCCCTTTTTAAGGCCATGATTGAATCTGCCTCCACCGCCCCTTCGGGCAGTGCATTTCAGATCCTAACCAGTCACTGTGTAAAAAAGTTTTCCTCATGTTACCTTTGGTTCTTTTGCCAATCACCTGTCCTCTGGTTCTTGACCCTTCTGCCAATGGGAACAGTTTCTCTCTATCTACTCTGTCTGGACCCTTTATGATTTTGAATACTTCTATTAAATCTCCTCGCAACCGTCTCTGTTCCAAGGTGAACAACCCCAGCTTCTCCAGTCTATCCACATAACTAAAGTCCCTCATCCCTGGAATCATTCTAGTAAATCTCTTCTGCACCCTCTCTAAGGCCTTCATATCTTTCCTGAAGTGCGGTGCCCAGAACTGGACACAATACTCCAGTTATGGCCGAACCAATGTTTTATAAGGGTTCATTATGACTTCCATACTTTTGTACTCTATGCCTCTATTTATAAAGCCCAGGATCCCGTATGCCTTTTTAACTACTTTCTCAACCTGCCCTGTCACCTTCAACGATTTGTTCACATATACCTCAGATCTCTCTGTTCCTGTACCCCTTTTAGAATTGTGCCCTCTAATTTACGTTGCCTCTCCTCGGTCTTCCTACCAAAATGTTTCACTTCACATTTTTCTGCGTTAAATTTCATCTGCCACGTGTCCACCCATGCCCCACCACCTGTCTATATCTTCTTGAAGTCTATCCTCCACACTGTTCACTACTCTTCCAAGTTTTGTGTCATCTGCAAATTTTGAAATTGTGCCCTGTCCACTCAAGTCCAAGGCATTAATACATATCAAGAAAAGCAGTGGTCCCAGCACTGACCCCTGGGGAACACAATTGTACACCTCCCTCCAGTTCAAAAAACAACCGTTTACCACTACTCTCTGTTTCCTGTCCCGTAGCCAATTCTGTATCCATGTTGCTACTGCCCCCTTTATTCCATGGGCCACAATCTTGATAAGCCTACCATGCGGCATTTTAATCGAACGTCTTTCATACATACATTCCATTGAGAAATAAAAACTCCATGAGAAAAGTGATCCATCCGTGGCTAACTAAAGAAGTTAAGAATGTTGACAAGAAGAGTATTAGATGAGGATTGGGAGAGAAATTAATGGGATTAAAAGCCGACAAATCCTGTGGACCTGATGGCCTATATCCCACGGTTCTAAAAGAGGTGGCTGCAGAAATAGTGGCTGTATTGGTTGTGCTCTTCTAAAATTCCTTAGATTCTAGAGCTGCCCCAATGGATTGGAAGGTAGCAAATGTAACACCGCTATTCAAGAAAGGAGGGACAGAGAAAACTGCAAGCCAGTTAGCCTGACATTGGTCATCGGAAAAATGCTGGAATCCATTATTAAGGAAGTGGTAACAGGGCACTTAAAACATCATAATATGATTTGGCAGAGTCAGCATGGTTTTATGAAAGGGAAATAGTATTTAACAAATCTATTAGACTTTTTGAGGATGTAACTAGCAGGATACATAAAGGGGAACTAGTGGATGTGTATATTTGGATTTTCAAAAGGCATTTGATAAAGTGCCACATAAATGGTTGTTACATAAGGGCTCATGGGGTTGGAGGTAATATATTGGCTTGGATTGAGGATTGGTTAACGGACAGAAAACAGAGAATAGGAATAAACGGGTCATTTTCAGGTGGGCAAATTGTAACTAGTGGGGTGCCGCAAAGATCAGTGCTTGGGCCTCAGCTATTTAAAATCTATATTAATGACTTAGATGAAGGGACCAAGTGTAACGTATCCAAGTTTGCTGACAACACAAAGCTAGGTGGGAAAGTAAGCTGTGAGGAGGCCACAAAGAGTCTGCAAAGGGATATAGACAGGTTAAGTGAGTGGGCAAGAAGGTGGCAGATGGAGTATAATGCGGGGAACTGTGAGGTTATTCACTTTGGTAGGAAAAATAGAAAAACTGAATTTTTAAAAAAAAGAGGGATTTGGGTGTCCTTGTACACGAAACACAAAGTTAACAAGCAAGTACAGCAAGCAATTAGGAAGGCAAATGGTATGTTGGCCTTTATTGCAAGGGGGCTGGAATACAAGAGTAAGGAAGTCTTTGTACAATTGTAGAGGGCTTTAACGAGACCATACATGTGTACACAGTTTTGGTCATCTTAACTAAGGAAGGAGATACTTGCCTTGGAGGCGGTGCAAAGGTTCACTAGATTAATTTCTGGGGCGAGAGGGTTGTCCTATAAGGAGAGATTGAGTAGAATGGGCCTATACTCTCTGGAGTTCAGAAGAACGAGAGGTGATCTCATTGAAATGTTTAAAATTCTTAGATGGCTTGACAAGGTAGATGCTGAGAGGCTGTTTCCCCTGGTTGGAGAGTCTAGAACTAGGGGGCATAGTCTCAGGATAAGGGGTCGGCCATTTAGGACTGAGATGAAGAAGAATTTTTTGACTCAGAAGGTCGTGAATATTTGGAATTCTCTACCCCAGAGGGCTGCGGATGCTCAGTCGTTAAGTATATACAAGGCTGAGGTGGATAGATTTTTGGACTCTAGGGGAATCAAGGGATATGGGGATCGGGCGGGAAAGTTGAGTTGAGGTTGAAGGTCAGCCATGATCTTATTGAATGGCGGAGCAGGCTCGAGGGGCCATATGGCCTACTCCTGTCCCTATTTCTTATGTTCTCTTCCTAGACTGATGAGCAGAGTGGTGTTTGTCATCCAGATCTATTTTGTGAAGTAGGACCAAATAAAATTTATCAATGGACACAATCAAGAGCATCATCCATCAAAAGGGAGCTGCAAGGGTCATATAAGTAAACCTTGGGGGAAGAACAGAGAGACAGCAATTGAGAAAGAAGAATGATCCAAACGAAGAACAGAACAACTCACCAGAGAAGCACAACAGTAAAAGTATTGGGGGAGGGAAGAGGGGGATGAGGGACAGTGATAAATCTTGGACAAATTGGCCAGGAAATGGTCCATGGACAAAGATGAAACGGTTTCTCCCCCCTTTCAGCTTTAAAAAAATACATATTTACGGACTCCTTCAGATGGTAAAAGGAAGCTTCTGGGTTGGGTGAGCTGTTCTCAGTTGTGACAGTAGCCACACTGTTCCAACAAGCCTCAATACCCTTGGATGGGGGCGGGGAAGAGGTGGGGTTGCGCTCTAAATCCAAAGATCCCTGCTGGAAAGGAGGTGTGTGGATGTCATCTAGGGACAGGATCAAGTTTGGCTATAATGCTTGAATAGCCATTCACTGTCTGGGCTCATGTGTGAAGAATTGCCACTTGGACAAGGTACTGGATGGTGACAGTAAAACCACAAGTTGGCAAAGAGGAGAGCATAAAAAGTAGATAGAGATCATATTTTGGACCGCACTTGTATTGGGCATAATATACCAGCCACAACTAGGAAACAGTGGCACCTCAGTGAACCTTAGACTGTCACTAACTTATGGCTACACCATACTATTGTTAAACCATCTGAAAGCACACAATCCCATCTGTCAGAATTGCCTGTACAACTGAATTATAAATAATAGTGGGGCGATGTAGCTTTCCAACGGTACAGCTCGGTTCACTTACCTAAGTGCCCGGCTCAGTTTCTCATAGTTCATGGTAGGCTTGTTTTTTCGTTGACCCCACTTCTGAGCTACCAACTCTGGCTGATTCAGTTTGAACTCTCCTTCGTCGCCAACCCATGAAATGCAGTCTCGTGCGTCTTTGTCTGTCAGAAGCTCCAGGAGGAACTGCCAGAGTTGAATCTGCCCATTATTACCTGGAGGCACAGACAGCATACAACTCGTTTTCACACACTTTTCTGCACCAGTGCTATATACACAGTAGAAATCTTAGTGCGTGTATATATATATATATATATATATATATATATACACACACGTTCTTTGAATGTGGACAATTAACATCCTGAGGGCATCAAGGGTCAACCATGTAATGTGGATTGGAGTTATGCACACTCCAAGTTCCCTTCCCTGGAGGACATTAATCCAGCAGTTTTTTGTGGTTATTTGATCTGGTGCTGGCCCATAAATTACCAAATTTATTGATTTCAATTTCACAAATTGCTACGGAGGGATTTGAACTCTCTACTTCTGGGCTGCTAGTCAAATACCACAAACACTATACTACATGCATTTTGTAAATCTCATGACAACCCAAAGCAATTCACATATAAAGAATTACTTCTGAGCTGCAATCGCTATTACGTAAGCAAATACGGCAGCTGTTTTGCACAACATCCCATAAACAATGAAACGAATGACCCGTTAATCTATTTTTGGTAATGTTGGGGAGATGAGTGTCAGCCACTGCACCAAGAAAGCCCCATGCTCTTTTTCAATTAAAGAAAAAAGACTCTCATTCATACAACACCTTTCACCACCTCATGATGTCCCAAAGCGCTTTACTGCCAATTAAGTACTTTTGAAGTGTAATCATTGTTGCAATATTGGAAACTTGGCAGCCAATTTGCACACAGCAAGATCCCACAAACAACAATGTGATGATAACCAGATAATCTGTTTTAGTGATGTTGGTTGAGGAATAAATATTGGGCAGGACTCCCCTGAGAGAACTCCCCTACTCTACTTTGAAGCAGTGCCACGGGGTCTTTCACACACATTGCAAATTTCTTGCCATGTATTATTAGGATGAATCATTTGTCCATAATGAATTAACCGTTTACGTAATACCCATGGACTTTTTTTGAAATGGGTGGAGGGAGGGTGAGAAATTGATGGGAGAAGTTGCCAGTCCTCTGCTAATGCCACTCTTGAAATATGTAAGGAATCTTACAACACCAGGTTATAGTCCAACAAATTTATTTTAAAATCACAAGCTTTCGGAGATTATCCCCTTCGTCACCTGATTTTAATTAACAGGATGTTAATTGTGATTTTAAAATAGATTTGTTGGACTATAACCTGGTGTTGTAAGATTCCTTACATTTGTCCACCCCAGTCCATCACCGGCACCTCCACATCATGACTCTTGAAATAGCCACCACGGGTTTGTAAGAGAAACCCAAGGTGATTCTCTCTCCAAGGAAGCAGCTGACTGTTGAACACAAGAACAACTTACAGGCTAATCCACTGTCACATCAGACTCAAGAGGATTTTCTTTTTTAAAACTCTTTTGAAATTGAACTTTTCCAACATTTGGGTAAATATATCCTGAGTCGCACTGACCAGAAGGTCCAAGGTTCGATTACCAGTCTGTCTTAAGTTATTACTCTTGGCTGGCTCACAACCAGGGTACTACAATTGGCCATAGCACCCTTGGATTAGGGAGAGGAAATAGATAAACCAAGGTTACTCTGCCAATCACTATCCAGTGATCTCTGCTGCAGTTGGCTCGTGCACATGCGTGTTTGATAAGAATAGGACTAGGCTCTCTGCTCCTCCACCCACCCCCAGGGGCAGGATAGACTCTCAACAACCACTCCTTAGGCCACAAGTAAAGCACGGCCACATGGGCTAGGTAACAGCCAAAAAGAGTCAGCTCCTTCAGCAAAGGGTCAGGGGAGAAAACAAAACAATATTCAAAGTTAGCATCCTCTTCAAAATTCTCTGCTGGTGCAGCTCAGCTTCATTCATAAGCAATCATTTACCCCCGGCCCTAAACTACTGAGATATACCTTGAGGATAAGGCGGGGGTGGGGGGGGAACCCCAAGCTATTGTCTCTGTGGGCCACATGGATGTGTACTGTGGAACCTCGGTAGACCCTGTGTAAAGTTTAAATCCACGCTCCTATAAATTTGCAAATACCCCATGCTCCTTTTGTCACTAACAGATCTTCGTAGTCTGATTTAGAATTTATTCACCATTGAGGCATCACTGGGAACAGCCCCTTTTCAAAACTCCAGGCCCAAGAAATTTAAACAGGGCAGACAAACAAATAATAATACAAGCTCAAGGTTGCCCAGGCATCGAGGGTTGGATTGCCAGGCTACAGGGGCTGCATGTTACCCCTAGGTGGACATTCCTGAGTTTCATCATCTAGCATCTTCACAAATTGGTGTGTCAGTTAGTCACATTAGATTTGCAAAAATGAGAGCACATGGAATTGGAGGTAAGCAGGTGACATGAATCAGTAATTGATTGGGAAGTAGGAGACAGAGGTTAGGGATAAAGGGTTTGTTCTCAGATTGGCGGGACGTGAAAAGTGGGGCCCCACCTTTTCATCATATATGTTAATGGCTTGGATGAAGAAAGAGAGAGTTGCATATCCAAGTTTGCAGATGACACTAAGTTAGGAGGCACAATATGTTGTTAGTTGGGAGCAGGATGTTGCAACGGGATATAGACAGACTAAATGATTGGGCAAAACTGTGCCAGATGGAGTTCAATGTTAGGGAGTGTGAGGATCTGGGAAAGAAATATCAGAACATTTTCTTAATGGTGAGAGGAGGATTTAGGTGCCCAGGTACACAAATCACGAAAAGCTAGTGCACAGTTGCTGCAAGAAAAGCATTTGTTAAAGCATATTGCGTTTAACTAGCTTGATTGAGTTTTCTGATAAGGTAACAGAGAGGGTTGATTAGGGCATTGTGGTTGATGTGTCTATGGACTTTCAAAAGGCGTTTGATAAAGTGCCACATAATAGGATGTCAGCAAAATTGAAGGCCATTGAATAAAAGGGGCAGTGGCAGAATGGATACGAAATTGGCTAAGTGACAGGAAACAGAGATTAGTGGTGAACAGTTGTATTTTGGACAGGAGGGAGGTGTACAGTGGTGTTCCCCAGAGGACGTTACTAGGATCACTGATTTTTTTGATATATATTAATGACTTGGATGTACAGGGCACAATTTCAAAATATGCAGATCACACAAAACTTGGGAGTGTAGTAAACAGTGAGGAGGATAGTAATAGACTTCAAGAGGACATAGACAGGCTGATGGAATGGACGGACACGTGGCAGGTAAAATTTAACACAGAGAAGTGCAAATTTTGGCAGGAAGAATGAGGAGAACCAATATAATCTAAATGGTACAATTCCAAAGGGGGTGCAGGAACAGAGAGACCTGGGGGTATATGTGCACAAATCTTTGAAGGTGGCAGGGCAGGTTGAGAAAGTGGTTAAAAAAGTATACAGGATCCTGAGCTTTATAAATAGAGGCATAGAGTACAAAAGCAAGGAAGTTATGGTGAACCTATATAAAACACTGATTCAGCCACAGCTGGAGTATTGTGTCCCGTTCTGGGCACCGCACTTTAGGAAGGATGTGAAGGCCTTAGAGAAGGTACAGAAAAGATTTACTAGAATGGTTCCCATGATGAGGGTCTTCAGTTACGTGGATAGACTGGAGAAGTTGGGGTTGTTCTCCTTAAAGCAGAGAAGGTTAAGAGGAGACTTGATAGAATTGTTCAAAATCATGAAGGGTTTAGATAAATAAAGAGAAACTGTTCCCATTGGTGGAAGGGTCGAGAACCAGAGGACACAGATTTAAGGTGATTGGCAAAAGAATCAAGGGCGACATGAGGAAAAACATTTTTACACAGCGAGTAATGCGCTGCCTGAAAGGGTGGTGGAATCAGATTCAATTGTGGCTTTCAAAAAAGAATTGGATAAATATCTGAAGGGAAAAAATTTGCAGGGCTAAGGGGAAAGAGCAGTGGAATGGGATTAACAGGATTGCTCTTACAAAGAGCCAGCATGTGTTTGAGAGGCTGAATGGCCTCCTTCTATGTAACCATTCTATATTATACAAGCTTTCTATATAATATTGCTAACCTGGTCAGGGAAAGGTGTTATGTTAATTTTTCCTGTGAACAAAGCTTTCTGTTCTGTTATTAAGCATCAACAGACTGTTAAAGTTACAGTTACCTTGTGAAAAGAGGCCTTTTGAGTAATGACTAAGGACAGAGCATGTACAGTCAGAGGACAAGTAGCAGAATGGATAGCAAGCAGGCTACAAAACAAGACAGTAGGTGTTAAAGGTAGTTACTCAGACTGGCAAAAGGTGGGAAGTGCTGGGACCACTGTTACTCACCATTTACACGGCTCAGGACCAGCAGCAGCACCAGGCGTACCTAAAAATAAGGTGCCAACCTGGTGAAGCTGCAACACAGGACTACGTGCATGCTAAACAGAGGAAGCAGCATGCTATTGGCAGATCAAAGCGATCCCACAAACAATGGATCAGATCAAAGCTCTGCAGTCATGCCACATCCAGTCGTGAATGGTGGTGGATAATTAAACAACTAACGGGAGAAGAAGGCACCGTGAGCATCTCCATCCTCGATGATAGCAGAGCCCAGCATGTGCGTGTAGAAGACAAGGCTGAAGCATTTGCAACCATCTTCAGCCAGAAGTGCCGAGTGGACGATCCATCTCGGCCTCCTCCCGAGATCCACCATCACAGAAGGCAATCTTCAGCCAATTCCATTCACTCCATGTGATATCAAGAAACGGCTGAGTGCACTGGATACAGCAAAGGGTATGGGCCCCGACAACATCCCAACTGTAGTGCTGAAGACTTGTGCTCCAGAACTAGCTGCGCCTCTAGCCAAGCTGTTCCAGTACAGCTACAACACTGGCATCTACCCGACAATGTGGAAAATTGCCCAGGTAGGTCCTGTCCACAAAAAGCAGGACAAATCCAATCCGGCCAATTATCACCCCATCAGTCTACTCTCAATCATCAGCAAAGTGATGGAAGGTGTCGTTGACAGCGCTATCAAGCAGCACTTACTCACCAATAACCTGCTCACCAATGCTCAGTTTGGGTTCCGCCAGGACCGCTCGGCTCCAGACCTCATTACAGTCTTGGTCCAAGCATGAACAAAAGAGCTGAATTCCAGGTGAGGCGAGAGTGACTGCCCTTCACATCAAGGCAGCATTTGACCGAGCGTGGCATCAAGGATCCCTAGTAAAATTGAAGTCAATGGTAATCAGAGGGAAAACTCTCTCGTGGCTGGAGTCATACCTAGCACAAAGGAAGATGGTAGTGGTTGTTGGACGCCAATCATCTTAGCCCCAGGATATTGCTGCAGGAGTTCCTCAAGGCAGTGTCCTAGGCCCAACTATCTTCAACTGCTTCATGAATGACCTTCCCTCCATCATAAGGTCAGAAGTGGGGATGTTCGCTGATGATTGCACAGTGTTCAGTTCCATTCGCAACCCCTCAGATAACGAAGCAGTCCGTGCCCGCATGCAGCAAGATCTGGACAACATCCAGGCTTGGGCTGATAAGTGGCAAGTAACATTCCCGTCAGACAAGTACCAGGCAATGACCATCTCCAACAAGAGAGAGTCTAACCACCTCCCCTTGACATTCAACGGCATTACCATCATCGAATCCTGGGGTCACCATTGACCGGACTTAACTGGACCAGCCACATCAATACCGTGGCTACAAGAGCAGGTCAGAGGCTGGGTATTCTGTGGCGAGTGACTCACCACCTGACTCCCCAAAACCTTTCCACCAACAACAAGGCACAAGTCAAGAGTGTGATGGAATATTGTCCACTTGCTTGGATGAGTGCAGTTCCAACAACACTCAAGAAGCTGAACACCATCCAGTCAAAGCAGCCAGCTTGATTGGCACCCCATCCATCACCTTAAACATTCACTCCCTCCACCACCAGCACACCCTGGCTGCAGTGTGTACCATCTACAAGATGCACTGCAGCAACTTGCCAAGGCTTCTTCGACATCACCTCCCAAACCCACGACCTCCACCACCTAGAAGGACAAAGGCAGCAGGCGCATGGGAACACCACTACCCACATGCACATTCCCCTCCAAGTCACACACCATCTTGACTTGGAAATATATCGCCGTTCCTTCATCATCGTTGGGTTAAAATCCTGGAACGCCCTACTTAACAGCACCTTGGGAGAACCTTCACCACACGAACTGCAGCGGTTTAAGGCGATGGGCAATAAACGCTGGCCTTGCCAGCAACGCCCACATCCCACGAATGAATAAAAATAAACGATTTGGACTGTGAAACCTGAAGTACAATTTCAAAATTAGTGGACGACACTAAATGGAGGAGTATATTTAATACGGAGGAGGACTGCGACAAAATACAGGAAGACATTAATATACTTGCAGAATAGGTGTGCAATTGGCAAATAAATTTCAATATAGATAAGCGTGAGTTATTACATTTTGGTAGGAAGAATAAGGGGGCCACATACTGCTTGGATTATGAGTGTCTAAATGGGGTAGAGGAGCAGAGGGATCTGGGGGATACAGATAGACAAATCATTAAAAGTAGCGACACAGGTTAATAAGGCTGTAAAAAAAGCAAACCAAGCACAGGGGTTCATTTCTAGAAGGATAGAATTGAAAAGCAGAAATGTTATGTTAAATTTGTACAGAAACTTGGTTAGGCCCCACTTGGAGTACTGTGAACAGTTCTGGTCACCATATTATGAAAAGGATATAGAGGCACTGGAGAAGGTGTAAAAAAATATTCACTAGGAAGATACCAGAACTGAGGTTATACCGATCAGGAAAGATTGAGCAGGCTGGGGCTCTTATCTCTAGAAAAGGGAAGACTGAGGGGTGACCTGATAGAGGTCTTTAAGATTATGAAAGGGTTGGATAGGTGAAAGTGGAGAAGATGTTTCCACTTGTAGGGGAGACCAGAACTAGGGGCCATAAATATAAGATAGTCACTAATAAATCCAATAGGGAATTCAGGAGAATCTTATTTACCCAGAGAGTGGTTAGAGTGTGGAACTCACTACCACAAGGAGTAGTTGAGGCGAATAACAGATACATTTAAGGGGAAGCTAGATAAACATGAGGTAGAAAGGAATAGGAGGATATGCTGATAGGGTTAGATATAATAGGGAGGGAAGAGGCTCGCATGGAGCATAAACACCATTTCTGTGCTGTACATTCTATATAATGAGCATTATGTGGCATTCTTATCTCATGTGCAAAAGATAGGTGAAGGGAGTTATCCACACTTTGGTAGGAGTGCGGGATGCTTTGGACAAAGGTAAGTGTCTTGATAAATCAGAAACAACTAATCATATGGAGGCCAACGATGACAGGCATTTTGTTATCCGGTGAATCTCTGTATGCACAGACCCTCATCAGTTTTGATAAGTGGGGTGGGGGGGGGTTCACTAATGTGAACAAATGTTTGAAGACTGAGATATAGCTTGGAGACAGAGAAAGCACACAGCCCACATAGAGCTAATATGTCTAAAAACATATATAACTGAAAATAAAATCGTATGTGTTAGAATGTTCGCGGAGCGAGACTGGACAGCTCAAGTAATGTCAAGGATCTTTGGAAGGTGCACTTCGAGGCCTTGTGTGGGGAGATGAACTTTGCCAGGTTATATTCAAACGTCTTATTAGTACTCTTATATTTTACAATCTATGTTACTTATTATAACTTCTTAATAAAGCTATTATACTTTGCAACAAAAGACCTCGCAGTCTTTTTGTTTAAAGACTGAACCTTTAAAATAGATAACTCACAGGTACAAAAAGTAATCAAAAGGGCTAATGTAATGTTGGTCTTTATCTCAAGGGAATTGGAATTCAAAAGTGAGGAAGACTGGCCTTGGAAAGGGAACAGCACAGATTCACTAGTAATATATCAAGACTTAAAACATCAACATCTTGCATTTATATAGTATCTTTAACGTAGTAAAACATCCCAAGGCGCTTCACAGGAGCGTTATCAAACAAAATTTGACACCAAGCCGCATAAGAAGATATTAGGACAGGCTTGGTCAAAGGGGTAGGTTTTAAGGAGCATCTTAAAGGAGAGAGAGGTAGAGAGGCAGAGATGTTTAGGGAGGAAATTCCAGAGCTTAGGGCCTGGGCAGCTGAAGGCACGGTCGCCAATGATGGAGCGATTAAAATCAGGGATGCACAAGAGGCAAGAACTGGAGGAGTGTAGAACTGGAGGAGGTTACAGAGTTAGGGAGGGGCGAGGCCACGGAGGGATTTATAAACAAGGATGAGAATTTAAAAACCAAAAAAAAAGAGGTGGTCCTGGACCAGGAGCCAACGTAGGTCAGCAAGCACAGGGGTGATGGTGAACGAGACTTGGTGTGAGTTAGGATACAGGCAGCAGAGTTTTGGATGAGGTCAAGTTTATGGAGGGTGGAAGATGGGAGGCCAGCCAGGAGAGCATTGGAATAGTCAAGTCTAGAGGTAACAAAGGCATGGCTGAGCATTTAAGCAGCAATAAGCTGAGGCGGGGCGGAGATGGGAGATGTTATGGAGGTGGAAGTAGGCACTCTTGGTGATGGAGCGGATATGTGGTTGGAAGCTCATCTCGGTCAAATAGGATGCCACGGCTGCAAACGGTCAGGTTCAGCCTCAGAAAGTGGGCAGGGAGAGGGCTGTAGTTGGTGGCTAGGGATTGGAATTTGTGGGGGGGACCGAAGATAATGGCTTCAGCCGTCCCAATATTTAGTTGGATGAAATGTTTGCTCATTCAGTGCTGGATGGCGGACAAGCAGCATGACAAACCAGAGACAGTGGAGGGGTCGAGGGAGGTGATGGTGAGGAGGTAGAGCTGGGTGTCTTTAGCGTACATATGGAACCAGACTGTGTTTTTGGATGATAATCGCCAAGGGACATGTAGATGAGCAATAGAAGGGGGCCAAGGATAGATCCTTGGGGACACCAGAAGTAACGGTAGGGGGTGGAAAGAGAAGCCATTGTAAGTGATTAAAGGGTTAAATTATGAGGACAGGTTGCATAAACTTGGCTGGTATTCAGGTAGAAGGTTGAGAGGTGATCTAATTGAAGTCTATAAAATTTAAAAGGGATTCGATAGGGTAGATACAGAGAAACTATTTCCTCTGGTGGGGGAATCAAGAACGAGGGGACATAATCTTAAAATTACAGCGAATTTAGGAGTGAAATCAGGAAGCACTATTTCACATACAGGGTAGTGAAAAATTTGGAATTTGCTCTCCTAAAAGCCCGTGGATACTGGTCAATTGACATTTTAAACACTGAGATGTATGGATTTTTGTTAGGTAAGGGTATCAAGGGATTTGGATCAAAGGCGTTAAATGGTGATGAGGTACAGATTAGCCATGATCCAACTGAATGGCCTACTTCTGTTCCTTTTACCACTGTAGTAACTGTGAATTTCTCAAGGATCATCAGGACAAAATTAAAACCTGTCCATTACACTAATCTCTCCTTACCCGTCCTATTCCCAGGTGAACTTCTGTCTTCACCAGAGATCCGTGGAGCACGTGGGACTTTGGCAGCCTTGGGCGTCCCGGTGAAGACTTTAATGGTGGTAGGGGTTGCTGGCTGCATTGTTGTAGGAATTATTTGGACAGCTGAAAAGAAAACATTAAATTTGAGAGAGATGCACACAGAATCTCACTCATACAGTGCATGGCAGTTCAGCTCACAAAATGATACCCATAATATACAGATCTGTTTGTTTATTATGTGGACATCAGACAATGTATGAGTGCTTAAACTCCAATAGCTATTTCCCTTTCATCAGCATAATGTAGAAACCATCTTATAAAAAATTGACAATGTCTGTCACACTTCAAAGAGTAAAAAGCATATGTTTTTCCGACTGGGAACCAAACATTTACATGCACCTTCCAATCCGCAAACTTCCTTCACTAAAGAGCAAAGTCTGACTGACCTCAGATTGTATTCTTACAGAAAGTAGACTGTCGCCTTAAAGGGGCAGGATGGCGTAAACACAGGTCCATTATAGCAGAATAGTGTGTGCGTTACATGGTAAAACGCTCATAGTATCAAAGTAGGTACAGCACATTTGGCCCATCGTGCCTATGCTGGGTAAATCAGATCAGGGAGATGAATGCTTGGCTCAAAGATTGGTGTGGGAGAAGTGGGTTTCGGTTCATGGGGCACTGGCATCAGTACTGGGGAAAAGAGGGAGCTGTTCCGTTGGGATGGGCTTCACCTGAACCATGCTGGGACCAGTGTTCTGGCAAATCGAATAACTAGGGCGGTAGAGAAGGCTTTAAGCTAAATAAGGGGGGGGGGGGGGGCGGGGGAGGACTCAGGTGGGGCAAAGTTTAGGTTGATAAAGAGAAAAGACATGGAAGTAGTACAGGAAAGTGATAGGGGTGATGATAAACAATGTGTCAGGAAGGGACAGAGTGTACAAACATAAGAGTGCACTAGCAAATGGGGCCAGGGTAGGAAAGAATGGTAAAAAGACAAAATCAAAGGTTCTGTATCTGAATGCGCGCAGCATTCGTAACAAGATAGATGAATTGATGGCACACATAGAAACAAATGGGTATGATCTTGTGGCCATTACAGAGATGTGGTTGCAAGGTGACCAAGGTTGGGAGCTAAATATTCAGGGTTATTTAACATTTCAGAAGGATGGGAAAACCTCAAACGTAACACCTCTATTTAAGAAGGGAGTGAGACAGAAAGCAGGTAACTATAGACCAGTTAGCCTAACATCTGTCATTAGGAAAATGCTAGAATCCATTATTAAGGAAGTAGTAGCAGGACATTTGGAGACTCATAATACAATGGAGAGTCAACATGGTTTTATGAAGGAGAAATCATGTAGGATTATTTATTAACGTCCTTTGAGGAAGTAACGGGCAGGATGGATAAAGGGGAACCAATGGATGCAGTATATTTGGATTTCCAAAAGGCATTCGATAAGGAGCCACATAAAAGATTACTGCACAAGATAAGAACTCATGGTGTTGGGGGTAATATACTGGCATGGATAGAGGATTGGCTAACTAACAAAACAAAGTCAGGATAAAAGGGTCATTTTCAAAATGGCAATCTGTAACTAGTGGGGTGCCGCAGGGATCAGTGCTGGGGCCTCAACTATTTACAATATATATCAATACTTGGATGAAGGAACAGAGTGTCTTGTGGCCAAATTTGCTGATGATACAAAGATAGGTGGAAAAGCAAGTGGCGATGAGGACACAAAGTGTCTGCAAAGGGATATTGGCAGGTTAAGCAAATGGGCAAAAATTTGGCAGATGGAATATAATGTGGGAAACGTTAAGTCATCCACTTTGGGAGGAAAAATAAAAAAGCAAATTATTATTTGAATGGAGAAATACTACAAAATGCTGCTACAGAGGGATCTGGGTGTCCTCGTACATGAAACACAAAAAGTCAACATACAGGTGCAGCAGGTCATCTGGAAGGCAAACGGAATGTTGGCCTTTATTTCTAGGGGGATGGAGTATAGAAGCAGGGAAGTCATGCTACAACTGTACAGGGTGCTGGTGAGGCCACACCTGGAGTACTGTGTACAGTTCTGATGCCCTTATTTAAAGGAAGGACATACTTGCACTGGAGGCAGTTCAGAGAAGGCTCACTGGGTTGATTCCAGGTACGGAAGGGTTATCTTATGAGGAAAGATTGAACAGGTTGGATCTATACTCATTGGAGTTTGGAAGAATGAGAGGAGATCTTATTGAAACATACAAGATTCTGAGGGGACTCGATAGGGTAGATGCTGAGAGGATGTTACCCCGCCGCGGGGGAATGTAAAACTAGGGGGCATAATCTCAGAATAAGGGGTCGCCCGTTTAAGATGGAAATGAGGAGGAATTTCTTCTCCCAGAGGGTCGTGAATCTTTGGAATTCTTTACCCCAAAAAGCTCTGGAGGCTGAGTCATTGAATACATTCAAGGCTGAGTTAGACAAATTTTTGATCAGCAAGGGAGACAAAGGATATGGGGAAAGGGCAGGAGAGTGGAATTGAGGTAAAAATCAGATCAGCCATGATCTCATTAAATGGCGGAGCAGGCTCGAGGGGCCGAATGGCCTACTCCTGCTCCTGTCTCTTATGGTCTTATGACACCATTCTAGTAAATCTCTTCTGCACCCTCTCTAAGGCCTTGACATCCTTCCTAAAGTGTGGTGCCCAGAATTGAACACAATACTCCAGCTGAGGCCTAACTAGTGTTTTATAAAGGTTTAGCATAATTTCCTTGCTTTTGTACACTATGCCTCTATTAATAAAGTCCAGGATCCCATGAGTTTCTTTTTTAAAAACAGCCTTCTCAACTTGTCCTGCCACCTTCAAAGACTTGTGTATTTGCACCCCCAGGTCTCTCTGTTCCTGCACCCCCTTTAAAATTGTACCATTTAGTCTACCATTTTGCCTCTCCTCATTCTTCCTACCAAAATGAATCAATTAACACTTCTCTGCATTAAATTTCATCTGCCATGTGTCTGCCCATTCCATCAGTCTATATGTCCCCTGAAATCTGTCACTATGCTCCACACTGTTCACTACATTTCCGAGTTTCATGTCATCTGCAAACTTTGAAATTATACCCTCTATACCCAAGCCCAGAATATATATATATATATAAAAATAAATAAAAATATAAATAAATATATATATTATAACGACTCCCGTCATCATAAAACAGTACATCACCCCGAGCAATGCTGCAGGAAACGTGTTTGTGCTTTAAAACAAACCTGCCCTTTGCAACTACATTGCAGCCAATGAACAGCAGACTGAATCAAGTGCAACAGGTTGAATCCAGCCCAGAATGATGGGATGAAAGACTCCTCTCTCTGTTGGCTCTAAGAGTTCAGTGTGAAACTAGTCTAAGACAGTCTCCACTCTGAGTGGGTGTGAATAACCACCTCAAAACAACCACTAAGTAAAGCAAGGTGCAACAAAGGTTTACTAGATTGATTCCTGGGATGAGAGGGTTATCCTTTTAGGAGAGATTGCGTAGAGTGGGCCTATATTCTCTAGAGTTTAGAAGAATGAGAGCTGATCTCATTGAAACGTATAAAATTCTTAGAGGGCTTGACAGGGCTGAGAGGCTGTTTCCCGTGAAGTGTCTAGAACTAGGGGGGGCATAGTCTCAAGATAAGGGGTCGGCTATTTAGGACCGAGATGAGGAAAAATGTATTCACTCAGAGGGTTGTGAATCTTTGGAATTCTCTACCTGAGGGCTGTGGATGCTCAGTCGTTGTGTATTCACGATTGAGAGCGATAGATTTTTGGACACTAATGGAATCAAGGGATATGGGGATAGGGTGCGAAAGTGGAGTTGAGGTCGAAGATCAGCCATGATCTTATTGAATGGCGGAGCAGGCTTGAGAGGCCTTATGGCCTACTCCTGCTCCTATTTCTTATGTTCTCAGGATATAGGCAGCAGAGTTTTGGATGAGCTCACGTTTATGGAGGGTGGAAGATGGGAGGCTGGCCAGGAGAGCATTGAAATAGTCAAGTCTAGAGGTAACAAAGGTATGGATGAGGGTTTCAGCAGCAGATGATCTGAGGCAGGGGCGGAGATGGACGACAGAAATCCCATAATCACATGTAACATAAAACACAAATTTGTCTCGGTCATCATATAACCGTGGGCCTAATTATAAAAAGGGTGAAAATGCAAAATGTAGCTCTCAAAACACTCAGAAATTCTGTTATAATAAAAACACAATATAGACTTAAACTGTGACCCAGATAATAACAAATCACTTGCCCAACAATAACTCAGCAAAACTAAAAGCCTTACTCAGAGAGTCATTAACACGGCTGATAGTAGTTGAAAGCCTGTGAAAATCAATATGGAACCATTGTAAAACATGGATGTTTATTGGTGAAATGAGCAGGGGGAGGGTAAACATTAGTTACAAGATGAAAACAAAGAACATATATTCTCATGCTAATGTAGAAAGATGTATTTTGAGTCAAGTACTCACGTTGGTCAATGGTAACAGTTGCTATTTCACCTGTGTGCTCCTGGCTTGCCAACACATCTGTAGGACAAGAACAGGCTTCATTAATTCATTTACCAAAAGCTCAATCCTATTCTATAGAAAGGTCAGCTCAACTCAAATACAAAATTAAATTCTATCATGGGTACAACATAATATAAAAGTAGAGATGTTTTGCTACAGGGCATTGGTGAGACCACATCTAGAATACAGTGTGCAGTTTTGGTCTCCTTATTTAAGAAAGGACATAATTGCTTTAGACGCGGTTCAGAGAAGGTTCACTCGACTGATTCCTGGCATGAGGGTGTTATCTTATGAGGCAAGGTTGGACAAGTTGGGCCTGTATACATTGGAGTTTAGAAGAATGAGAGGTGATCTTATTAAGACATAAGATACTGAGGGGACTACAAGGGGTAGATGCTGAGGGGATGTTTCCCCTTGTGGGAGAGACTAGAACTCAGGGACACAGTTTAAAAATAAGGGGTCTCCCATTTAAGACGGAGATGAGGAGAATTTTTTTCTCTCAGAGGGTCGTGGATTTGTGGAACTCCCTTCCCCGGAAAGCAGTGGAGTCAGAGTCAATGAATATTTTTAAAGGCTGAGCTAGATAGATTCCTGATTAACAAGGGAGTCAAAGGTTATAGTAGGTAGACTGGAAAGTAGGGTTGAGGTCACAATCAGATCAGCCATGATCTTATCAAATGGCCTACTCCTGCTCTTAATTTGTATGTATTTTATTCAAAATATTTTATCTGACCAGTGAAACTGTTAGCTTCAACCAAGCCTAGTTAGGTGCTCAGCAGGGGCAACTGGGATGCTAGAATTAGGGTCAACACCCCCAATATGGGTGTGTGGGGGGGTGGGTTACTGGAAGTGAAAAGTCAGGGGTCACGGGAGAGGGAGACACACACACTTATTTGTTATATCGCCGTTCCTGGGTCAAAATCCTGGAACTCCCTACCTAACAGCACTGTGGGAGTACCTTCACCACATGGACTGCAGCGGTTCAAGGTGACGGCTCACCATCACCTTCTCAAGGGCAATTAGGGGTGGGCAGTAAATGCTGGTCTTGGCAACGATGCCCATATCCCAAGAGTGAATTTAAAAAAAAATATATATATTGCATGCATCTGGCAAGGACAGTATTAGCTGTGTGGCCACCCACACAGAACAGCCAGTCCAAAAAATGCAGTGTGGGCTACTGCATGGAGCGCTCCAGCTCCAGTGGAGAAACCGTGATAGTGGCTAAAAGCAGGACAGGTACAGTTAACTTGGTGCCTGCATCCGTTTGATTACCGGTGACACAATCTGACTATCTTTGAAAGAAAGTTCAATGATCAAAATTCTAATTTTCAGCCAGCCGACAAGACTCAGTACATTAAGATTCACTCACACTTCCTCAGCAATTCCAAGTGGCTCCACAGAATTTCTCCTTTTGGTACTCTCTGCAGGAATTCCTCCTGGCTGAGGGAACACAGGTCTTTTCCCAAAATACTCAGATCCTTCACATCCACGTCGATCATGGCAAACTCCTTCATTACCCACACGGCCCAATGCAACACCTGGTCCACTGACCACTGAATTGGATCTAAAAGGGGGAAAATAAAGACACACAACCAGATGAAACCCACGCAAAGAATTTAAAAAAAATGTTCTGTGAATAGATTCTATTTAAATGCACAGCTTTTGAGAGTTTTGTACACAAGCTCTGCAAATTTAACACAGCTAGGGGTAGGCCAACACTGGTGTGAACTGTAGAGATTTTGAAGATATAATTGTTGACAGGCTTGCTGGGGAGGGCTGAGGCAGAGCAGAGAACAGAAGAGCTCAGATGAAGCTCTACACACACCAGGGGAGAGAAAAGATGCAATTCTTAAATCAGCCAGAAAGAAACATCAACTTCAGTGGTCACAAGGAGTTGGCTTTGTTGAGAGGAACAAAGGATCTCTCTGCAACCAGTAGAAATATTTTCGACGAAAACAAAGGAAGGTTATAATAGTAACACCACATGTATTCCGCACTCCAGTCAGAGTGACAGAACTGGTCTTTGCCCCAACTGCAGACAAATGTGGAAAGGGTTTCCTCCCCATACAAGTGACATCCTGCCCAAAGAGACATCTCAGCATCTTTGGCTTCAGAAAGAATCCAACACTACACTGGGTCAATAATTAAAATGTGACATGGGAAGAAAAAAAAAAAAAATCCAACAAAGCATTTTTAACTTTACTGCAGTGCCTTTCGAGCTAACTGATGTAACTGTCACGACACTCCATTTCAAAAGGAACTCAGAGCCTGAGGACAGCAAGTCATTTACCAAGTCTTGGGAAAGTCAATATTTTTGGTGTCAAGCTAGTGTTCTGGAGTGGACTTAACATCTTGTGACATTATTTCCCTAGCTCTACCTATGTTTGTGGTCAGAGACTGGAGACAAAACTGGGTTCACTGGCTAAATTTCCACTCTTACAGACCAGGCATGGGCCCTGTGACACTTGGAGAGTTAGATCATGTTACAGACCTCCAGAACAGGCAGCTGATCACGGTAAGTCACTCTGGAAATAAATTGCTAAGGTCCCTACAGGACTTTCTGAAAGAGAAGTAGACGAAGCAAGTATTTTCTAAATAGATATTATGGGCTTTTATTCCCCTCTTTCTTCCCCTGCCAAGGGGCTGACTCCTCGCTGGTGTATGGCTCCCTGGGTGTCAGTCATCCTTTGGTACTGCACTCAAACGTCCATTATTTGTGAGCCTCAGCTACCAGTGCCAACAGGCTATTCGACTATAAGAGGCAGTATAGCAGAGCTCGATCCTATTTTCAAATGCATTTCCAGCTGCATTTGCTGGCTAGCGAATTAAAGTGAGACCCCTTGGTTATTTTCTGGTCCTAACCAGGGGCAATGAGACCGACTGAAGCATCTTTACCCTGGTTAAGATCAGTCAACTCAGTAAACAACTTGGAGGAGAACAATATTTCAACATAATGCTTCAGTCAAACAGCATAGCACCTTTGAACACTAATGCACTGTGCCAGAGTGGCAGGATATGGTTTGTGCTATACTTCCCAGACACTGAGCTGCTGACCTCAACCATGCTGTCAGGATACACTAGCAAGCAAAAGAGCCCTTGGTTACTACAGCGAAAGCTTTATCACAGCGAAAGGTTAAAATTGGGAGTCAGTTAGTCCTTTTGTTCATCACTCACCACCTGAGGCTGTGGCAAAATAACAGATTTCAAACCATTCCCTTGTACGGAAACACCATGAATTTTAAGGGGGGGGGGCAGGGGTTGGGGAGAAGAGAGGAAGGAAGGGAGGAGGACAGGAAGAAAAATCTAAAAGAAAAATGTCATAATGGTGATTAAAGATAACTCTAGAAATCAGTTGACTTACTAGATGCTTCTTGCAAAACATTCATAGTCAGTTAGTAATAGCTTTTTGAACAATGAACATTGCCAAGAACAAATCAAAGTGAAAATAAAAGACAACGCTGGCTAGTTGTAAGGTCCTGCTTTAAATGAGTGTTGACAGTTTCAGGCTTGCACCACAGCATGAATCTATCTCCAAATTGTCACAATTGGCAATCTCATTCAGAGAAGCCATCTGGCGTTGGAAATGGAAAATTACTGAGCTAGCACATTAGGAGGTGCTTTTATGAGGATAGGGCTGAGGTACATTGTTGGGGCAGAGTAAAGGGAGCTTTACTGTGCATGTATCTGATCTGCAAGTGCTTGAGTTGGACACTGGATGCCACCAACCAATGTCCCTCACCTTGACCCGCACACAATTCGAAGGAAAAACACAGCCCACTTATATATCTCACAGGAAGTCAGTTCCATACCGTACGGTATTCCGAGATGCTCCTGTTCTTTCCGATAACCCTCGAGGGCTGCAGCCCATCGCGTCACTTGCTCGGATGTCTCGTCTGGTATTGCTGTCAGCTGCTTCGAGCCGTCCAATGTTATCACTTGTGCTTCCTCCACAAGCTGGGCCTCTGTAACTGCCTGATGCGTGGCATCGGGGTCGATTACCACCTCCACTGTTTCAACCGGCTTAACAATCTCTAGGATGTTCAACTTCGGTTCCACTCCTGCTAAAAGTAACGACGCTTAAACAAAAGTTATCAGACAAGACACGTATCCAATTGTAAATCTCTCCCCAACAAGATAGGCAAACAAATAACAGCCAAACCTAAGTGAACAGTAGCTTCAACTCAGGAAAGCTTCAGGCTCAGTTCCTAGTTTAGGTCAAGCTAACTGATCTGACCAGGGGCTTCTGTAGGGACATTACTATTGCCTCAACACTCCTGGGCTAGGCAGTGGGAGAATAAATAAATGGTGACTGGAAAACAAATTCATAGCCTGCAGGGAAAGTCTGGGAATACTGGAAAGCTGCTTTTACATCTGTGTTAGCGGCGCCTGTTTTTTTTTAAAAAAAACTGGGTCTTCCTGGCAGCCAGCCTTAGCAAACCCAGCAAGTTTAGTTGGTGCTGTTGCCAGCAGCAGCACCAGTACCCCATTTACATGATATAAAGGCAGGTTGTGATGCGATTCTGATCACGCTCCTCATGCGGTTACATTCAGGTTCAGTTATGGTCCTGATTGCTAGAGGGGGAGGGTGATGAGGAGGCAGAGAGAAAAAAAAATAAAAGGAAAACACAATCTGGGAACATGCCAATAAATTTCTGATTAGGCTCCTTATAATCAGCCTGGTTAGGTCATGCTTCCTAAATAGGAAAAATATGTCTGTTCTTAGGCCTTGAACACAGCATGCAATGTGAGGACAAGCTGTTCTAAGATTTAGACCAAGCTTACCTTGTCTGGAAATGACTTCCACACTGAGTTGAACAGTGCCATCAGTTTTCACTCCCTGGTCAAACAAACTGCGGTTAGGATCCAGCTAAAACAGAAGACAGACAAAACAAGAAATGTTATTAGATACAAAGGTTATTCTAAGTCTAATTCATTAGATGGAATCTACTGTAGTAGGACAAATTGGATAAGTTAGAGTTGGTATTGAAGAAAATCCAGAGAGCTAACTGTCCACAGCTCAAAAACAATTGCTCCTGGAGTACTTACTCTCCGCTGGAAAGGAGAGATTAAGCTTCTTGAAATAAGTATTCAGAAATAAAACAACCTGCTGTTACCTTTGCTCCTATATCCTCCCAGAAACAATTAGACAAGCTTAGTGAAGGAAGCTTACTTTGAGACTTACTAAAACATATTAGAACCATGTAAGTTTACTGCACTGAAGGCGGCCATTTGGCCCGCTGTGTCCGTGCTGGCTCTTTGCTAGAGCAATCTAATACTAGTCTCACTGCCTTGCTCTCTCTCCTCATAACGCTTTATCTTCCTCTGCTTCAAACATTTATTCACTTTTCCTTAAAAGGTGCAATGGTCTTTGCCTCAACCACTCCCTATGGTAAAGCACTCTATGCTCTTGTGCAAAATTTCTCTTAAAACCTCTCCTCACTGACAATTTTAAATTGATGATTCCTTATCATTGACCAGAGAAAACAGTCTTTCACTATTCACTTTATCTAATCTCACCATAACTTTAAAAACCTCAATTAAATCTCCGCTCAACCTTCTCTTCAGTAACCCCTGGGGAATACCATTTCCACTCCCCCTCCAATCAGAACGACAACCATTAACCCTAACCCTTTCTTTCCTGCCCATCGATATAGCCAAGCAATTTTGCAGTTAATGGTCCCCAAGCATATGGGCCTTATCTTGATCAAAAATAAAATGGAAGATGGGGTTCTATTTAAATCAGATTGTGTTTGCTTTTAAAAATGGTATTTTTTTTTCAAAAAAAGACCAAGCAATAGCTGATATTCCTTAATGTGCACACCATGCTTAAATGAATGAATGCACTCAATGATCAACCCGCACTTATATATAGCATCTTTCAAGCAACAAAAGGTGCTAAGATGGGGACTGGAGGACTCTAGCAGGAAATGAGAGAGAATTTAAGGGAGACAACATAACACAGTCAGAGGCAAGTTTTGAGGAGGCTGCTGAAGCTGCACAAAGAAACACCAAGACGGAGGGATTTAGGCAGAGAATTCCAGGGTGCAGAGAACGTGAAGGCTGAAGTCTCTGACTCTGATACTCCTCTCAGGTGGACATAAAAGATCCCATGGCACTATTTTGAAGAGCAGAGGAGTTCCCTCTGGTGTCCTGGATAATACTTATCCCTTAACCAACACCTAAAAACAGATTGCCTGGCCATTATCACATCTCTGTTTGTGGAACCTTTCGATGAGCAAATTGGCTGCCACGTTTCCTACGTTACAAGAGTGACTACATTTCAAATGAGTACTTCATTGGCTGTAAAGCACTTTGAGACGTCCTGAGGTCATGAAAAGCGCTTTATACATGCAAGTTCTTTCTTTCACTGTAAATCAGTTTTAAGAGTACATCCTGGGGCGGAGGTTTGGAAGAGGATAGAGGGACCTGAAGGGGAGGAGGATGATTCTGAAAAAGTGCTGCTGGGAAGAGAAGAGCCAGTGGAAGTCAGTAGGATGGGGTGTTTGGAATTTAGGACTTAGTAGGGGATAGGATTTGAGCAGCAGATTTCTGTACGAATCAAGTCTGTAACATTTCCCACACTTGACATTTTATTTAAAACTAGACATCTTCAATTTTTCTCCTGGTCTTTCTGGCTTGTGTGCCAGCTGCAGCCAAGGGGATGAGCAAGTGGCTCTCAGCCTCTATCTGCAGCCCTTTGAATCAAGATGGCTAGAGCATATTAAGAATAACTCTCCATCTGACTTCAAGTAGCTGGCACCTGCTTAGGAATATACAAACATTTAGCACACACAAAGCTTGAACTAGGAGCACAGCAGTGTAGGGAATTGGACAGCCATTTCGGCCATTGCCACAGCATGCATGCTCCAAATTGTTACGCTACCCCGACAATCTTTCACCAACTATTTCATTCTTTACCAGGATATCTTGGAGACAAATCTCGTGTGCTTCCAAAGAACACTGAAGGCGTGGCTCTAACAGTTTCTTGAGGTTTCCAACAGGTTCATTGATGTCAATGGACTGGCTCACAAACTCTGCTGTGGTGATGGCAGTCTGCTCTGCAATGCTGAAAAGCAAATAAAGGATAATAAAGTTTAATAAAAATAAAAGCAGTCATTCTGGTCTGCAATTGGAACAGTTGTATAAATGAACAATGTGTGAACACCTGAGATTGGATTTTTTTAAAAACTTTGTGTTGCGTGTATTCCATGTAATAGAAGGAAAAATATTCAGATGTTTACTCCAACAACTCACTTTCGGCTCTCAACCCTCACTTCCTGTTCATAGGAACGGGACTAGGCCATTCAGCCCTTCGAGCCTGCTCTGCCATTTAACTAGATCATGGCTGATCTGTATTTTAACTCCATTTAACCACCTTAGCTCCATATCCCTAGATTCCCTGACCTAACAAAAATCTATTGATCTCAGTCCTGAAAGCTCCAATTGCCCCCTCAATTTTCTATACTCAAGGGAATTCAAGCCAAGTGCTCAAAATGTTGGAAAAGATTACTGGAGGGTTTAAAACAAAACTCTACAAGGAACAAACCTCTTAGGAGGGAGGAGAGAAGAACGCAATCACATGAAGTTTATCAGACTGATGACGAAGGATCCCCAGTAAAAGGTGTGCGGGAGTTTAAACCCAGTTTTCATGGTTAGACTTCACAGCACAAAACACCCCCGAAACGTCACACTCAGCTGGCAATCTTAATCAAGAGGTGGGTGCTGAACACAGAAATGTCCCCGATACGATTGGAGGCACAACTCTGAGGCTATGATAGAGCAATGATTGGGGCTTATTGTTTGGGACATAGCAGAAGGACCTTTACTCTGCATCTGTCTTGATGCTGATACCTGTTGTGAAAAATTCCCCATTTCCTAGCAAAAGAAATCCCTCTCCATGCATTGAAAAAAAAAATTTGATCTTTCAAAAAAACACATACAAAAAAAAAAATCACTAAGCAAAATCAAAAGGATCCTTAAAACATTCTAACAATTGCACTGAGAACAAGTAGGCCTGTTGTAACAGAGTGCGGTGTCTGTAGGAAGATTTCCCAGTGTACCTCTCCTCCGTGCAATGCCGCTTCTCCTCGCCATCTATTTCTATTTCAATTTCTGCTGATCGCTTCGTCATGGTTGTGGGATCTGGAACTCACAATCTGCGTTTAAAGGAAAGGAGTAAGACACATCTTTCAGCAAAGACCCACGGTTCCACAAAATTTAATCTGAAAAATAAAGCACATGCTTAGGGTTGGGAAGCTGCAGAAGTAAATGAGATATTTATCAAAATGGCTAACTTGCAGGCTTCTCACCTTAGCGTTATTTCGTTCTCTCTCCCTCCCCAACTTCTCTAGTCTCACCCTCGAGGTGCTGACTCACATGGGGCTGTGGGTTTTAAGGTGCAAGTTACCCTTCAGTACCCATCATTCATGCATGAGCATAGATGGGGAGTGTCAGTACAACACTTAGCTATAGTAAAGGGCAGAAAGCACAGGTGAACTCTATTCTGTCCTCCCCAAGGTCCATACCAGCACTGGTTAGTGGGCTTATTCTTTCCCCCTTTCTGGTAGAGGGGTGCAGAGGCCGAGTGCAGCAACTGAGATCAGCCAACTCAGCACTGACTGGGTTCCTTCACCCACTGACTTATTCTTGGAGGTGGGGTGTGGAGGGGAGAGAAAACAGAAGCTCAAAGCCATTTTCAGACAAAGGTAACTGTTTGCATTTCTGTTAACTGGAACCAGGTGTTGCTTTAACCAGTACCCTAGATTTGGAAGTTTGAGGCACTTTCAAACTGAGTCACATGATTTGCTGCTGTACAAATTTCATGATCTACCCTAAGCAAAACAAGAGCAACAGCCTCTCTTTTGTATTCCAAAGTGATCAGCTGCCGCCTTTTCTGACCAAAATCTTAAAAAGTCAGCAACTGATTTGCCACAGAGGATTTAAATAAAATTGCTTCTGAATCTATTAACACCTCACTGGCTAACGGCACTAATTAGTATGGTACTGAGCCATGCGGTTAAGGGGGTTGGCAAGATACCCGACCGTAATCAGGCCAGCAGCTGGGGTACTATAATTGGTTTCAATACCCCTGAATTAGGGGAGAAATTCTTTATTTTAAAATCAGCTTCAACCTCGATGCAGAGGTTCTCAACTCTCAATCGTTACCCAGTGAAAGTATGCAAATGTGGCCATTAGCTACACCTTAAGCCTGCTTTAAAACAAAGCAAACTCTAAAATCACTAATGATCAGATTGCGCAATGTAAACAGAAAGGTCACTGTAAACCAGAATACCACCTGTTTTGTCTGCAGGGACCAAAATCTAAATACAATTAGAGAAAAACAATTGGAAAAAAACACCCCAACCATCCGTTATCAAACGGCCACCTTTTCTAAAAAAAATTGTTCTCGGTACGTGGGCAACATTAGTAAGGCAATATTTATCGCCCATTTACCTGCCCCGAGGACATTTAAAGTCAATGTGGGACTGGAGTCACAAGTAGGGCAGTCCAGGTAAGGGTGTTTAGTGAACCAGTTAAGTTTTTATGATAATCTGGCAGCTTTTATTGTTATTTTTCTGATGCTAGCTCAGAAATTACCAGATTTACTGAATTCAGTTTCATTAGTTGGTGTGGGGGTGGGGATTTTGAACACTCAATTTCTGGGTTGCTAGTCTAGTACAATAACTGCTAGGTACTGTACCCATCCAGGCTCACAGATAATAAAACAGCCATTTGGGTAAGGTACAGGTCAGTGTCCTCAGCAGAAAGGAGGGGGGCAAAAAAAAAGGGAATTTAAAAACATGAAAATGACTAATCTTCAGCATTTTGGTGAATGGAGACAGCCTCATTACTTAAAAGGGAAAAAAAAGAAAAGCAGATGGTGAAGTGCCCACACATCAAACATCTCAGCTGCAGACTGCATAGACTCTGATCTTTTACTCAGCAGCAACACCCTGCTCCTTCTACACCAAACCCACATTCAGTTTTTATTAATCACACGACCGCGACTGAAACGATCCACCCGACTGTTAGTTTGTTTTTTCACTTCAACAAGATCAAAACAGATAGTATTTTTATGCACCCTCCTACAGATTAGATACCTCCAGGTCTATATTCAGCAGAAATTTCAAATCCTGTATATAAAACACTTTTGAATAATTATACCACTCTGTTAGAGAGAAAAAAAAAATCACTTGAGACTCCTAGATGGTGCATCAAGTTTATCCAGTGTTTAGCTTAGTCCCAGTCCCGGGCTTGATCTCTAAATTACACAGAGTTAACTGATCCTAGTCCGTGTGGCGGCAGAGGCACTAAAATTAACCACAACACTGCTGGGCTGGTGGAAGGAAGGGGGAAAAAGTAGCCAGCGTTCCCAATCCTGATTGCTACTCAGTGATCTCAACTGAATGTGCACGCATAGATGTTGGGCGAGGACAAGTGGTTAATTGGACTACTAACCAAATTATCCATTACAACAGAATGTGACTGTTCTAGCACATTACTCCTGTTGCTGTATACCAATGAGAGTCCTGGTTTCCTTTAAGCAGCTAGCACCCTCTTTGGGAAACCTGGACAAAGGGCGTATCAATATTTGCAAAGAGTCACTCATACAAAAATCATTGAAAACCACTGATTTAATGTACTGTGCATTAGAGTGGGGGGCGAAATCAGAGTCCATCTGTTGTTTAGGCTATACTGCAGTTTGCCTTACTGTTTACATTTTCCTCTCTGGAAAATGTCAACCTGCGCTGGCATATCGTTCCACAGGTGCCAGCCACTCTTCGCAATATACTGAAGTGGTCATTCATCATATGTAGCATACATAACAATTCGACCAGCGTGATGGGTAAGGGGAAGAACAAGGGTTGTGTCACATCCATGCCCAATCTCATGATTTCGTGCACATCTTTCCAACTTTCTTCCTAATATTCAGACCTGTTTTACTTGCCAATTTAAATCATCTCTTACCCACATGCTGACTCAAATCCTCAAATAGGCCCAATCAAGTAGAAACTTGAGACCACTGCAGCAATTTCAGCTAATAAATGGCACGGAATGTTTTTTAATTAAAGGCAATTAGTTCCACTATCATTTTCTCCCCTAGCTTCAAGGCTGTTTGAAATTAATTCGCCTACATTGTAAAGACAATTCACTTTTGGGAGAAAGAGTGAAAAATGAAGAACATTCTGCAATGTTTATTTGCAAAGCTTAAAACCAGCAGCGTGTTGATCCAAGTAGGTAGCGCATAGGAAATCCAATAGGGAATTCAGGAGTAACTTCTTTACCCAGACAATGGTTAGAATGTGGAACTCCCTACCATAAGGAGTAGTTGAGGCGAACTGCATAGATGCATTTAAGGGGTAGCTAGATAAACACATGAAGGAAAAAGGAATAGAAGGTTATGCTAACAGATTTAGATGAAGAGGGTTGGGAGGAGACTCGTCTGCAACATAAACACCGGCATAGACCAGTTAGGCCGAATGGCCTGTATCTGTGCTGTATGTTCTATGTATGCATAAGGTGAGTAAATAATCTAGGCAGACAATCCAGCGCAGCAGCAAGAATGCTTCATTATCGGAGGCGCCATCCTTTGGATCAGACATTAAATCGAGGCATTCTCTGCCTATTCTGGTGGCTGTTAAATATCATTGCCCTTGTTTGAAGAGTAGGGAGTTCTCCTGGTTCCTGGCCAACATTTGTCCCTCAACCAACAGATTAACTGGTTGTTCATCTCACAGCTGTTTGCAGGATGTTGCTAGCACAAAACAGCTAACACGCCAGCCTACATAACAATCAGTGCACTCCATAAGTAATCAACTGCATGAGGTATTAGACGTTTCAATACAAGTAATACAGCACTAGCCTGGGCAGAGGTGTTGTAACTGCATTTGAGCTTGAGATGAGCTTCCGACCACATATCCGCTCCATCACAAAGATCATCTAGTTCCACCTCCGTAGCATCAGCCATCTCCGCCCCGCCTCAGTTCATCTGCTGCTGAAATCCTCATTCATGCCTTTATTACCTCTAGACTCGACTATTCCAATGCTCTCCTGGCTGGCCTCCCATCTTGCGCCCTCCATGAATGTGAGCTCAACCAAAACTCTGCAACCCGAATCCCAACTCGCACCAAGTCCTGTTCTCCCATCACCCCTGTGCTCGCTAACCTACGCTCCCGGTCCGAGAACCCCTCAATTTTAAAATTCTCTCATCCTTGTTTTCATATTCCCCCATGGCCTCGCCCCTCCCTATCTCTGTAACCTCCTCCAGCCCTACAACCTGAGATCTCTGTGTTCCTCCAATTCTTGCCTCTTGGGCATCCCTGATTTTAATCGCTCCGCCATTGGCAGCCATGCCTTCAGCTGCCTAGGCTCTAAGATCTGAAATTCTCTCCCTAAATCTCTCCACCTCTCCTCCTTTAAAATGCTTCTTAAAACTTTGACCAAGAGCACAGTCCTTGTGGAGATGAAGTCCTGTCTTCACATAGGACACCGTCCAACAAGTTGTGAGCCACTTATCACCATGCTAAATGGGATAGATTCGGAACAGATCTAGCAGCTCAAAACTGGGTATCCATGAGGCGCCTTGGGCCATCAGCAGCAGCAGAATTGTATTCCACCACAATATGTAACCTCATGGCCCGGTGCATCCCTCACTCTACCATTATCAACAAGTCAGGGGATCAACCCTGGTTCAATGAAGAGTGTAGAAGAGCATGCCAGGAGCAGCACCAGACGTACCTAAAAATGAGATGCCAATCTGGTGAAGCTACAACACAGGACTACATGCATGCTAAACAACGGAAGTAGCACGCTATAGACAGAGCTAAGCGATCCCACAACCAACAGATCAGATCAAAGCTCTGCAGTCCTGCCGCATCCAGTCGTGAATGGTGGTGGACAATTAAACAACTAACGGGAGGAGGAAGATCCGTGAACATCCCCGTCCTCAATGATGGCAGAACCCAGCACGTGAGTGCAAAAGACAAGGCTGAAGCATTCGCAACCATCTTCAGCCAGAAGTACAGAGTGGATGATCCATCGCAGCCTCCCCCCACCCAAGATCCCCACCATCATAGAAGCCAGTCTTCAGCCAATTCGATTCACTCCACGTGATAGCAAGAAATGGCTGAGTGCACTGGATACAGCAAAGGCTATGGGCCCAGACAACATCCTGGCTGTAGTGCTGAAGACTTGTGCTCCAGAACTAGCTGCACCTCTAGCCAAGCTGTTCCAGTATAGCTACAACACTGGCATCCACCCGACAATGTGGAAAATTGCTGAGGTATGCCCTGTCCTCAAAAAGTAGGACAAATCCAATCCGGCCAATTATCGCCCCCACATCAGTCTACCCCCAATCATCAGCGAAGTGATGGAAGGTGTTGTCGACAGTGCTATCAAGCGGCACGTACTCACCAATACTCAGTTTGGGTTCCACCAGGACCACTCGGCTCCAGACCTCATTATAGCCTTGGTCGAAATATGGACAAAAGCTGAATTCCAGGTGAGATAAGAGCGACTGCCTTTCACATCAAGGCAGCATTTGACCTAGTGTGGCATCAAGGAACCCTAGTAAAATTGAAGTCAACGGGAATCAGGGGGAAAACTCTCCAGTGGCTGGAGTCATATCTAGCGCAAAGGAAGATGGTAGTGGTTGTTGGAGGCCAATCATCTCAGCCTCAGGACATTGCTGCAGGAGTTCCTCAGGGCAGTGGCCCAAGCCCAACCATCTTCAGCTGCTTCATCAGTGACCTCCTCTCAATCATAAGGTCAGAAGTGGGGATGTTCGCTGATTGCACAGCGTTCAGTTCCATTCACAACCCCTCAGATAATGAAGCAGTCTATGCCCACATGCAGCAATACCTGGACAACATCCAGGCTTGGGCTCATAAGTGGCAAGTAACATTCACGCCACACAATGACCATCTCCAACGAGAGAATCTAACCACCTCCCCATGACATTCAATGACATTACCATCGCCGAATCTCCTACCATCAACATCCTGGGGGGGGTCACCATTGACCAGAAACTTAACTGGACCAGCCACATAAATACTGTGTCTACAAGAGCAGGTCAGAGGCTGGGTATTCTGCAGCGAGTGACTCACCCCCTGACTCCCCAAAGCCTTTCTACCATCTAGAAGGCACAAGTCAGGAATGTGATGGAATACTCTCCACTTGCCTGGATGAGTGCAGCTCCAACAACACAAGAAGCTCAACACCATTCAGGACAAAGCAGCCCGCTTGATTGGCACCCCCACCCACCACCTTAAACATTCAATCCCTCCACCACCAGCGCACAGTGGCTGCAGTATGTACCATCTACAAGATGCACTGCAGCAACTCACCGAGGCTTCTTCGACAACACCTCCCAAACCCGTGACCTCTACCACCTAGAAGGACAAGGGCAGCAGGCGCATGGGAACACCACCACCTGCACGTTCCCCTCCAAGTCACACACCATCCGGACTTGGAAACATATCGCCATTCCTTCATCGTCACTGGGTCAAAATCTTGGAACTCCCTACCTAACAGCATTGTGGGAGAACCTTCACCACATGGACTGCAGCAGTTCAAGATGGCAGCTCACCACCACCTTCTCAAGGGCAATTACAGATGGGCTTGCCAGCAACACCCACATCCCATGAATAAATAAAAAAAACATTTGGTCACCTGTCCTAATACCTCCTTATGTGTCTTGGTGTCAAATTTTGTTTGATAACGCTCCTATGAAGTGGCTTGAGACGTTTTACTACGTTAAAGGTGCTATATAAATGCAAGTAGTTGTTATTGTTGTACATCCATGCACTGGGGAGAAATATGGACACAATACACAAAACAAAATGCAAGCAATGACAAACACAGTAGCAACATAAGATGTTGGAACAGCACAGCAGTATTGGAAAGGGAAAGATAGGTGGGGACTTTACAAGAGAACTTCTGACTCCAAATTTGGACTGTGCCTGGAGACAGCATTTTGAGCTGTGTCACTGGCTACGGCAATGGTGCGAGTAATTGGAGGCAATAAATTATCACACACAGAGACATACTGCATAACAATGGCTTTAGTGCAAGTTTTCCTACCATGGAGCCCAGCAGCTAGCATTATAACTGAAATTAACAGTAGGGATTCTTTTACAGTTCCTTCATCATCAGTCATGGTTGACCTAAGCAAATTAATAGGACTCTAACCCATAGGAAAAATATTGCACATTCCTTGCTGTTCATGTGTTGTGAATGCAGACAAAACAGTACAAAGACCGTTCCAGATTATCTCTGACTCTTCACATCCCAACAGTTGAGACTGACTTCAAGCTGAACAGGGTTCAACGCCACAAAACAGTACTTTTTGGGCCATAATGCATTACATGAGCAAGGCTGAAAGAGTACAACAGAGGAGAGAAATCAGGAACTGGTGATTAGGTGATGCCAATGTTGGGAGGAAGGGAAGACTGGAACTGGTAAAATGCTCCAGGTGGTCCTGGGGATAAAACAAGCTCAGAGTAGGAGACAGTGCCATGATTCTTGATTTCAACACAGTGAAGATGTAAGGATGAGAAAGATTTCATAGGATGTTGCATTGGCATCTTAGAAGGAACTTCAGAGGACCATTGACCATTGCAGCACTGATTAAGACAGAGAAGTTGGGAGAATAGAGGCAAGAAAAGGATTGTCTACCAGATGACTAGATTTTTCTTGAACTCGTCACTTTCCTCACTAAATACCACATGCTTTCCTGTGCTAAAACCATATATGAACATGAAATAAGCAAGATTACTTGTCCACCTGCACTATTTGGAATTACGGATATGCAACCTTTACAATAAATGCTAATGTGTTTTTAATGCCCCCTTTATACTGTGTTACTAACAGCAGACTTGACTCGGGCAACAATACTCTAATATAAATGAGGTGCTGCCATCTAGGTGATATTCAGAGGCTCCTCTGGAGGCTGCAATGTTGCAACGGACTGATATTTGTCAGGTTGTGGCCTTGGCCCACTTGTACAAGCCATTTTTGTTTTTGCTTCTCTCCTCCAGATGTCAGGAAAGGATCACCACCAGCAATATGAAAGCAACTGAGGTGTCGTTCCGCTTGCCGCAAACGTTCCAAAGTCACCTTGTGGCAAAAGCTGGTCACAATCAGAATACCTGAGGAAACGTGTGTGCAGAACTACTTCAGAGTACGGATAATTCTGCAATATAAATGGACTAACGGGTTGATGCTGCTTTGTAAGTAGTGCAAACTGGAGGAGCTTTTGAAGCCAGGGCTGCCATCTAGAACCGGGGAGGCGCAACAACAAGGGCAAGTGATTTATTAGCACTTAGCAAAATCGCATTTTAGCTGTGGCATGCACTTTTTGATGCGATACTGCAGCATTTCAAGCTATGCAAGTTAAGTGCAGAAATTCATGGGATGTGATGCTGCAACAAATCACTTGCCCCAGTAATAAGATGTCTGCACCTATAATCACTTCCAATGAACACAAAACAAATTTCACAAATTCCATCATAACGACAGGGGTTACCCAACACGATTCTGTGTAGCAGACTTACGATGTCAAGCTGGGACTTCAATCTGTCCAGTTCTGAAACGAATCAGGAAATGAGCCCAGTAATGCTCCTGAAAATTTTTTTAATACAAATTCAAACCATCATGGCAACAATTTGCATTCATACAGCACTTTTAATGCAATGAAATAACCCAATTATCAAGGGAAACTTGATTAAATTACTTAATTTTCAAAGCAAGTCAACTCAAATATAAATACATCTCAAACTTGTAATGCAAGTGGTTAATTATTATACTTAAAAAAAATTCTTTGAAGCCTAACCAATATCAATTTCCCCTGTCGCGCCGGCCATCTCACGCTCACAAGTTATGTGTGCGTGTCTTTTTACTTTTAAAAGAATTGCTGAATGGCTGGTTCTTTGGCTAATTCATTCCAGCTGGACAAAACAGCAGAGAACGTGCTGCATTGCCCGAAGACAACTTCGTAACCGACCGCAGCAGGATAGAAACTGCACGAGTCCACAGGTAAGCCAGCAACTGAAGACCGGGAGAGAAAATATTACCTGGTGACGCACAGGACTCCAGAACAGTGGGACCATACAGAAATGAACAGGGACTGCACGATATCAAATTTCACAGGTAGGATCATATTGAGGCAAAACGCTGGAGGGCGACTGGTGATGGTGGAAAGAAAGGAAGTAAATAAAATCTTTAATCAGGAAAGGCTTTGCTCTCTTTAAAAATTAAAAAGCGCCTCAAAAGAAGGAAATAGCTGCAAGTTGGACACTGGCAGCAAATTACTTCCAGATTGGGATTAAACCTACCTGATATCACAGACTCCACTTCGTCCACAACTAGCATCCAGAAAACCAGCCAGTAATACTTCATTATTATTATTCATTCCCGGGGTGTGGGTGCGCTGGCAAAGCCAGCATTTATTGCCCATCCCTAGTTGCCCGGAGAAGGTGGTGGATACAACAGAGTGGCTTGCTAGGCCACTTGAGAGGGCAGTTAATAGTCAACCACACTGGTGTGGGCCTGGAGTCACAGTGGTGAGTCCGGTTAAGGACGGCAGGTTTTCTTCCCTAAAAAGGACATTAAAGACCCATTTGGGTTTTTACGACAATCCGACAGCATCACGGTCACTTTTTGCTGATAGAGTACTAGACTTTAATTTCCAGATTTAAAAAAAAAATACTGGTAACAGTCACAGCTTTTAGCACTAAAAGGTACATGCGCTCTTAAAGTTGCAGGAAACACAGGGGTAGCGGAACACAAGTTAACCTAAAGCTCTGCCAGTGCAAAGAAAAAAGCTGCTTCCTCACCCAAACACGTATGAATTGATGAATCCTTCAAGTCAGTCAGGGTGCAATATTGAGTACTGTACTGAGTTTACACACATACAAGAGGGCAGCCTATATTATAATGCCCCCGTCTTCAGAATTCTCATTCCACCTGGACCCCTCCCTCTGGCCTCTTACCCTCTCGATCTTTTCATTGGGAACTGCCGGCGTTAGATCGGGCCATCTCAATTTCTCTACTCCTCTCACTCACACACTCACGCTAACCTACCTCCCTCTGAACTTAGAGAAGTCCGTTCTCTCAGGTCCAACCCTGACATTGTCGTTTAACCTGCTGTTGTTGTTTGGTGAACAAACTTGTACTTTGCAGAGGCTGAACGCCAACTCACCGACACCTCCTCCTACCTCCCCCGGGACCATGACCCCACCACCGAACATCAAGCCATCGTTTCCCAGGCCGTCCCTGACCTCTTCTCCTCTGGAGATCCCCGCCCCACCCCCAAACCCCATCCTCAGTGTCCCCCAATCTCATTTCTACCTCCTTCCCAAAATCCTCGGTAGACCCATCGTTTCAGCCTGTTCTGGCCCCATGGAACTTATTTCTTCCTATCGTGACTCTATTTTTTCTCCCCTTGTCCAGTATCTTCCAATCTACATCCGTGACTCTTCTGACACCCGCTGCCACTTTTAACAGCTTCCCGCCCCTAACTGTCTCCTTTTCACCGTGGACATCCAGTCCCTCTACACCTCCATCCCCCACCAGGACGGCCTGCGGGCCCTCTGCTTCTTCCTTGAATGGAGGCCCAACCAGCCCCCAGCCGCCATCACCCTCCTCCACCTGGCTGAACTTGTTCTTATATTGAACAACTTCTCCTTTGACTCCACTCATTTCCTCCAAATAAAAGATGTCGCTATGGTAACCTGTATGGGTCCCAGCTATGCCTGCCTTTTTGTGGGATACATGGAACATTCTTTGTTCCAGGCCTAGTCAGGCCCCCTCCCTCACTTTTTCCGGTATATTGATAACTGTATCGGTGCCGCTTCCCACTCTCGGCCCAAACTGGAAAATTTCATCAACTTTGCTTCTAATTTCCACCCTTCCCTTGCCTTCACATGGTCCATCTCCAACTCTTCCGTTCCTCAACTTCTCTATCTCCATTTCTGGGGATAGGCTGTGAACCAATATCCACTATCAGCCCACCAACTCTCACAGCTACCTTGATTACTCTTCCCCTCACCCCGCTTCCTGTAAGGATTCTATTCCCTTCTCTCAGTTTCTCCAACTCCGTTGCATCTGTTTCGACGATGCCACCTTCCACACCAGTGCTTCCGATAAGTCTTCCTTTTTCCTCAACCCATGATTCCCCTCCACTGTAGTTGACAAGGCCCTCGACCGTGTCCATCCCATTTCCCACCCTTTTGCCCTCACCTCTTCTCCACCCTCCCAGAACAATAACAGGGTCCCCATTGTCCTCACCTTCCACCCCACCAGCCTCCACATTCAACGTATCATTCTCTGCCATTTCTGCCACCTCCAGCGCAATGCCATCACCAAACACATCTTCCCCTCCCCTCTGACACCCTGGTCCACTCTTCCATCACTCCCAACACCTGCTCTCCTTCCCACGGCACCTTCTCGTACAAGCACAGGAGATGCTACACCTGCCCTTTCACCTCCTCCCTTCCCACCGTCCATGGCCCTAAATGCACCTTCCAGGTGAAACAGTGGTTTACTTGTACTTCTTTCAAGTTAGTATACTATATTCACTGCTCATGATGTGGTCTCCTCTACACTGGGGAGACCAAACGCAGGTTGAGTGATCGCTTTGCTGAACACCTCCGTTCAGTCTGCAAGCGTGACCCTGAGCTTCCGGTCGCTTGCCATTTTAATTCTCCGTCCCACTCCCACTCTGACCTCTCTGTCCTGCACCTCTTATACTGTTCCAATGAAGCTCAACGGAAGCTTGAGGAACAGCGCCTCATCTTTTCATTAGGCACTTTACAACCTTCCGAACTCGACACTGATTTCAATAACTTCAGTTCATAACCACTGCTCCTAGTTTTTCGGACAGCAGGTGCTGGTAATGGTTCTGCTGTTGCCATTTACAGCTCCTCTAGCCCCATGTTTTGTTCCTTTACTTCTCCCCTTTGCCTTGCACCATCATCCCTTTTGGCCTTTAATCACTCCTGCCCTCCACCCTATCACAGACCACCCCTTTTGTTCTTTCCTCCCCTCCCCACTTTCTCTGGCTCTGTGCTTGCTTAATAACTGTTAAATCTCAAACTTTTTCCAGTTCTGACAAAGGACATCGACCTGAAACGTTCACTGTTTCTCGATCCACAGATGGCACCTGACCTGCGGAGTATTTCCAGCATCCACAGGTGTGTGTGTGTGTGTGTGTGTGTGTGTGTGTGCGCGCGTGCGCGCGACACAGAACCAGTCTGGATACAATAGTGTCTTCAGTAACATTGTACACACACAGCCAGGTCACAATAATGTCCTGAACCTCTCACTCACCTGACGAAGGAGGTAAGCTCCGAAAGCTTATGATTTTCAAATAAAACTGTTGGACTATAACCTGGTGTTGTAAGATTCCTACAAAAATACAACACACAAATAGAGCAAGGACACTGACAAATTCCTGCCATATCTATATAAATGCATAGCCATAGCACAGTAGTGCCTTGTGCAACATGTACAACTAAAACGCCCATCACTGCATTGCCTGGTGTTGTAAGATTCCTTACATTTGACCTCAACAGACATGCATTCAGCAACTATTATGCGAGATACTGAATCCACATTAACAATGGAGGTTTTACTATCTTTACAATCAGGGAAGTTAAATACTCAATCACTGAGCTAATCAGTCAGTACAGTCCTGTCCTGAATTACAATTACTAGTTACAGCTTCTGGAGACAGTTAGTTCTACTCCAAAATAACATGCCTGCTATACAGACACAGGGACGTTACTAAATCACCGACTCAGATTGTGGCTGATGTGATGGGTGCTGTTCAGTAATCCAGCCCCAGCGCATCCTCATTGCACTCCCACACACAGGAAACATCTTGTGCAAGTTGGTCAAAATGTGCCTTTAACACAGCGATGTAATTGTAAAGTACATTTTTGGTTTCTGTTATGCTGATGGAGCAGGGGCTTTTCATCTACCGACTCTCTTAAGCCTAACTTAAAGTAATGACCTTATTTAAAAACACTGTTCCTGCTTTACTTAATTCCCCTCTGCCATACACCGCTCTATAGCGGAGAGGAAAGCACATAGGTCACCTGCTCCAAGGTCTCTGCCAGAGCTGTTTTACAGCTGACTAAGCCTCCTTGCCTTGCTGGATCTTATGGTACAAGGAAGCTATAAACACAGCCAGTTCTCCCCTCAGGCATGTCTTTGCTATGTTTTGTTGGGAGCTGGAGGAAATGGGAAAAAAATTGGGACTTTTTACACAGTAGGGTAACCACTGACACATGCAGAGTGAACAGGGTAGAACAAGGGTAATGTGAAACATCTGAACATTTAAAGTACTCTAAGATAAAGCGAGAAGTCTGGTGGAAGAGGGGGGTGGGCAGAGGAGCAGTGTGGATGAGATAGTAGCAGGTTATCCTGAATATCCACAAGTCATTTTATTAAGGAAATCAGGGATGCTTGGGGAGGGCGGTGGCGGGGGAAAAAAAAAGAGGGAAGAGCAGTTTGTCCCATATTTGTTGAGTGATGGTCACAGGCAGGTCAAGGAATCCTTGGGAGAGTAGAAAGGGTTCCTGCAGATCCTCGTCTCCACTCACACCCTGACCAGTTTTGACAAGGGGGCTAAGGGAAAAGAGCAGTGACGGAACATTGGTGGTACTCCAGGAGAGGAAGTCACGTCCAAGGTAGGAGGGTTCTTCCCTCCTAGCTCCATCAATTTTCTGCCCTCCGTCCAGAAGAGTGCTGGGATTCAGCTGCACAGGTACTAAAGGCCTCCTTCTCCCTGCCCTCTGGTAAGATCATAAGAAATAGGAGCAGGAGTAGGCCATACAGCCCCTCAAGCCTGCTCCGCCATTCAATCAGATCATGGCTGATCTTCGACCTCAACTCCACTTTCCCGCCCGATCACCATATTCCTTGATTCCCCTAGAGTCCAAAAATCTATTTATCTCAGCCTTGAATATACTCAATGACTCAGCATCCACAGCTCTCTGGGGTAGAGAATTCCAAAGATTCACAACCCTCTGCGAGAAGAAATTCCTCCTCATCTCAGTCTTGAACAGCCGACCCCTTATCCTAGGACTATGCCCCCAAGTTTGCAGTACTCCAGGTGAGGTCTCACCAATGCCCTGTACAACTGTAGTAAGACTTACTTACTCTTGTACTCCAACCCCCTTACAGTAAAGGCCAACATGCCATTTGCTTTCCTAATTGCCTGCTGTGCCTGCATACTAACTTTTTGTGTTTCTTGTACGAGGACACCCAAGTCTCTCTGGACAGCAACATTTAATAGTTTCTCACCATTTAAAAAATATTCTGTTTTTCTATTCTTCCTACCAAAGTGAATAGCCTCACATTTCCCCACATTATACTCTATCTGCCACCTTCTTGTCCACTCACTTAATCTGTCCACATCCCTTTGCAGACTCTTTGCATCCTCCTCACAGCTTGCTTTGCCACCTAGCTTTGTATTATCAGCAAACTTGAATAAATTACACTCAGTCCCTTCATCTAAGTCATTAACAAAGTGTAAATAGCTGAGGTCTAAGCACCTATCCTTGCGGCACCCCACTAGTTACAGCCTGCTAATCTGAGAACGACATGTTTATCCCTACTCTCTGTTTTCTGTCCTTTAACCAATCCTCTAGCCATGCTAATATATTACCCCCAACTCCATGAGCACTTACCTTGTGTAACAACCTTTTATGTGGCATCTTATCGAATGCCTTTTTGAAAATCCAAATATACTACATCCACTTATTCCGCTTTATCTACCCTGCTAGTTACATCCTTAAAAAACTAATAGATTTGTCAAACACGATTTCCCTTTCATGAAACCATGTTGACTCAGAAAATCATAATATGATTAAGCAAAGTGTCCTGTTACCACTTCCTTAATAATGGATTACAGCATTTTCCCTACTACTGATGTCAGGCTAACTGGCCTGCAGTTCCCTGTTTTCTCTCTAACATTTGCTACCTTCCAGTCCACAGGTGCCGTTCTAGAACCTAGAGAATTTTGGAAGATCACAACCAATGCATCCACTATCCCTGCAGCCATCTATTTTAGAACCCTAGGATGTAGGCCATCAGGTCCTGGGGATTTGTCGGCTTTTAGTCCCATTAGTTTGTCCAGTATTTTTTCTCTGGTGATATTAATTGTTTTAAGTTCCTCACTCTCATTTACCCCTTGGTTCCCCACTATTTTTGGTATGCTATTTGTGTCTTCTACTGTGAAGACAGATACAAAATATTTGTTTAACGCATCTGCCATTTTCTGATTTCGCATTATAATTTTTCCTGTCTCAGCCTCTAAGGAATGTTTACTTTTGCTACTCTCTTCCTTTTTACATGCTTGTAGAAGCTTTTACAATCTGTTTTTATATTTCTTGCTAGTTTACTATTTTATTTTCTCCCTTTTTATCAATTTTTTGGTCATCCTTTGTTGGTTTCTAAAACTATCCCAATCCTCAGGCTTAGTAAGTCACCCATGAGGCCATTCTGGATATGTAAGCCCAGTCAATGAGTTTAAGCAGACTACTGAACCATGAAGGACGTCACAATATTGCTTGATTTTCTCACTCAAAGTCTGGTCAATAGCACCTTCCAGCAGGGGTCACAGTAATCAGAAGTGGGAACACTGGTTGATAGTCCCCTAACCCAAGGGAGCTGACCAACCGCTGCCCCAGCTGAGTTAGGTCAGACCACACCCATCAGGTTATAGCCAGTTATGGCTTGGTATCCACCAAGGCCTCAGGGGAATTCATTCTGGGTTTTTAACAAGCTGAACAAAGACACAAATCAACTGCATTAGAAGCACAAATAGAAAACAGCTTCTATACGTGAACAGTATTTAGCGACAAGCACTTTTGAATCTTCGGAGTAATATTCCAACCTTACACGTTGACGGTTGAGGACTTATGCACAAGTGATGTCTAGAAGCTTTGAAGGAGAACAGAGGGCTTTTCCTTAGCAAAGGAAAGTCCCTGGACACTAGGGAACTCCCACATCTGTTTCCAGACAGTGATATCAAATTTTACCTCACACACAGCTTCTGTTCACCGAGCACAAGAGCCAAGCGTTTGGGATCCCAAAGTGGGCATGAGTTTAACCAGCTAAAACTGCACATCAGCATAGCACCTGTAACATTTCTCTGGAGTGGAGTGCGAAGAATCCCAGTGACCCTCGGAGTTCCATTAATGAGCCAAGCTGGCTGGTGGCCTAGATTATGGAGGACCTGTCTGGCTCAGGTATCAGATTATCAAGTCTGTCACAGAGGGCTGATCTAGTTCTGAACTTCAATTGCCAGGCATGTCATCTTGGAGCCACCTGCATCCTTTTTTTCCCCTCGCCCAGGGACGATAGCCTTTCGGCAACTGAGTCTCCGCTAGGTGCGCAGCAGATTCCAGGAAATTCTCTCGAGGGGCTTGGTACACAGCACAACTCACGATAAAATGCAAGTGCAATGCCGACAATTTCCTGATCACAGCATGAACACACACCATATCTGAGCTTCAGCAGCATCTGCTTGTTGCTGTGCAACCCAGTCATACCAGTCACCAAACCCTGGGTACACAAGCATCTTCTCATGTCTAGCTTCCTGGTAACACTTTCCAGCAGCGATTGTTTCACGTCTCAGAATTTCCCCTTTAGCTATACAACAGACATCTACAGTCACTGTGGTGGAAGAACCTGGCTGGCCAGCTGGTGACATGCCAGCCATTTTGATGTTTCATAGGTCCAAGAGCAATGCCGTATACCAGACTTACTCATCAACTGCTTAAGTGAGCTTTTTACAAGGGGGTTTGGCAGAGAAATGCCCAATGAGTGAGGCCAACTTCAAGATACTCAGCGACAGGCCAGTATCTGCCAGAACCTTCCCTACTTGCCCACAACCCTTTCAATTTCTTTAAGCCACAAATCCATCCCACAGCTTGATCCTGGATCATACACATCAAATCAGTTTAAGTTATTTTCATCAAGTCCACATATTTCAAGACCCAAATGTTTCCTCTCTTCCCAGCAAATGGTCCCTGTAGATTTCCAAATTTAATTCTTCCCTGAAGGTGCTGACTCTTGCTGAGGTATGGATCTATAGGTGCTGGGCAGGCCTCAGTGTCTCACAGAAATGACTATTCTTCATGTGCAAGGTTGCTCTGAAGCCTATCAGAGTCAAACCAGATCACCTCCTCACTCAAAAGTTCACACAAGCATACTTTCTAACAGTGGGCATTGGATAGGAGCAGGAATCCTGGGCAATTTGGCCCTTCCGTCAGCTGAGAGCTGAGGCCAACTGTAGTCTCCAGTTGTGGATTTAGTTAAGTGATTGGGTTTTAGTGGCATTAACCTACTAGGTAGAGCCACTATTTTACAGCGAATAAGCCAAACTCTTTGAAAATCTGGGAACCACATTTAATAAGTGTTTTGAGCGAAAATTACCCTTCTGTTCATTTTTCTGCCAAACCTGCAGATTGGGTGCCTGTGATGTTAGAAAAATAAAATAAGTCTCTCCAGTTCACCCAAACCCTCTCATCTGTGATTCACCCACACCCTGACAACTTTTAGACAAACTCTCAAGATAGTGGCCCAGAAATTGCTGGAAAAATAATAGTGAGTTCACAGTACCGGACATTATTAATGCTTAAAAAAAGTCAGCAATTTGTGGCGAAGAAGAGATACGCCATGAATTCTGATTCGCCACAAATTGCTGGACGATTTGCTCTGCCTTGTCAAAACAGAAAAAAATGCAACCTCACCATGACCCACGCCATTGAAATTAATTGCATATCATGAAATTGCTGGATTTGCACCGTGAATGCATATTAATCTCACGCTGCCATTTAGGGCTCATAATTGATGTCGAAAGGACCCTGTTAATGACGTGATTTATGGTCATGACATGAAACTCGACCTTGGAGGCCCAGAAAGGGAACAAATGAAGGTAGTGAATTGTTCCTAGAGGTTTTAAAAATCTGTCTTAGTCGTATTTTCGTGCCAGTCTTGCCATCCACACTCCTGTGTCGGAAGGCAATCATTTTCAGAATGCAAAGCTGTTTTTTGACACAAACACAAATTAGATAGATTTATTTCAGAAAATAATTTTGGGATACAGTATCAGTAAGAATGTTTGTACATTTTGCACACCCATCCTGTCATTCATTCATTCATTCATTCATTATTAATTCTCAAGGACCAATACAACAATTCACAAACATAACTGGGTTATAATGTCCTCATCGTCTGCTGGTTCTTTCAATTATCTCTGTAACCTCCTCCAGCCCTACAACCCTCCGAGATCTCTGTGCTCCTCCAATTCTGGTCTCTTGCGCATCCCTGATTTTCATCGAGCCACCACTGGTGACCGTGCCTTCAGCTGCCTAGGCCGTAAGCTCGGGAATTCCTTCCCTAAACCTCTCTGCCTTTCTCTCCTCCTTTAAGATGTTCCTTAAAACCTCTCTCTTTTGCCATGTTGTTATCAAATCGCATTTGCAGCGCAAAAATAATATGATTTGAAGGGGGAGGTAAAACAAAAATCTAAATCAGGGTGCTCGCCACGAGATGAGCCGTTCCAGCAATTTCTGGGCCACTGAGTTTCATTCTCACCTACATCACAAATAGAATAGAAAACGATTGTGTATACAGGACAACGAGCACACGAATCCTAGGGACTCTAACCCTGGGTAAAGAATTCATTGAGGATACTAACCCATGTATAAAAGGGCAGTAAGCACAATAACCTTGGGAACAACTGCCCCATCCCACCCCAGGGTAGATAGGACAGCGAGTGCAATAACCGTGGGAACACGCAAAACGGGGAAACAGAGCGCTAAACTTGGACACTCACCCCAAGTAGACCTGGCAGTAAATGCAATAACTGTAGGGACATTCCCTCCAAATAGACAAGGCAGCGAGCACAATAACCCTGGGGACATTGTAGATGGGGCACTAAACTCGGGGGGACTCTCCACCACATAGACGGGGCAGCACGCACATTAACACCTACAATTTCTTCCCCGATTAATACTAGGTACTAACCCTGAGGACAGTCACTCCATAAAAATCAGACAATGAGTGCATTAACCCTGGGGCCACTCTCTCCATGCAGACAGGGCTACTCTCCTTGTAGACAGCGTAGCAACTGCACAAATCCTGGGGCCAAGCTACCCGTCTTAATGGGCATTATCCCCAAGGACGAGCTCCGCTAAAGACCGAGCATTAACCTCTGGGAAGGCTTTCCCGTCCGTATGGAACATTGAGGGCACTAATCACAGGGCAACACTCCCATGTACATGGAGCAATGAACACACAAACACCAGGGCCACTCTCCCTCAGTAGACCAGGCAGTGAGCACACTAACCCGGTGGACCCAGTGTAGACGGGCACTAATTACGGGGACACACTCCCCATGTAGACGGCCACTAATTCCGGGGACACGCTGCCTCTGTTGACAGTATAGTCAGGCACAACCTCCCTATGGAGACGGGCACTAATTCCAGAGACTCCCCAGGGTTAATGCGCCAACTCCGGGGCCGCCCTCCCCTTGTAGACAGACGCCAATTCCGGGGATGCTCTCCCCGTGCAGACAGACACTAATTCTGTGGGTCATCTCCCCTGGAGACAGACACCAATTCCGGGGAAGTCTATCCATGTAGATAGGCATTAATTTCAGGGACACTCTCCCAGTGTAGCTAGGCAATAAATCAGGGGACACTCCCGCCACGTGGACAGGCGCCAAGTCCGGAGACATTCTCACCGTGTAGACGAGTAGTAATTTCAGTGACATTCTTTCTGTGTAGACAGGCACTAATTCCCCCCAACCGGTCTAGACGCTCACTCACTCTCTTTCCCCCCCCGGTGTAGACGCTCGCTCACTCACTCTCTCCTCTCCCATCGGTCTAGACGCTCACTCACTCTCTCCTCTCCCATCGGTCTGCTCGCTCGCTCACTCACTCTCTCCTCTCCCATCGGTCTGCTCGCTCGCTCACTCACTCACTCTCTCCTCCATCGGTCTGCTCGCTCACTCACTCTCTCCTCTCCCATCGGTCTAGACGCTCACTCACTCTCTCCTCCCCCATCGGTCTGCTCGCTCACTCACTCTCTCCTCTCCCATCGGTCTAGACGCTCACTCACTCTCTCCTCTCCCATCGGTCTGCTCGCTCGCTCACTCACTCTCTCCTCTCCCATCGGTCTGCTCACTCACTCACTCACTCCTCTCCCATCGGTCTGCTCGCTCACTCACTCTCTCCTCCCGCATCGGTCTAGACGCTCACTCACTCACTCTCTCCCCCCGGTCTAGACGCTCGCTCACTCACTCTCTCCCCCGGGTCTAGACGCTCGCTCACTCGCTCTCTCCCCCCCGGTCTAGACGCTCACTCACTCA